>NC_081373.1:10396314-10722564 GCF_030684315.1 Stegostoma tigrinum
ATTTCTTTAATTTTATACCATTCTTTGCCCTGTACATCGGGAATGTAAAAGGTCATACTGAACCAAAGGGAATTTGCTACCACATAAATATCATAGAATACTTAAATGCTGGCAACAAAACAAACTATAGCTATTATATCTCTTGGCATTAAAAGTATGAAGTTCATTTGATTCCAGGTAACTGACTATTTTTAGCCTCATATACTCAGTTATTTAAAGGCCAATTAAGCGTAATGAACGTTCAAGGAATACGCTTGAGAGGGGCAGATCATGAGGTTTATCTACTCTAACATGCCTCAAAGAGGGTGCAATAATTTGGAGGTCAGAATAATAGAATTGCAAGCCAGGTATTGATGGTTGAATTCACAAATCTGATAACTTGTGGATTGATAGCAAGAGAATAATCACCACAAAAATAACTGGAACATTGTAAAATTCCAGTTGGTTTTAGACACCCAGTAGAGAGAAGAATATGCATTCCTTAAACTGGTCCTGGCCATACTGGCCTCCAATTGTGGTTACACGGCTCAATTGTTGGGTCTGATCACAACAATAAACAAAAGAATATCCACTCATGTGTAATTGTGTGTACTTCCCAACAAAGTCACTGTTGAGGAGAAACTGCCAATATATGCTGACTTTATCTATCTTCATGCTTAGAAACAATTTCATTGGGAGCTCATTTCCAGTGTTTAAACAGAAGATGGGTCTCCTCCCCAGCACCAGGTCAAAAATCCTGGAATTCCCTTCTTAACAGCATTCTGGGTGTACTTTCCATCAAGGACTGCAATGAAGCAAGAAGGCAGCTCACCACCACCTTCTCCAGAGCAATTAGGAATGGGCAGTAAATGTTGCCCTAGCCAGCTTTCTCACATTCTCCTGAATGAATGAAAACAATTCTGTTTGAACATTTGAGTTCCTTGACCAGGCTTCAATCTTAACATTCTAATTCAGTACTATTACAACAGGGAGATATGCCAAATCAAAGCAGCCTTTCTACCTCTGTATTTGAAACACAGTAAAATTAAATCAAAGACCCCCAAATAGTCACTCATGGGATTCAAAATCAGACTTTGAATAACCAATCCCAGATTTTGTGAATAACTAACTTTGAGAAATAGCCTTGCATCTTAATAAAAGACAAACTAGCATTTGCAGACAGAAAATTAAACAGAACAGCAAACTGATTAACATCTGTGCTTTAAACACAGAACATTGTGTTTAGCTCCATTCACAGAAAAGAGAGACAGATGAAGCAGTTAAATAAATAAAATAACAGAACTCGCCAGATCATTTAAATGTCCTTCACAATATTACTGTTCATTAGCGTAAATGTGGAGACCTTGGTTGTTTTTTTCTGTAATGTTGGTTAGGGTCACCTTCTAAGTTCATCGAGGCAAAGTCAGCAATCCTTCTAACTCAGCCTTCTGGAAGCTTTCAAATCTTGATACTGTCCATGCAGCATTCCAGAACCATGTCACAAAACAGTACAAGAAACAACTTTATTTCTGGTTCTACCCTGTTAAGACTGATCGACTCTCCCCAAGGTGTCAGGCACTATTTAATAACTGCCAACTGCTCAAGTCTCCTTCAGACTTACTGGAACCAAAACACATGTACTGACCTCATTAATAGCCAAATTCTGCTTAAGCACATTGCTTTACCCAGGGAGTAGGCATCTGTTATGGGGTTCAGGGACATAATTCTTTGAAGTTTGCATCACAGGGAGACAGGGTGATTAAGAAGGCATTTAGGATGCTTGCCTTCATTGTTCAGACCTTTGAGTATAGGAGTTGGGATGTTATGTTGAGGTTGCATTGACATTGAAGAGGCCTCTTCTGGAGTACGGTGTCCAGTTCTGGTCACTGTTATAGGAAAGATATTATTAAGTTAGAGGGAGCTCAGAAGAGATTTGCCAGAGTATTGCCTGGAATGGAGAGTTTGAATTATAAAGGAGAGGCTGGATAGGCCAGGACTTGTTTCATTTGGATAAGTTCGGGAATAAGAAATGTTTGGAGGGATACAGGCCAAGCACAGGCAGGTGAGACTATTTTAGTTTGGGAATATGGTCAGCATGGACTGGTTGGACTGAAGGGTCTGTTTCTGTGCTGTATGACTCAGTTTAAATCAAGGCTCAGCGTGCAATTAACCTCCAAGGCACAACCTCACAAACATTCAGCTCTTTTCTTTTCAACACAAGCCGTCCCAAAGTCATTATTTTCAGCTCAAAATTAATAGAAGAATCAAATAAAAATAGCAAAAAACAAAACAGAGCTCTAACTGTGGTCAGGTGGTCTGATTTGTTGCATTGAACGCTGAATGAGGTGATAAAATCATGGGACTCTCTCTGTGTGATCCTGCTTCCAGGTGACCTTAAAGATCTCAAGTCATGATTCAAACAGATGCATAGAATGATCATCCAGGCAATAGTCCTTTATCCAATACCACCCCTGAAACAAAACTTGTTCAAGGATTCCAACAACAGCAATAGTTCTGAAAAGGGTCCTGACCCTAAACGTCAGCTTTCCTGCTCCTCTGATGCTGCCTCGCCTGCTGTGTTCCTCCAGCTCCACAAGGTGTTATCTCTGACTCCAGCATCGGCAGTTCTTACTACTTCACAGTTCAAAATTAATCTGTCTTAGCTTTACAAATCACACCATGGGTTTTCCCCCAGCTATTTAGATAAGCCTCTACACATCTGCACTTAATTTAACATTGCCATCAAGGGTCCTGATTTTAATTACTGCACCAGTATCAATTGCTCCTTGGGCTGCTGGATACAATGCTCTCAAAGTCGCCCCCTAAAGCTCTCTGCCATTGCATTCACCCTTTCAGTCACTCCTTAAAACTTTGCTTTTTGACTAAGCTTTTGGTCATCTCCTCTATTGAGGTTTTTGCTGAATTTTGTTTCATGTGAGACTTCTTAGATGGCCTTTTCATGTAAAAGGATTAATATAAAATACAAGCTGCAGTCCTTAGGGATATTCACTGAACTGCTGCACATTTCCAAAAAATTCTTCACTTGCTGTCATACATTTGCAAGAAGCTCCTGCCTAGAATGACAGCATTTACCGATTGCAACAATCACCAGTTTCCAGGAACAATTCATTGTTTGGAATGGCTTGGAAGCTGTTGATTCAAAGTGTGCAAATATTCAAAAGAAGAATATCCCTAAACACAGTTGAAAATCTGATGTAACAAGGTGTAGAACTGGATGAACAAGCAGGCTAAGCAGCATCAGAGGAGCAGGAAGGCAGACGTTTTGGGCCTCGACCCTTTTTCAGGTGTTCCTTCCTGCTCCTCTGATGCTGCTTGGCCTGCTGTGTTCATCCAGCTTTACACCTTGTTATCTCAGATTCTCCAGCATCTGCAGTTCCAACTATCTCTGAAAATCTGATGTGCCAATTTGTAAACACATTGAAGTTGTTGATGCAGACCTTTTTCACATGGATGCCCAAAAGTGGCAAATTTCATAAGGGGACCTTCTGAAGGCTCAAATAAATCCATATATTTAGTGATCCAACAGTTCAAGAGTCACACGTTTATGGATAAACTTTCAAGTTAGCTGAGTTCAAGTGGGAGCACTTGCAACCTTGATATCAGAGGCTGGTAGCTTATTTCTTTTAAGTTCAATGCTGGTTGAACCCTGAATCCTCAATACGCAATTACAGCACAGGTTGTTGAAATGTGATAGTACAACACTGGATCAGGCCCCTTGTCCACCAACGCTGCATCAACACAATGCCTTTCTGAATAAAAACCTTTTGGCCTTTCTGCAGTCTATATCCCTCTATTTCCTGTCTATTCATATATCTGTCAATATTTGTCTTCAATGTTGCTATTGTATCCACCTGCATCACCTCATCTGGCAGCTCATTCCAGGCACTTACTACCCTGTGTGTAAAAAAAAAGCTGTCACATCTCCTTTGAACTTATCCCCTTTTATCTTAAGCCCATGTCCCCTAGTAATTGGCACTTCAATCCTGCAAAAAAGACTTCAACTGTCCATTCTACCCATGCTTCTAACAATTTTGTAAACTTTAATCAGGTTGCCCCCTCATCCTTTGACATTCGAGTGGAAATAAACCATGCCGGTCCAATCTTTCCTTTTAGCTAATACTCTCCTAATCAGGGAACATTCTGGTAATTATTTCTGTATCGTCTCCAAAACCTGCACATCCTTCTGGGATTGTGTGGCCAGAACTGAACACAATATTCCAAATTTGGCCAAATTAAAGTTCGACACAATTGCAACATGACTTGGCAATTTTTATACTCTCTGCCCTGAATAATGAAGGCCATCATGCCATGTGCCACTTTGACCATCTTATTCACTTGTCTTCCCAGTTTCAGGGAACTACAGACCTGTACATCCAAATCCCTTTGTATGTTGATGATACTAAAGGTTCTGCCATTTTCTGGAGACATCCCTCTAGCATTAGAACTTTCAAAATGCATCATCTTACATTTGTCCAGGTTAACCTCCTGCTGCCATTTCTCCCAAGTCTTCAGCCTGTCTCTATTCTGTCTATCCTCTGGCAATCCTGCTCATTATTTGCAGCTCCCTCAATCTTTGCATCATCTACAAACTGACTAATCATGCCATCTACATTTTCATCCAAATCATTTATGTATGTTACAAACAACAAGGGTTCCTGCATTGATCCCTGCAGAACACCACTGGTTACAGATCTCCATCAGGAAAACACCCGCTACTCTCTGTTTTCTATGACTAAGCCAACTCTGTATCCATTTTACCAGCTCACTGCAGAGCCCATGTGACTTCATCTTTTGCGTCAGCCTGCCATGTGGTATCTTATCAAAGGATTTGCTGAAGTAAAATCGGAGCCCCCATTCAGGAGAAAGGCTAGAAAAATCCACAATGTACAGGAAGAAGAAATATGAAACTGTCTACCACAAAACAGACAGTAGATAATAGCTTACTAATTTTATTTGAGACTTCTAGCTAAGCCAGTCCTGGTGTTAAAGGATTTGGAGCCAAAGTGGATAAAGAGAATGAGGATCCAGGTCATTCATGATCTCACTTAGTTGTTTCTCTTAAAGGGAGGTTCCAAAGTAAATAAATCAACTTAATCCATCAACCATCTTACCATGTAGAGTATATAAATTCCAACAGATAATGTACCAGATATATGCTCTTAATGAAGCAGGAAAATTAATTTTCACCTTGTTACCTGCTTGTAATAATGTAAAAGCAAATCAAAATATTTTTGCACATGGAGGAAGTGAATACCCAAGAGAATTTCACATTAGTATGAAATAAAACTAAATACTTTACAATGATGCATCCTGCTTTTTTCTCAGTCTCCTCTCTGTTGACTTCAATTTTACTTGTGCTCCTACTAATATTGATGTTTTCAACTCAGTGGAAAATATTTATTTTCCCACTTATTTTTAACATGCCACTATGATTTTTATTTATTTATTCATAGGATGTGGGCATTGCTGACTGGGCCAGCATTTATTGCTCAATCTCATTTGACATGGAGGGTGTCAGTGAGTTGCTTTCTTGACCTACTGTAGTCCATGTGGTGTAGTGACACCCACTGTGCGGTGAGGGAGGGAGCTTCAGGATTTTAACCCAGAGCGTGATGAAATGCCGACTTAGTTCCAAGCAAGCAAGGTAGCTTGCAGGTAATGGTGCTCCAATGCATCGGCTGCCCTTGTCTTGCTAACTGGAGGAGGTTGCAGGTTTGGGAGGAGCTCTTGAAATTGGCTTTATGAAGTCCTGCAATGCATCTTGTAGATGGTGCACACTTCTGCCACAGTGTCCGTGAAGGGAGGGAGTGAAGATTGAAAGTAATGGTTATGATGCCAATCAAGCAGGCTTCTTTCCCCTGTATGGTGTTAAGCCTGTGTGTTCTTGGAGCTACACCCATCCAATCAAGTGGGGAGTATTCCATCACACTCTGGAGTTGCACCTTCTAGATGGTGGACAAGCATTGGTGAGATAGAAAGATTGTAGAAAAGGAGGCAATTTTAAGAAAACAAACCACATAGGCTGCCTGATAATGAAGTTTTGAAAATTTGATATCAAAGTCGCAGATATGACTTTCAGTTTATAGCGCGTTTTTAAAAGCCAACAAAATAATTGAACTTGATCTATTAACAAGTCATTTTTATTGTATGGATAGGAAGCAGGAGAGTTGAAGCCAAGCTTCTGTTGCTGTCTTTGTGGTCCTAATTATTTGACCTTGGTGCTTATCTGGCCAGGCAAGGGTTAGTACTCCAATCTAATGGTCAGTAATATTTGTGCTGCTTTGGATACAAGTTAATGAGCCTAGCTTTTCAGGTTTTTCTCTTCACAGCAATAAGCCCAGCCAAACATGGAATAATAAATCATCTTCAGGAGATGAATGGTAGATTTATGAAGAGTCAATATCATCTCTTTTTTTATAACATACACTACACCTGCCAAAAATAAAGTTCAAATATTAAAAATGTCAGAATTTAATATCTGTTGAATTCTACATTAATGCAGAATTGTAATGAGAAGGCCTTTTTCTCCAGGAGCAATTATCTAGACTTTCAAAAGAATCCACCTCCAAATCTAAGCTGCATTCATTAAAACAAACTACAACATAAGAGTTTCAAGTGTGTACTGATGAAAGGTTTTGCCCTCTGGTCCTGAAGGCTACAGTCTAAATGCAAATCAGATTCACAGAAAAAATAGTTTACTATAAATTACTAACTGTACCATTCAATTATTTCAGATCAGATGTCTATGCTACACCTTGAACAAAGCCAATTAGACCAGTGACTGAATGGGATACAAACAAGAAAATTATATGTACTGATCACAAGTGAAATGCAAGGTCTTTTAACACAGTAGAGGAAAGTCTGTAATAATGCCTGGTTTTCAGCAAAACCAATCACAGTTGTGCCACAAAGTGAAGGGTGCTAACTGGTTATTAGGCAGTTCCACAGAAGGCAGGGCAAAATTAAGTGGGAGCTTAAGTTCATGAAAGCAAGGTATCACATTTACTCTCATAATATCTCATAGGTTAGTGTTCAGAGGGGCTCTGCCAAGGCTTCACAAATAAGGTTTGAGATAATTTCTGCCAGTAGTGAAAAAGGTTAATGGCATCTAGGGTCTGAGATCAAGTTTGAAGGATAGATGAAATTTTTGTGACCATTAACAGAACAAGAAGAGGAGCAAAACTGAACACAAATTAAAGAGTACAAGATATGGTTGAATAAGGGTTGGAGAAGGCTGCAGAAGCAGGGTATAGTAAAACAACAGGGGCCTGAAGACAGCAATGAAGATTACCTTTTTTCCCCCCAAAGTACAAGAGTTGAAATCCTTTCAATGTTATTGTAAAGGACTCTGCACTTTATTTTCCATTTGCAATTTAGATGTGGGTAATTACTGTGCAATCACAGTTTCAACTTGTTCACTCTTATTCAACTCCTCACAAACCCCAAACAAACTTCATTTTGTTCTCTACTTATCCTGAAGATGCCATGTTATGCAAGAGTATTAGCATGACTGGCCCCTGCAGTCCTCCATACCCAGCTATGTAGCCATCATTCTCACATAAGGCAGTGCAGTGGGCATCTCCTCAGAAGGCACTGTAGCGGAGTCTCATGAAGTGAAAATCAACATGGTCCTGAGGGGCACAGGCTGCTCTGCCATTAGACAGATGACTGGTGATGGATTAACCACGGGCCAAGTCTCAGGTGAGGGTGAAAGCGGTTGAGGCCTGCATGGTGACCTCAACTAGTATAAGGACTGAACCAGCACTTTTGGCATCACTGAATCATAAATCACTCCTCCAGCCAATTGAGTTGATTGACCTTCCATGCTTGAGTCTAATATAGAGCTTATCCAAAGCCCATACAACAAAGGCCATCAGCAATAAACAACTCTACTTGCTTTTGCCCGTTCTTACCCTCTGAACATACAACTATAAAATTCCAACTGCTCTGCCTGTTAATATAGATGAAATCAGCTGATCTTATGAATTAAGTTTGGGATCTTCTCGTGTCCTTGACTTCGAATTAGAATGGTCAATTCTTTGCCCTAAATAGACAACAGGAGGCAGTTTTCCCAGCTCACTGCAAAGTGCTCAGTGATCTGCATGAAATATGGAGTTACAATGATAATATTAGACATGAAACTATAGACGAGTGAGTCATATACGCAACTTGTGGGTATCTTATAGGGTTAACCGGGCAGCTAGCCAATGAGTCCAAAATACACCCGCCCTATTAATTGTATGGCTAGATACATACTGATAAATGGAGAAAGCCTGAAGCAAATCCTCAGTCTTAAATTCTGCAGGAAAATCATAGATCTCGACAATGTGTGAAAATTCCGAATCATCAATGTCTGGTTCTGCTGGCTGGTAGTTGTAATAGTTGAAACAAGGATCCTGAATATTCTTCTTTGGCTTCCTATTAGCAGTTAGCTGAAAGAGGAAAAGAAAGTATGTTCAAGGAGTAAGATAACAAACTTGGGGCATAAACGCACATTTTGTGGTGGTGTTGAATGGAGGCATATAGTTATGTCATCATTATTTCACTCTTCCAAAGTCCCGACTGCTAACTCCCCAGTAGCTTGTTTCTTTTTGCAGATGGTCTTGATCTGAAGACCTCTGAGGATACAGCCTGCCCTGTTCTGAAAAATATACTGATGAAGGAAATTTCTTTCAGCTAGCTAGCCAGCCAAATGTCATCACCAGTTTCTCACTTTTCATAAAGCACTACCCCTCTCCCAAAACACAAACAAAATCAATATGCCGAGATCTGAAATCTGGTTCTTGTTTTATTTTATTCCTTCCATGTCAGCAAATACATCGGTAGACAGGCATCGGGGAAACAGATCAATTGCATGCTGCAGATTCCTCGTGGGAACTGCTTTTGTAGCCATAGTATATATAAAGCTAGTCCAATTCAGTTTCTGGTCAATAGTAACCTCGAGAATATTGACAGTGGGGGATTCAACAATGGTAATGCCATTGGATGTTAATGAGCAACCGTTGGATTCTCTCTTTTTGGAAATGGTTATTGCCGGGCACTTGCAGCGTGAATATTACTTGCCCCATATCAGTTCAAGCCTGTATATGAGCACACACTGCTTCAATATTAGGAAAGTTTTAAATGGTGCTGAACATTTGAGATCATTAGTAAACTCCACCTCTGACCTTACAATGGATTATGAAGTAGCTCAGACTCTGACACTACCTTGAGGAACTCCTACAGTGACACCTTGAGAATGGGGTGATTGACCTGCACAAATTACAGCTATCTTTGTGCCAGGTCTGACTCCAAACAGCAGATAGATTTCCTCTTGAATCCTAGTGACTGCAGTTTTGCTCATGCTCATTCAAACATTGCTTTGATATCAAAGAAATCACTCATGCCTCACTTTGAGTTCAGCTCTTTTGTCTATCTTTGGCTGTAATGAGGTTAGGCACCGAGAGGCGCTGAGCTTCAGCGAGCAGATATCCCTTTGCACGTAGCACTTGATTGTAATGCTGTAACGGATTCAGCCAACTTGATGATCGAGAATAGTTTGATAGGGCAATAATTACCCCAATTAGATTTGTCACCTTTTTGTGTACATATCTGGGCAATTTTCCACATTGTCAGGTTGATGCCTATGTTGTAGATGTACTGGAACAGTTTGGTTAAGGGTGCAACTAGTTCTGGATCACAAGTTTTTAGTACTGTGGCTGGAATGTTGTTAGGGCCCATAGCTTTTGTAGCATTCAGTGCTTTCAGCCACTTTTTGGCATCACGTGGAGTGAATTAAACTGGCTGAAAACTGGCATCTGTGATGCTGAGGACCTCAGGAGATGGCACAGGTAGGTCATCGTCTTGGTACTCACAGCTTCAGATGGCAAATACTTTAGCCTTGACTTTTGCATTGGTGCTCTTGGATCTCCTTTCAAACAGAATAGGGGTATGTGTGGAATTGCCATCTCCTGTCAGTGATTTAACTGGCCACCACAATTCATGGCTGGATGTAGTAGGGCTGTCAAGATTAGCTCTTATCCACTGGTTGTGGGACCATTTCTATCTACTGCACACTGCTTATACTGTTTGGCACATAAGTAGTCCTGAAACATAGCTTCACCAGTTGACATCTTATTGTTAGGTATGCCTGGTTCTGTTCCTGCTATGCCATTCTATATTATTCACTGAACCGGGGTTCGTCACCCAGTATCATGACAGGGTGGGATATGCTAGGCCAAGAGGTGACAGATTGTAATGGCGTACAATTTGTGAAAGCCCAGTTTTGAGTTGCTAGATGTAGTCAAGGTCTTAGCACGGTGGTAACACTACACAGAATGGAGAGTATTATCAATGTGAAGTTGGGACTTCGTCTCCACAGGTGATCACTCCAACTGGTACTATAATGGACAAACACAACTGTGACAGGTAGATTGGCAAGGAGGTGGTGAAATAGATTTTCCCTCACCATCTGCTACAGACCCAGTCTAGCAGCTACGCCCTTTGTGGCTTGACCAGTTAGGTCAGTAATTGTGTTACCACGTCGCTCTCGATGATGGGTATTAAAGTCTCTGACACAGAGTACCTACTACACGCTTGGCACCCACAGTGCATAATCTGATTCATCAGCAGAGAGGTGATAATCATTGATTACCGAGTCAGTGCTGAGGTCTCTCAGTGCGACTCCTGGCTGCATGTGATAATTACGATCCAGTATAGGTGGTGGCACTGTGGTGTGGGGCATTATGTCCATATGATTGAGATTCTGGCTATGTCAGGCTGTCGATAGACCAGTCTATGGTACTGCTCTTTTGATTTTCCCACAAGAACGTAGATGCTGGCAAGCAGGAATTTTGCAGGGTCAATAGGTCTGTGTTCGTCATTTAGCTTCTGGTACATACTTTGATGCCAGTTGGTGTGCCTGGTTTCATTCCTTTAAGACTCTGCACTGGCTTGATACAACTAAGTGGTCTGGAACACAAGCCTTTGGTTACAATCTCAGAATGCTGTCCAGGCGCACAGCCCTTGTAGTATCCAGTGCTCGAGCCATGTCCAAATATTTGGCGCAGCGAATCAAATCGGCTGAAGGCCAGTGTGTGCAATGCTGGGGACCTCAGGGGACAGCTGAGATGGATCGTCTGTTACATGCCAGGGAAAGGCAAAGATTCAACCATATTTCTAGAGTCGCATGAGGCAAGACCAGGTAAGGAAGGCCATTAAAGAAATAGATAACTGTGTGTTTATATGGATATCGTTACATGTTTGGGCTTTATTCCATTCAAATTTCACCAACATCCATGGATTCAAACATATATCCAGAATATTACCTGGGGTTCTAGATTACTAGCCCAGTAACATTTCCACTGTGTCACTATCTCATCTAGTCAATTTTACTGGGTTTGAGAATTCAGAAGGTTAGTTATATTCAACAGAATTCTGGGTCTCTGACCTGTTCTTGTAGTGGCTGCATTTAGATGGCTGGTCCAATTCTGTTTCTGGTCAATGTTAGCCCCCAGATAGTTGACAGTGGGGAATTCACCAAAGGCAATATCATTAAATCAAGCTCTATGGTTGGATTTTCTCCTGTTGGAGTCTGTCTAGCACATTAATTGCAGCATAAATATCACTTGCCGCTTATCAGCCCGAATGTCATTGTCTTCCCTCATTTGCACACGGAATGCTTCATTATCAGGAAACACAATGGTGCTGAAAAGTGCACAATTCTCAGTGAACATTCCTAACTCTGACCTCATGATGGACAGAAGGTCATACATGAATCAGCTGAAGGTGTTTGGGCTGACAACACCACTTTGAGGAACTCCAGCACTTGAGGTTAGCTTTACTTTGCTCAGACTGACAACCTTAAGAGATACATAACAAAATGATAGATTTTATACAAAAACTGTATGCGGAAATTAAAGCCTGAATCTTTCCAGACCACACAGTAACACTTGGCACAGTCTTCCTTGTTAGCCAGCTGTATCTCGACTTCAGAACAGTTCCACATGTTAGAACAAAATTGTATTGTCAAGAGATTAGTCATCTAACTGCAAGCAACTGTAATTGCAAAGAAAAAAACCCCAAATCAAGGAGGGGGACAGGTGGCAGTTGTTTATTTTAACAACTGCACTTCATCTCTTCTGAAAAAATACATCCTGGTATGCTAACATTTGTACTAATTGGTTTTATTTACTGACCGTGTCACATCAAGGTGCTACATTATCCACCTGTCAGAAACAAATAGTACTAGTGCTCGAAGCAGCACGATAATGTAGAAGAATGGACGGCTAGGAACAGCGTGGCTGTGATTTAAATAGACAAATTTTAAAGCTGTTGTAAATGAGGAGGCAAAAGTATGAGTGGCTTTTAAGAATGCAAATTGAGCTTTAAAAATAAGTTATGGCTTTTTCTCACTTTCTATCATCAATTCTAATTATTATTATGGCCTCAATAAAGGAAAACAGCCAAGAGCTAATTTGAGAGTACTTCAGTAATAGGCAAGCCACTCATTGGTATAAGAGATATTCTATGTCACTTCCTAGACCAAAGTAAGACCTTCTAAAGGACATCAAACACATTCAGGGAAAGGAGGACGTCTCTTGGGATTTTGAAAGAAACTTTATTGAGGGAATCACAAGGTCAGAGGATGAAGATAACTTGGTACGGCTGTCTACCAGGAATTGCAAAAAGCTAAATACTCTGAAATATCTTAGGGGATAAAATTGAAGCCAGAGGTGAATAAAGAGGTCTGAATGGCACAGTGCATCGCATATTAAAGTTTGTGGGCCAACAGTGTGAACCTAAAGTACAAGCTTGTAATCACAGGACAAATCACAATGTACATTTTGTTTTTGGACAAAACCTTGACCAGGCCTCACAGTTAGTATGCAGTACCCAATTTATTTCTTCCCACCAACTGGGAAATATTGAAGCTTTGGTAAGGATCTCGAAGAGAGTCACAAGATTAGCGTCCATTTTACAACATCTTAGTAATGCAGATAGACTGAAAATGCTGGGTCTGGATAACTTCTTGAAGTCTCAGGATTGGAATGATCAAGATTACAAAATAAAAGTGCCACATAATATTTACCGGGGAAAATTTCAATTCGAATTGTTAAGAAGAGACTGGGGTTACAAGGGGCAAAACTACATTAGAATTAAATGGCCCTTTATGCTGGAGAGTATTGGGGCTGTGAAATAGGCTGCTGGTTTGTGTAGTGAATGTCTACTGAACTGCTTCAAGAGAGAGCTGAACTGATTTCTGACAAGGACAGAGAACATCTCCAATGAGCTAGATGTCCTGTAATACAACACAGATCAGCAGGATATTCTGGATTAGCTGCAACGATGGGAAAGATGGAGGCTTCAGAGAACAAAGTACTAGATAGCCTTTCAAAAGTGATCTGGAGTTTCAGGCAGCTTATTGACTCTTCTATGAATTCCATAATTTTGGATAGATGGGAAGTGTTTGAATTTTGACACATCATACATCAAAATTACATTAAGGAAGTGGGGTGGACCAATGAGTTTTCATTCATTAACAGGAAAGTGAATCAATGCCCGGGCCAGCAACTTTTGCCCTCTCAAAGCACTGAAGCAAAGGTGGTGGTGCGTCTTCCTGGATAAATAAAATCTGTGTGGGGTAGGCCCACTGTGTTGCTAAAAAGCAATTGCAGAATTTTGACTTAGCAACACCAAAGGAGCTGCAATTGTAGTTTCATGGCAGAGAATTGTGGGGTCTGGAGGAACATGCAGTCTCACATTCATGTATATCTATTGCCCTTTTTCTTTTAAATTGTAGAGGTCACATGATTGTATAATGTTGCAAAGGAACCTTAAAGAGTTGCTGCATGGTATCTTGTAGATGATACATGCTGTGGGAGGTGGGGTTATGGTATTAGCTTGATGATTAGCCATCATCAGAATGAACAGCAAAGCAGGCTCAAGGGGTGGTATGACTCCTGCTCTTGTTTTGTATGTTTCTATGAATTCCTATACCTGTTCCCTTTCACTGATATTTGCTGGAAACTGCATTTGTGAATGGAACAAAAACAAGAATAATCTCAAGGTTTAACTGTCCACTCATGTTCTATATTAAGAACCGCTATTTTAACAAAAAACGGGTCAGTCTCTTTAGGAGGAAGGAACACGGAAGATACGGAACACAGAAGTCTTTGGGGAACATGGGGGAGTCAGAGGCTGCAGTGTAACATAAGAACAGGAGAAGGTCATTCAGTCCCTTGAATGTGTTCCACCATTCATTGCGATCATGACTGATCTGTGGCTTATTTTCATAATGCTGTTTTTGGCTCATATGCCTTAATACCTTTGATTTTTTTTTATTAAACAATCTCAGACTTAAAATAACAACTGATCAGACATCAACTGGCATGTGTGAAGAATCACTATGTGTAGAAATTCTTTCCAACATCTTTCCAAACGATTTGGCCCTAGGTTTTCGACTATGTCAATAGGTGGTTGCCTGGGTTGATGGTAGTTGGTAAAGAATAGGATTGGTGTGAGAGGCCCAGATTCTATGCATATATTCAAGGGCTGGCGATCCTTGTTCAAAATGCAAGGCAACCATGAAACAGCTGTTCAAGTAGCAAAATGCACCAATGGTATCTGAGGCAGACTGAGGATGAAACACATCATTGAAACATAGAACACAGAACATTACAGCACAGTACAGGCCCTTCGGCCCTCGATGTTGTGCCGACCTGAAGCCCATCTAACCTACACTATTCCATGTACGTCCATATGCTTATCCAATGACGACTTAAATGTACCTAAACTTGGCGAATCTACTACTGTTGCAGGCAAAGCGTTCCATTCCCTTCCTACTCTGAGTAAAGAAACTATCTCTGACATCTGTCCTATATCTTTCACACCTCAAATTTAAAGCTATGACCCTCATGCTCGCCGTCACCATCCTAGGAAAAAGGCTCTCCCTACCCACCCTATCTAACCCTCTGATTATTTTATGTTTCAATTAAGTCACCTCTCAACCTTCTTCTCTCTAATGAAAACAGCCTCAAGTCCCTCAGCCTTTCCCCGTAAGACCTTCACGAAAGCAAAAACAAATTAATATTTTTCTCAATTTATTATAATAGAGTTTACATTTCAAGGTATCTCACTGTTCTGCAGTGTTTTTGGATACGGTGTTGCCATGAAAATATTAGCATTTACATACAACCTTCCTCTTTCTTTTGAATCATTAATCTGAGTGAACGAACGGCACCAAAATTCCTGTAAGTACCAAGATGTCTCATGGAATCATCCACTATGGCTATTCCATACCCATAAATCCAGTTCTAAGAAATTCATTTGTGTCACATTTTTCATGAGTACATGTCTCGTCACTTTACAACCACTGGAATGCTTCTGAAGCACCATCGCTACTGTAACATTGCACCAAAAAATCTTCAGAGGGAAATACGCTTCTCAGTCTCCAAGAAGCAACATACATCTGTCTCACAAAATGACCTTCTAACCGTGTTTGGTATGTGGAAATAAGGTTCACTAGTTCAATACCAGCAAAAGTTGATTGCCTGATGAAGGTGCGTTGGATAGAGCATGCTGGTAACCACTGGAGTTTGGATAAGAAAGAAGCAACTTGATAAGGTAGAAGTTCCTGTCAGGGTGGATGTGGAAAGAATGTTTCATATTGTTGGAGATTTTAAGTTGGGTGGATTGGGGTTCATTGACTACCAATAAGGGATTGACAGGGGCAAACATTTTTGGGAAATTTTACCCAAATTTGGTTGATGCAGAATCCTTGAATGTTTTTTAAGACAGTGATAAAGGCTGCTAAACTTTTGATAACAAAGGTGGTGAAAGCTTATTGTCCAGATCTTGTTGTATTTGGACAGGCACTGCTTCAGTGCCCAAACAGTCATGAATATACTGAACTTTGTGTAATCATTGACAAGCATCCTCACAACTGACATTATAACAGAGGGAAGATCACTAATGATACAACTGAAGATAGTCTGGCCTAGATCACTAGCTTGAGGAACTTCTGCAGAGATATACTGGAACTGAGGGGACTGACCTCCAGCAACAACAACCATCTTCCTATGTGCCAGTTGTGTTTACAACCAGCAAAGTCTACTCCCAATTCCCATTTTTCTAGGGCTCCCTAATGCCACACTCGGTCAAATGCAGCCTTGATGTCAAGGCCTGTCACTCTCACCTTTGGATTTCAGTTCTTTTGTCCATGTTTGAACTAAGGGATGTAATGAGGTAAGGGGCTGAATGGTCCTGGAAGAACCCAAACTGGATGTCATTGAGTAGGTGCTACTTGGTTGATGACACCTTCCATCACTTTATCAATGATCGAAAGTAGACAGATGTGGTGGTAATTTGCTGGGTTGGTTGCCCTGCTTTTTGTGTACAGGATATACCTGTGCAATTTTCCAACTGTCGAGTATGATGCCAGTGTTGAGAGCTTGGTTAGGGGAATGGCAAATTCTACAGTATAAACCTTCAGTATTATGCCAAAATGTTGTCAGGGCGCACAGCCTTAGCAGTATCCAGTGCCTTCAGCCCTTTTTGCTGTCACATGGAGTGCATTGAATTGTCTGAATACCGGGATCTGTGATGCTGAGGACCACTGGAGGTGGCCAAGATGGACCATCCACTTAGCACTTCTGGCTGAAGATTGCTGCAAATGCTTCAGCCTTATATTTGCACTGATGTGTCGATTCTTCCATCATTGAGGATGGGGATATTTTTGGACCTTCCACCTCCAGTGAGTTGTTTAACTGTCCACCACCATTCATGACTGGATGTGGCAGGGCTGCAGAGCTTAGATCTGAGATTTGAGATTGTATCACTTCAGGAGGATGTCTTAGAATGTTTTACAGAGCAAAGAAGAAAACAGTTTCAATATTTCGCGATCAGGACATTTATCTTGTGCTCTGACTTTGAATATGTGCAATGGAAATAAATTACAGCCAAAAATAGCTTGAAATGAGCATCATAAAATATATCTATCATTTTGACACATGGTGAAACTACTGTAGCATTCCAACCTAGCTACAGTCCCGCGAGCGAACGTTACTAACATCATAACAAAAATAGGTGGCAAATACATAAAAACACGACAAATGAAATTTAAAATAAAGTTCATCTGCTTCTGCTTTCATCTTCCATTACTGGTAGAATTTCTTTCAGCTCTTGTGCCCTTCTCAGATTTCTCAAACTTAACATCTTCCTTGTAATTTTTAAAAATTAATTTAAAAACACACTCTTTGAATGTTTTTGGCCCCTATCTTTCATCACAAAACGCCCATAACCCCTACCCATTCAGACTTTTGCTCTCTCCAAAAATGTTTTCCATGACGCCGCCCTAGGATTGCCAACTCCAACTGGATGCATTTCTGAATGTTTAATTAGATGACGCACTGCTTCCTTCTTATCTACCTCAACCCTACCCTCCTGCCGTTGGCTGCCACTTCTATCACCGTGCACACCAATTTTACTCTGCCAATTCACAAGTAAACAGACATCCTAACAATCTCAAGATTCTTGACTATCAGCCTTTTCTCACCAACAGCTTTATGTTTTTAAGTAATAGAAGTGTTGAATAAAATATTAATACAAAACCTCTGATTCTTCGCCATAAGTGATCACAGAGATGGCCCTAAGATAAACCTTTAATTTTGGACATTCCTACACTACCATGAAGGATAAGGCAGCTACTCCAGCAAGATGGCAGCAGGGTAAGTTGTTTCATTCGGAGCTCCACTCTGCTCACCAGTTCCCTTTCCTTTTTTTTGCCTCTTCTTCTCTCCTCATTGCAGTAAATCTATCTCTGCCCACCCACCGGCGTTTTAACTACCTACCTAATGAGTCGGGAAGGAGTCAGGCCACAACTGGAACCATGAGGCTGAAGCCAAATGTGTGGGCCATGTCTGTAGTGGCTGTGGCGAGAGCGGGGCCGGCGAGGGGGAACAGCGGGCGGTGAGAGCGAGGCCGGCGAGGGGGAACGGCGGGCGGCGAGAGCGGGGCCGGCGAGGGGGAACAGCGGGCGGCGAGAGCGGGGCCGGCGAGGGGGAACAGCGGGCGGCGAGAGCGGGGCCGGCGAGGGGGCGGTGAGAGGTGAAAGCGGGGCCGGTGAAGGGGCAGTGGGGGCAGAGAGCAGGGCCGGTGAGGCGGTGGCGGTGAGGCGGTGGCAGTGAGAGTGGGCCTTTCGCACAGTGGTGGCCTCCTGGGTGTCCTAGCGATTGCAGCAGTGCTAGCACCGTTGTGGAGCTGGGACTTGGGACTTAGATCTGCACTTTTTGTTTCGCCTTGCTTACCTTTTGGCTCTGTTGACATCTTTTAGTTCTGGTTGTGTAGCCAAGTGGGCACCAGTGAATGGTAATTTTGTGCATTTTTTGCCGTATGTATTATGTATTCCTATACGTGACAAATAAATATAAATCCTTGAAGAATCTTAAATCACCATGTGGTGAGCAACACAACAACATTCATGGAATAGGGCACCTCACTAACTAGAATCTGAAATTATTAAAAATACCAATTTGTTAGTTTGAAGTTATTGTAAAATAGAACAGCTGAACTCAGTTGTGAGGAGAGGCTGGGTTTGTTTTCCTTGGAGCTGAGGAGGCCGAGGGGAATCTGATTGACATATTCAAAATTACAAGAGGCAAATACAGAGTAGATTGTGAGATTCTTTTCATGATGGCCAACATGTCAAAGACCAGACAGTACAAATGTAAGGTGTAAGGAATAAGTGGTTTGGGGAAATCTACAACAGGTTGATAGAAATAGGGGAGGTGTTACCTGAGAGGGTGGTGGAGGCAGGTGCTCTCTAAATATTGAAGAAGGATGTGGGATGAGTACTTAAAATGCCAGGGCACAGTTAGCTATGTACCTAGTGCAGGTAGTTGGGAATAGTGTAGTTTGGTGTTTGTTGATTGGCATTGACATAGTTGGCTGAATGGCATGTTTCTATACTGTGTGACGCCCTCAATGTTTACAGAGAAAAATCAAAGGTGGACAGGCTTGAAGCTTCAAATTTCAGTGTTTGTCAAGAATATTTCTAGTCAGTTCCTATTATGAGCAACCACAATGGGCTCACCAACATTTTGATTTAGCAGCAGCACTTGATCCCAGTGCATGCCAGATATTTTTACTGTATGTTGTAGTACTTGCATTACATCGTTACTTCTAGAAAGAGAATTGAAGGTGTTGCTTCAATAAAAGATCTTTTGATCTCATCATTACTTTTTGCTTTAAAAAATTCATACATTCAAGTTGATGAGACTACAGAAAAAAAAGGGGCAAGTTATTGGATCATTTGAGCATCAAGAGATTTATGACCTGAATAACGAGCACTACGCTATGCAAAATGCTTTAATAAGATCATAGGGGCCACCGGGTGGCTAAACGGTTAGCAGGAACGGAGTTCGATTCTGCCCTCGAATGACTGTCTGAATGTTTGCACATTCTCCCCAAGTCTGCGTGGGTTTCCTCCCACAGTCCAAAGCTGTGCAGGCTAGGGGATTGGCCATGCTAAATTTCCCACAGTGTCCAGGGATATGTAGGCTAGGTTGATTAGCCATGGGAAATGAGAGGTTATGGGGATAGGGTGGAACAGGCGGGGACAGGGTCAATTTGGACTCGATGGACCAAATGCCCTGCTTCCACACTGCAAGGATTCTATGATTTTATGAAGGATTATGTCCAAAGAAATCCTGGTTTTAAAAATAAGTCTGAACAAGCACAAGGCTTCTTGCTTACAAGCCTATCTTCCTTAGATCACAATCTTCAGTCAGAACTTTCCATACATATAGTCACCCTCAAAGAAAATACCAAATATGCAGAACAGACATTCTTCATTCATCACTCAAGATTGCCCAGCCTCAGCAACAGTGGAATCAAGTCCTGTGATCTTAAAAAATAGAACTAAGAGTAAGCTCTTTAGACGTCCATGCCTGTTCCAACTCTACCTTCCTGCCCTAATCCTAACCCAATTCTGAGAACCTGAGGTCTTGAATAGGCGGTGACTCAGTTTCTACAGTTTTCTGAGGTCAAAAATTCCAAAGATTCACAACCCATTGAAAGTGACCCATTTGTAAATTATCACTAGTCAAGAGTTGCACTGACAAGGCCTTGGGAAAGTTGATAGGTTCTCTGGGAAATATCTACTGTGGCTACATGGAAGAGTAATGAAAACCATCAGCCTGGGAATCAATTAAATGACAAATAGCAAATTTCTGAAGGATCCATACGAAAGCAGAAAAACATCAGGCACGTCTGAAGGTCACAACAACATTGAAGAGATTCAACATCATTGAAGGCAAAGCAGTCTGTTCCTGCTAGGGAGTGGAATATCCATTCCCTCTTCAGTAACTACAACTGTGTCTGCAGTGAGTATTTATGAAATGCTGCACATTAACTAACCTAGCTTACTTCAACAGCAACTTCCGGCTTTCACCTCTGTCACCAAGGAAGTCAAAAACAGTGAGATCATGGGTGCGCCATTATCTTCACGTGCTTCTGGGAGTCATTCAATATCCTGATTTCACCACGTATTGCTATTCCATTATTGTCAATAGGTCAAAACTTTCCTACCCACCACCACTATGGATAAATCTGCAAATGTTTTCTGGAAGATCCCATAACAGCAACTAGGTATGGACAATAAATGTGATTGTTCCAAGCTCGCCTACATCTAAGGACAAATATTTTTTAAAAATTAATGAATACAGAATCATATGACTTGCTAAAGTGAGGATCACAATGAAGTACACATGAATATAATCCAAATTTCAAGCAGAGAATTCAAAAATACAGTTTGGGCATTCTTTTGCTCCTCTTCTGGTAATTTTATTTCACAGAAAAATATATTTTTTAAAATATTCTTTACCTCGTCGAGGAAATGAGGGTCCAAGCAATCTCCATCGTCATTGAAAAGGGCATCCCAAGTGCCATCATCTGGTTCTTCAGGAACAGCTGCTTTAATGCACTCAGTTTCTTCTGTATCAGTATTTAGTTGGTCTGAAGCTAGTGAGATTTGGTTGACAGCTTGCAAAGCAACACTGAATTCAGCATCCTGCTCCGTGCTGACAGGTTTGCTGTCTGTCAGGTTGACTGCAGTGTTGTCTCTTTCTATTAAGGATCCAGCCTTTTCTGTTCTTTGCTGCACTTCTTGTATGGTTGAAAGAGCAACAAATTTGAAACTTGGAGATTCTGAGAAGACTACATTTCCAGATAAAGTGGTGGGTAAACTAACACTGTTCTCCTTTAGAAACATAATCTCAGTTCCCTGAGAGAAAGAGTCATTATCTATCCTAGTTTCATGCTCTGCTGCATTGTTCACAGCAAATATCTTGTAAGAACTGTCTACTTCAGTAGCTTCAGTGCATGAATATTGTCTACTGCTCCTTTCCATCTGCTGTGCCTCTTTTACACCTTCTGAGCATTCTAATACATTTTGTTTCACAGGATCTGAGCATTTACAGATGGCTAATTTAGAGGATACCTGCTCATTTGACTTAAGAAAATTGTCAGAATCACAACTTCTGCTCATACCAGAGGCAGCTTTTAGATGGAAAGATTTGTTTACATCAGTCTCATGCTCACTCGCAACAGAATCTGCATTATTGAGTCGGTCATTGTTTCTGAGCTCTGACTGTTCATCACTAGACATATTTGTGGTAATCTGCTGCGCAGGGATTTGGATTTCTGTGTGACTGGATTTCATTCCTTCTCCATTATTCTCAGCAATCGAGCTGGTAACTTCAAGTAAACCATTTGCTGCTACATCGATATTATTACATTTTTGTGACAGTTCTTTCTCTCTGTGGTGCAATTTACTACTCTTTGATCCTGCCCTACACTTCTGCTGGGTCGCCCTCTTTCCTTTCAAGTGCTTTGATTCCAATCTGTTTCCTTCACTTGACTTCCTTTCTCGGACAGAGTTCACAGATTGCCTCTTTTTAAAATCCTTGTTTGTGTGCTCTCCTTGGCTTTCTTCCTTATGAGGTAAGTTGCTTTGTGTGTGAATCCACTCATGGGGCATTCCCAAGTTATTGTAAGGCAATACCTTTACGGTGGTACTTTTCTCGGTCTTTTCTGCTGCAATTACCGTACTTGAGAATACCTTTTGGGCTTCTACCTCTAGTTTGGGATCACAGCTTAGCTGCTGTTGCTCTGTGCTTAAGTGTCGCCGTGCTCTGGGAATGTACAGTGCTTTGTCTGGTCTCTTTGACCGTGGTTTGCTCTTGTCCTGTTCTTGCTCCATACAGTTTTTCCTTTTCTTATCTGGAAAGGCAGTAAATAAGAAACCAATTTTCAATCCACTTCACTGCTGTCTATTAGCAACACACTGCAAGAATCACTGAAAATAAGAGACTTGCCAGTACAAATTATCAGTTTTGTCAAGATGACTAATCTGGGATGTCATTACTCTTCACGCACTGATTAAGTATGGAAATCTTCACCTAAATCAAAACAGTTCCTTTTAGTTATATAGTTATTTCCTTCTAATATTTTCATAGACTCTTACAGCATGGAAAAAGACCCTTCAGTCCAACTAGTTTATGCTGACCACGTTCCCACACCAATCTAGTCCCACTTGCTTGCATTTGATTCATATCCCTCCAAATCTTTCATATTCGTGTACTTAACTAAATACCTTTTAAATGGTCTAACTGGAGAGAAATAGCACAAATAAATTGTTGCTTAACATTGTTACTTGTAAATGCCAATTGATTAAAAAAATCTAACTTCATATAACTTTTCAGGGAAGGAATTTGTAAGCTACATTTTCATTTTAGAAAAATTAGAGTAGTTAATTATTGGAGTTTTGATATGTGGGGGACTATGTGGCAGTATACAAGGTGTTTTCATGCACAGCAAAAGTTAGATTTTCTCTCCTTACTCAGACAGGAAGATGGTACCAAGTGCATATGAAGGAAGAGAGGGAAAAGATGAGAAAGAATATGGGGAGGGGGGGGCGCGCAAGGTGGTTCTGAAATCCAGCAGAGAGGGAACCAATATCGAATTCAAGAAAGAAGAAACAAAGAAAGTAGTCACCCATAGCGCAGAATATAAAATTAGTGCAACAAAGCCTGCTACTTCAGAAAAGGGAAGCAATGTGGAAAAACTTGAAATTAAGAACAAGATTTCTGAAGTCAATTCAATGATGACCAGCTTCAGTTTGAAACGCAAATGTTGTCAAAATAAATTTTTAGAGATTCTTGTTAACACTGAAAAAAATGAGTCAGACAAAATAAAAAGCCAAGTCTGCTTTTTTCACTTTCAGCAAGCCAAACAAACCACCATAAAGACAGGTCTTGGCTTTGCCATATATTGGAATGTCAATGGAACATCATATGAAATTTTCAATTAACAATGATTTGAACCATAAAGCAACTCTGAAAAGTTTGACCTTGCCAAATTCCAAAGGCAGAAATTTCAGGGTGAAGTAATAATGGAAGCAGGTCTGTCACTGATAGATCTGCAGTGGTAGTAGTTTAACAAGGAGTAGTGGGAAAATTTAAATAGCAGGAGCATTGTACAAAAATAGCAAAAAAAGAGAGAGAGGGGTCATTTCTAACACCCCACCAACAGTAATGGCTATCAGTATATTAAACAAAACTTGACACAACTGACATTATTGTCTCAGAGAAACTGCAACTGCGGGGCCTGCAATGGAAAAGGTTCAAGGTAAGTTATTAGAGAACTTGGACATGAGTCTATCCTGCATCATACCCATGCTTGGTGATTTCCAAAACCTGTAGATAAGGCCAAACCAAAAGGGACATAAATTTAAGATATTAACTTTATAAATCTGAAGAAGAATTCAAAAGAAACTGCTTAACCAAGATAGTAATTGGAACAAAGAATTTGCTATCACAGGAAGTGGCCGAAACAGATGATGCACATACCTTCAAAAGAAAACTAGGTAGCTACACTAGGGAGAAAGAAAAAGAAGTATATATGTTACAACAAATGCATTGAATGCTGGAGTAACTCTGCAGGTCTGACAGCATCTGTGGAGTACATGCTGACAGGGTGAGATGCAGTTGGGGTGGGAATGGCTCATGAAGAATATAAGGTGTCATCATTGGTCAGATGGGTTGAATGGCCTGCTTCTGGGTTCAAATTCAATGCAAGACGTAAATACATACTAATGCTCAAGACTGTTGAAAATTAGATCTCACAACCCTTTTCACAACCTTCTAAATCTCTCCTGGGTCTCAAATCATACTTTTGCAGCCTTGAGTTTCAGTTGTGGACACTTCTCTTCCATCACTTTCTCCTCCCCATGTTCCACATTTTGCAGCGTCCACCCCAGGCACTTTCAGCTCCATCCTTGAATCCTACTTTTTGACAGTCTTCAATGTATTGTCTGGTTTATCAGCTAATTTTGCTCAAATTCAACTCCAATCTATAACGTGCCTTAGGCCATTTTGCTACAAGTGCTGCATAATTGGAAGATGACATTGCTGAGGTTTTTATATATCCACAAAGGGAGCAGACAGCAAAGTGATCAAGATAGCAGTTCTCCATCTCGTCTGCTGATCTCCACGGCCACAATTGCTTCACAAGGATTTAAAACATGTTTTGCACTGCAAATACATCCTTCTAATGTGCGGAATATTCTATCGGCACTGAAACATGCAGCAATCTTTGGGAAGAAAACATTGTCAAGACTTTTTAGACACAGTCAAAGAATTAAACATTTTTTAAAACCTTAACATTGATTTTTAGCCATTGTTCACTTTGCAGAAAAGTAAAAGTAGTTCTTAAATTCTTTACAGTATCCAATATTTCAGCACTGCTTTCCTTGCCTTGCAAATTCTTCTTGCCTGACTGCGTTCAAAATGTCTTTTGCCTTTTTCCTTCATAAGTATTCCAATCACATTTAATTTTGATACTATGGACAGTATTCCCTTGCCATTTATATTCCTCACTTTTAATTTCACAAATGCTGCATGATTAAGATTTAAAGTAACAATGCAAAATGCTATTACCTGCTCAGATTTCAGGAATGTACAATGTTGGGGGCTAGAGTGAGATTTTTCCTAAAATGTGGTCAACATGACTTCATTACTATATCAAAGAGAAACATAAAGCCAAAGCTGAAAAATTACCAGTTTCTAAAAGTAAGTTAATGGGATATAGACTTTTGCTGTTATTGTCCATCTTTAGCTGTGTTTGACGTGATGGTGATTAGCCGCCATCTTGAACTGCTGAGGTCCATGTGATCTAGGTACACTAACAGTGCGTGCGCGTGAATGCGCACATGCGTGCACGTGTGGGGGTTTGGGCAGGGGGTAAGGAGAGAAGGGCAGTGACAAAAAAGAAACAGTTTAATTTCCACGTCAGAATGATGTAGGACTCGGATAAAACTTGCAGCCGATAGTGTTTTCATGCATATGCTGCCTTTATTTTTCTTGATAGTACAGGTTGTAGGTTTGGAAGGTGCTGTCAGTGGAGCATTTGCTAGCAAGTTGCTGAAGCACATCTTAAAAGGATGCACTGATGTTGAGGTGAGTAGTTTTGGAGCCAGGCTCGTTCAGCTAGGTGGGGAGCATTGTTGACTTGTGCCTTGTAATGGACAGGTTTGAGGGAGTCAGGTGGTGGTGGCTCAGAGGTTCCATCATTTGACCTGCTTTTATAGCCAAATCATGAGTGTTGATCCTGTGGGATATAGTGGTGGTAATACCACTGAATGCCTAGAGGATAAGTAGATTCTCTCTTATCAGAGATGGATCATTGTCGAGCACATGCAATACAAATTTACTTGCTGCTTATTAGCTCAAGCCCAAATAATGCCCAAGTCTAGCTTCAGGTGGGCACAGATTACTTCTCTATTTGAAAAGGTGCCAATGTACCCTACAGTACAACGATCTAATTCTAAAGTATAATGGAAATATAACTTAGATGGTGGTAAAAAATAAACTGCTAAAGAAAATCATGAGGTCTGGCAACATCTGTGGAGACAGAGAAACCGAGTTCATGATCCAAATCCAATATTGTGCTTCTCTGAGGTCGAAGACAGGAAGGGTAGTGGGAAGGAGCATCAATTTAGATTCAGAAAATTAACTCTATTTCTCTCACCAAAGATGTTTCCAGACCTGAGTTTCTCCAGCACTTTTTAGTTTTATTACAGATCTTCAGCATCTGCAGTAATTTTTTTTTGCTCAACGCCAGAATAACAACACCGGATAGCCCAGATCATTTAGTTTTAACTCAGTATGGTACATACTGGAAAGAAGTAGATCAATGCTTGGGTGGTAAGGCAATTCCTTCGGGCCACTGCTTGCACTGCAATCATGGTTCAAATTAATTTGTATTTGTTAACAGCTTTCTTTTTCAAAAACATAAATCTCAAACAAACTTCATGTGCTTTGTGCGATTCTCACTTACCGAATTTCGTAAAGTTGGAAAAAGAGGTTTTGATTACTCACAAAAAGCAGACAGTACTCTAGAGCCAAATAAAAATTTATAAATACTATCTTGGAAATGTTCTGTTCAAATTCTGCAGAAGACTGTAATGGAGTGATACAAATTCAATTAACTGGTGACCAATTCAACTAACAAATAACGGGTATTCACACATTTCTTACTTGATTAATTTACCATTTATTTAAGTTACAGACCTGATGGATATCTCAAATTCAGGTTTTGCATGACTTTCTTGACTCCAAGTCAATGAATGTACCATCAAAAATACCTCTCCTCTCAGCATTTGTTTCTTGTTGATTTTTTCACTTTCAAAAGATTTTTGATGTTTTGATTGGTTTAGTGGTAATATTCTCTCATGTTGAATCAGAAGCTTGTGAGTTCAAACTCAATTCCAGGACAGCAAATAGATTAAAGCTGACATTTCAGAGAAAGAACTGAGATCAGAGGCTCCACCTGACAATGAGATCTTATGCTAAGGATCCAAATGCTTCTTGAAGAGTACAGAAGATATTCCACATTTCAAGGAGCAGGGAATTTTGCAGGGATCATGGAAAAAAACTCCAACCTTGAGTCAACATCACTAAAAACAGACTAGAGGTTCATATCTTATTTGCTGTTATTCATGAATTGTTACATGCAAAAGGATTGCCACATTTACATACAGAAATGGAAATGCTACTTGGAGAAGTAATTAATTAGCTGTGAATTGCTTTGGGGCATCAAGAGAATATGAAAGAAAGAATTTTCATTTACATAATACTTTTCACAATCTTGGGATATCATCAAATACTTCCAAAGGGTACCCATTGTTGCAATGTAGGAAATATGGCTGTCGAAGCCCATGTTTATGAATCCCATCGTCTACAAACGCTTGCTGATCATTACAGTCCAGATGATAGAGTAACTGAGGACTCTTTCTCAGAACACTTTAGATGGCTTGATATGTTTTTTGAGTTGTCATAGCCTAACAGGTCTTGACTTCAACTCTGTGCTCTTTCCAACTGTACAATACACAGTCTCAGCTCTATCCAGAGAAACCTGCTTCAACACAAGGATATGTTTGAAGACTGCCAAAGAAAAAGTTATTCCATTTGGAAAGGATCTTGCTAATTTCCTTTTTACAGGAGTTTGCAGTGTGTTTTGAATGCAAGTAGTAAATGTGGGTGATCCAATCTCACTGTAATTAACTTTCCATTTAATCTTCTTTTTAGCTGTTCATCCCTATGGCAACCTCAAGTCGCATGGAAATTTCTTGCAAAATAATCCAATTAACCAATTCAGAATATTCCCCCACACAGTTTTATTTTAAAGAATCATATGAGATAAAATTCATGGATTTTCCAGCATATTATTACACCCTCAATTTTGTTCACTCCAATTAAATCCTCTCTTCACCTCTACTGCTCCAAAGAAAACAACCCCAACCTCATTCTAAGCTTCTTCAGAGCAAAAGTTCTCGATTCTTCAGTAATACCTTTACCTTCTTTAGTGTTTTTCTGAAATATTAATTTTGAATGTGGGGATTGCTGATCATGCCAATATTTATTGTTCATCCCTAATTGCTCAGAGGGCAGTAAAGGCCTGTCCGTCCTCCCTAGACTGACCTATCACCTCCCTAACTCCTCATCTACGCTCACCTTTACTGGCTCCACCCCCACCTCTTTGACCTGTCTGTCTCCTCTCCACCTATCTGCTCCTTTAACCATCTTCTATTCAACTTCCCCTCTCTCCTAATTTAATTCAGAACCCCCTTCCACTCCCCCATTTACGAAGGAGGGTAGCGAGTTTTGAGAAGATTTGTAGCTCAGGTTAAGGTTGTGGATGTGAGTTTGCTCGCTGAGTTGGAAGGTTAGTTTTCAGATGTTTCGTCACCATTCTAGGTAACATCAGTGAGCCTCCGACGAAGCGCTGGTGTTATGTCCCACGTTCTATTTATCTGTTTAGGTTTCCTTGGGTTGGTGATGTCATTTCCTGTTCTTTTTCTCAGGGGATGGTAGATTGATTTGGAGCCAATGTGTTTGTTGATGGCGTTCCGGTTGGAATGCCATGCTTCTAGGAATTCTCGTGCGTGTCTCTGTTTGGCTTGTCCTAGGATGGATGTGCTGTCCCAATCAAAGTGGTTTCCTTCCTCATCTGTATGTAAGGATACGAGTGATAGTGGGTCATGTCGTTTTGTGGCTAGTTGATGTTCATGTATCCTGGTGGCTAGCTTTCTGCCTGTTTGTCCAATGTAGTGTTTGCCACAGTTCTTGCAAGGTATTTTGTAGATGACGTTTGTTTTATTTGTTGTCTGTTTAGGGTCTTTTAAGTTCATTAGCTGCTGTTTTAGTGTGTTGGTGGGTTTGTGGGCTACCCTGATGCCAAGAGGTCCGACTAGTCTGGCAGTCATTTCGGAAATGTCTTTGATGTAGGGAAGAGTGGTTATGGTTTCTGGGCAAGTTTTGTCTGTTTGTTTGGGTTTGTCGCTGAGGAATCGGCGTACTGTGTTCATAGGGTACCCATTCTTTTTGAATACGCTGTATAGGTGATTTTCTTCTGCTCTTCGTGGTTCCTCTGTGCTGCAGTGTGTGGTGGCTCGTTGGAATAATGTTCTAATGTAGCTTCGTTTGTGGGTGTTGGGATGGTTGCTCCTGTAGTTCAGTATTTGGTCCGTATGTGTTGTTTTCCTGTAGACGCTGGTTTGAAGTTCCCCATTGGCTGTTCGCTCTACTGTGACATCTAGGAATGGCAGTTTGTTGTTGTTTTCCTCCTCTTTTGTGAATGTTATGCCAGTAAAGGGTATTATTGATGGCCTTGAAGGTTTCCTCTAATTTGTTTTGTTTAGTGATGACAAAGGTGTCATCCACATAGCGGGCCCAAAGTTTGGGTTGGATGATTGGCAGAGCTGTTTGTTCGAGTCTCTGCGTTACTGCCTCTGCTAAGAACCCTGATATCGGAGATCCCATGGGTGTACCGTTGGTTTGTCTGTAGGTTTTGATATTGTTATAATAACAAAACCTACAGACAAACCAACGGTACACCCATGGGATCTCCGATATCTATCAGGGTTCTTAGCAGAGGCAGTAACGCAGAGACTCGAACAAACAGCTCTGCCAATCATCCAACCCAAACTTTGGGTCCGCTACGTGGATGACACCTTTGTCATCACTAAACAAAACAAATTAGAGGAAACCTTCAAGGCCATCAATAATACCCTTTACTGGCATAACATTCACAAAAGAGGAGGAAAACAACAATAAACTGCCATTCCTAGATGTCACAGTAGAGCGAACAGCCAATGGGGAACTTCAAACCAGCGTCTACAGGAAAACAACACATACGGACCAAATACTGAACTACAGGAGCAACCATCCCAACACCCACAAACGAAGCTACATTAGAACATTATTCCAACGAGCCACCACACACTGCAGCACAAAGGAACTACAAAGAGCAGAAGAAAATCACCTATACAGCGTATTCAAAAAGAATGGGTACCCTATGAACACAGTCCGCCAATTTCTCAGCAACAAACCCAAACACACAGACAAAATGGGCCCAGAAACCATAACCTCTCTCCCCTACATCAAAGACATTTCCGAAATGACTGCCAGACTACTTGGACCTCTTGGCATCAGGGTAGCCCACAAACCCACCAACACACTAAAACAGCAGCTAATGAACTTAAAAGACCCTATACAGACGACAAGCAAAACGAACATCATCTACAAAATACCTTGCAAGAACTGTGACAAACACTACATTGGACAAACAGGCAGAAAGCTAGCCACCAGGATACATGAACATCAACTAGCCACAAAACGACATGACCCACTATCACTCGTATCCTTACATACAGATGAAGAAGGAAACCACTTTGATTGGGACAGCACATCCATCCTAGGACAAGCCAAACAGGGACACGCACGAGAATTCCTAGAAGCATGGCATTCCAACCGGAACGCCATCAACAAACACATTGGCTCCAAATCAATCTACCATCCCCTGACAAAAAGAACAGGAAATGACATCACCAACCCAAGGAAACCTAAACAGATAAATAGAAAGCGGGACATAACACCAGCGCTTCGTCGGAGGCTCACTGATGATGTTACCTAGAATGGTGACGAAATGTCTGAAAACTAACCTTCCAGCTCAGCGAGCAAACTCACATCCATGAAGGAGGGTCTAGGCCCAAATCATCCGCTTTCCTGCTCCTCTGATGCTGCTTGGCCTGCTGTGTTCATCCAGCTCTATACCTTGTCCAGAACATTAGTCTGGGTATCTGGATTACTAATCTAATGATCAATGCCTCCATAACAGTCATAAAATCACCACCTACCTGTGACATGGCAACTGGTACAGAATTGTACACAGTACTATATTGGCAGACTAACTTTTGTTTTACACAGTTTAGGATTAACTATCGCTTCCTGTATTCTCGACCTCAAACAGTAAAGGAATTTATTTCATTCACTTTTTTGAGCATCTTGCCTCTCTATGGACATAGGTTCCAAGGTCTCTTTGTCCCTTTAAGTCTCTTACAATCCGATCATTTATTGTGCATGCACTTGCCTTGTTTGTTCTTCCCAAATACATTATCTTACACTTCTCGAGACTGAGTGCCATTTGCCATTTTTCTGACCAGATGACAAGACTGTAGATGTCTTTCTACAGCATATTGCATTCTTCACCAAACACACAGCCAGTTTTTATATCATCTGCACGCCTCTTAATCATGCTTTCAACATTTAAATCTAAATCATTGATATATATCAGAAACAACAAAGAACTAAGCTTTTTGATTTGATTCATTATTGTCACATGTGCCTAGGAAGTGAAAAACTTTGTTTTACATGCAGTACTGGCAGATCATACCATACAAAATGCATTAGGGTAACAGAACAGAACGAAGAAGACAATGTTACAGCTACAGAAGAGATACACAAACAGCGAGATCAACAGTAAATTTTAAATTTGAGAGGTCCGTACAGAAGCGTAATAGGGGGGAAAGCTGTTCTTGAATTTGTTGGTGCTTGATAAACACAAATACTCAATATCCATTTTGCTTCTAGCCAAAGAAAATTTTGGCTCCAACTTGTCACTTTCCCTTGGATTCCCAGAACTTTTACTTTTCTGACCTGTCGATGCCAAAATCCTTGCTAAAACTTGCACTGATTATTCAAAATGCCCTATCCTTATCAATATCCCTTTTTATATCCTCGAAATAAATAATTCAGGTTAGTCCAACACAACCTTCCCTGAACAAATCCATATTGACTGGTCTTCATGAATCAATTCCTTGCCAGATTATTTTATACTAAGCAACATTTCCAGTAATCTTAACACCAAGATTTGACCAAGTGGCATGTACTCTCAAAATTTTTCCCAACATTTTTAAACAAAGGTACAGCTTTAGTGGCCCTTCAGCACCTGTAGCCAGATAAGATTGGAAAATAAAAACAGTTGTTGCTAGAAAAGCTCAACAGGTCTGGCAGCATCTGTGAATAAAAATCAGCGTTAACGTTTCAAGTCCAGTAACCCTTCCACAGGCCCAGGTTTTTATTTAAGTGGAAAATGATAGTCAGACTTTCTGCTATTTCTTCCTTTACACCCCTGAAAAGCCTCGGACTGACTTCATCTGGGCCAGGTGTTTTATTCACTTTCAACAATGCTAGCTAGCTTAATACTTCCTCCCTCACTATATCAATCTTATGTTTCACTTTTCACTCCCTTAACTATAGAGTTTGCCTTGTGTTTCTTTTTTTTTGCAAGAACAGCACAAAGCAATCCTGCTCTCATTATCTACCTCAATTTACAAGATATATTTTTCACAGCTAATTGGCCCTGCCTTTTCATCATTCTCTTGCTCTTAGGTATTTATGAAAATGTTTCAATTTACTCCCCAATATTTTTCATGGCCTCTCCTCACTTTCCTAATGTTCTCTTTTTAAATTTCAACATTGCTCTTTACACAATCTGCTAGGTATTTTGTGAAGTTTTTGCTTCATCGTCCATGTCCTCTTTCACATCTAGATTTGGGAAGAAAGCAAACACTTCTTTGAAGAGCACCAATGGATCTTTGCAGCTCTGAAGCAGCTAGAGCCCCAGTGTGATGCATTATTTGAAAGATCGAATTTCCGAAGCTCCCAGTACTGGATGGCGATTGCCAGTCGAGATTGTGCGCTCAGGGCCCTGAAGTAGAAATAGAACCCGGAATCTTTTGATTTGGATAAGAATGTGCTCGGTGCCTGATAATGCTAAAACATATGACGTACATCTCTTTCCATTAAATCCAAAGGAACATCACTCGATTCTCTGTAAATACTGCACGTTGCAAGCAGCACAAGAATAATCCAATTCCCACTCAAATTTTCACTGCCACCATGTTTGAGCTGGGGGAATGGCAGAGGGGTCAGGAAAAGAACAGCATCATTGCTTTTTAAAAGAATTTTGTACCAAAGTCTTTGGAAGCTATACTTCAAGCAAAAGTCGCAATAACTAACAGCAAGCTCAATCAACAAACTGTAGCACAGCAGCCAGGCACCAGCCTGAGCCTGACCTTATCTGAAATTTTCAGCTTAACATTAATTGGGGCAGGAACAATGGGCGAAATTCCCCCTCTTAACACACTGCAGACAGTAAATCAAATTTGCATGCCTAACAACACAGGCTATTATGCAATTACATAGAACATAGAACATTACAGCACAGTACAGGCCCTTCGGCCCTCGATGTTGTGCCGACCTGTCATACCGATCTCAAGCCCATCTAACCTACACTATTCCATGTACGTCCATATTAGTGGAGTGTCTGAAGTTCACTTCCAATTCACCTGCTCCAAACTTACTGTGAACTTATCAAAATGTAGTCATTGCTGCGAAGCTGGTTTCTTAGTACTTTTGGTAGTGTGTTTGGGACAATTCAGAAACCACACATTCTTTGAACATCGACTGCCTGCAGACTTATATTTCCAATCCCAGACTACATGCTATAATGAGGACCAAAGGGTCAGCAGTACAACTGCCACTGTGGTACATGTTTAGCAAACAGATAAATCACACCATCTCAGGTCAAGTCTCTATCTCCCTCAACACTTATGTTGCAAGAACTTTTGGCTTTTACTGTATGCCTGTGCAATTTAGCACTGGCATTATCATACTACCTGCTTATAGCGGTGAATAGAGCAATACATCATTTGCAAATAGTTGTACTGTTGCTAATTTTCCAATGTTGCCAATTACATGCATTCTCTTCATTACAGATAGTGCTGATTGCTCCCCTTCTTCAATCTGCAATTTACTTTGCTTTAAATACTTTTTTGTCTCCACCAATTCTTTGTCATTTGATTGGAACAAGTTAAAACCTTTACTGTTGCCACACTTTGGAATAATTAAATCAAGCTAGTTTGTTTATCAAATCATATATCATCGTTTGATAACTGTTTTAGTGATCACTTATGACTGTTCAGGTTGACACAGGGATATCATACTGCGTTCTCAACACGGCTGATACTACAGCTGCATAAGACTCCAAATAGAATAAAAAATTAAGGATAGGAAACCTGACTCCTTCACACTAAATGCATTATCTACTCAAGCATTAATAACCCCTATTTACATAATTCCTTTAACAAGGTACTCCAGTGAAGGATTATCAAACAAAGCTCCAAAAATGATGATGTTTAGGGCAATTCAGATGGAATCTTAAGGAACGCCTTAAAGATGTGACATATGTAGATGGGTTTAGGCAAGGAATTCCAAAGCTCAGGGCCTCGATTGCTGAAGACATGACAGGCAACACCTGAGTGATGAAAATTTGCAATGTACAAGGAGCTAGAATTAAACCTATAACTAGTTAACAGATTAGCCATGACAACAGATGAATAACAATTGGTCTCATCATCCCTGAACTAAGAAAGGAATTGAAACTAAACTGAACAAATTAAGAAGGGCTGTCACTCCTAATTAGTAGCATTGCTATTGGCTTCACATTGAAGACTCAAGACCATGACTTGTTGATACATAATGCCCACGTTCTAAAAGATGCCAGGCTGTAAAGCATTGTGGCACAATGGCAGTGTTCTTACCTCTAGGGGAAGGCTGGGTTAAAAGTTAGACCTGCTCCAGAGCTATGTAATAACATGTCTGAAGAGGGTGATTTTTTTTTTTAAGAAGTACCAGTATGTTGCCAACAATCATGGAAACAAATCTAAAGGGGAGTTTGCTCGTATGGGAGATGGATGACAGACCTGAATCAGGGCCACAACACTGCTGTGCTCCTGATCCTCACAAAACTTCTACAAGTTCATCAAGACACTTTTTCAAAGTGGTGTTCCAATTAAATTCTGGCACTGTATTCTCACACTGCAATGGCCTAATGTAAGTGAATTATCACTGTTCCCTACACTGACAGTATAATGGCTCAAGGAAGATAAGTATTAGCCAAATGCAGGGCTAATAGTCTGCAGGTGCAATCCAAACCTCCAACAATAACTTGCCAATGTTTAAAGCTTACATTCATTGGTGCCAGTTGCATGGAGCAGTTTTCTGGACAAGGGAAATTTTGGATGGGACAGAGAAGTGGCTCGCTCGCTACCAATTGAAACTACTGTAATGAAGGAAATGCATTTCTACACTAATCTGCGAAGGGCTTTCACTAATTATTTGGGACCAAATCAATTCAAAAGTTGCAATAAAAAAAGAAATTTAAGTTTACAAATGAATTTGATGCAGATCATTATACTTGGCCTCATCCTTACCAATCTGCTGTAGATGTAGTTATTTCTTTATTTATTCATGCTGCAGTTATTTATTCCTCACAAAGGCATTTTAAAAAAATTTTCCTATCGTGGGCATCATTGGCAAGGCCAGCGTTTATCTTCATTCCACAACTTCCTTCAAAGAGTGGTGAACCACCTTACTAAATTACTCCAAGGTTGGATACAACTGAAAGGTTTGCTAGACCATTTAAAAGGACAATGTTGTGCATCTGGAGTCATACTTGCCAGACCAGATCGATATTCTTCCTGAACAGATATCTATGAATCAAATGGGCTTTACAACGATTTAGTAGTTCCAGTGTCATCAGCAACAGTGATGTTAACCTTTTATTCCAGACAACATAATCAACTGCCACGCTGGGATTCGAGCTCATGTATTTTTCTCATCAGCAGTCCAGATCACTGGATTAGATGCCCAGTAACAAAACCATTGTGCCACCACGCCAGTATTAAATGGACAGATTAAGGGCTTCCCTTTATCTTCGAGAACTGTAATTCTGTGCACACCTGCTGACAATCTGCTCCTGTGCTGCAGCATAACAATTAAATATATGTCCAAAAAGAAACTGTAAAACTTAAGAAAGCAGCATTTGGCAGAAAACTTAAAGGGAGTTAAAGCTTCACTGTTAGTTTATGACTCTAGTAACATCTGACTGAATTACAACAATGTAACTCTATGATGGCTAGCAGATATCCTCAACTGCCCTATATTTAGTAATGACTGCTTTAAAAGAGAGACTGAATCCTCTTGGTTTCATCCTCTAACCTTCCTTTGAATGACGTTCACTTTCATATGGATACTAGGTCACTTAGAGTGCAGTGGAAATTAAGTACCATTTCATATTTTAAGAAAAGGCTGCTACAACATGACTAAGCTGACACTTTACAAGCTAGTAATGTAAGGCATATTTTAGCAGGCACGAACCTTGAATGCCCGAAGGTTCCATGTCAACGAGAAATGGTTGGAAAGGAACCTTGGACACCGTAAGGCCAGGATCAGCCTCGAGAGCAGACTAGAAAGTATAAGATGATTCCTGTGGACAGGATAATAGAAAGACCTGGAACAAAAGATTTCTATTTATCATACAAGAATGAAATGCAAACAGGGTACATTATATGTGAGATTGCAGGGGCATAAAGATTGATGAATTTCCTCATGTATAAGACAAACATGGGGTGGGGCAGAATTTTATTTAGCCCGTCTAAGGCAGAGGTTGTTTCAAAAACAAAGTTAACCTGCAAGAGTGCTCCTGCGGTCTGTGTAAAGAGAATTAACCACAATGGAAACTTTCCAGGCTCAGGCTGAAAGGCTGTCATGCATGGGTATCAAGAGAAACAGTATTAAGGAACTGAAGCAGAGGCTACTCATGATCTAACTGAATGGTGGAGCAAATTTAAGGGACTGAACACTTACTCCCGCTCCTGTGTTTCTAGTATTTGGTATTAAATTGTTGTAGCAAATGACACAACATTGAACTAGTACCTGGTTCAAATACACACCCGGTACTTCACACCAGCAAACATCACAACTCTGATTAAAGCACTCGCTCGAAGCATGAATCTTTTTCTTTCAGACACCAATGTGGTTTTCCAATTTCATGCATCCAGCTTTTGAATTTAATTTTATGTGCTCTCATCAATACTTTGTTATTGTGAAGGAAAGTGGCAGCCAAGCAAAGGAGACGTTGAGCCAAGATTCATAGCAGCAAGCATGTAGGGTAAAACGCAAAATGCCTTGAAGAAACTGTACTTCAAAATTCAAAGAGAAACATGGGTTCTTGCAGTAATGTCAGCGATTCAACACACAGGATTTTTTTAAATGGGATGCAGGCATGAGACTGCCCTGATTTTCACAGCACATCAAGCTTTCCTAATTAGGGGAAAAAGAAAAGTTGATCTTGCCACTATAAATTTGAAAGGAATCATAATCAGTGCTGTTACTAGATGTTCAATAGAACCAAAAACTGGGCTTCAATACCATCCCCATTTCAGCAGTCCCCAGGAGTACAATTATACCTCAGTAGTATCAAAAGACAGAAGTCAGCACTCAGGGTGAAGTACTGGTGGTTAAAAACCTGGCACGTGCAGAAACAGCAACTGAAGCAATTACAGATGAAGAACTGAGAGCATCACAATAGAAACGTATTACGCTTTAGCATGCACTGGCTTAAAATTTCTCTTTATAGGATATTGATAGCAATGCACTAAACAAATCTGGTGACAGTACTTGTAATGACTCCTGCTCTCTGTCTAAATTAGTAATTCATTCTTCACATTATTAGGTTCTGTATTCAGTTCCCTGTTGCTATTCTATGGCACCCACATTTCTCTAAGACACAAATTATAACAATACACCCCATTTTTGTTCAAGTCCCATTGTCATCTAGTTTGGCAACTGAAGAAAACAAATTCTGCTATCCATTTGGCTAAAAGGATATAGGTACGGTCACAATGACAAGCTCTTTCTTAGTTATGTTGGGATCCTGAGGGTCATTAATGACTACACAGGACCAGTGAAGGATGCAGGAAGGCCAAGTAGGGCAGAGTGCCAAGAATACAGCTGATATTTTTAAACTAAGCTTCATTATCTTTCCCAACTGAAGACTGCTCACTTCACTGTCACTGAATCCATATCCTGGAAGTCCTTTACTAACTGCAGAGCGTACCTGCATCAAAATGACTGCAGCAATATAAGGTATCAGTTCAACATCACTTTCGAGGATGTTTTGGGAGATGGGCCATAGACCCTGGCCAAGACAGCAATGACTTAAACAAATAAAGTGTGTTAATTGTAGCGACATAAAGTCAATGTCAAAACTTAAAATACGTGAGCATAGATGTGTAAATACCGCTCCGAAGCTCTGTGTTGTATACACAACTGTGTCATATATTTAATCACTCAATGATCATTTGGGATTATTCCTTCAGTTGGGGAGAGTCTACATTGTGCCTACAGTTCAACAGAGCAAGAAGTCGAAATGAGAAAACTAAGTTCAACAGCTTAAGATATTGGCAAGTTGCTAGAAGGAATAGTAGAGACATCTTGCATGCTGTTGAAAGAACAGGATCAATTGGGGAATCAAAGTTTGATTTCTGGAAAAGGTGGAGAGTCAGTTGCACAAACATGTTTGAAATCTTTAAGAAGACAAGTTGGTAGATGATGGAAACACTATTCACTAACAAATCTTGGCTTTCAAAAGCTGTTCATGAAGTGCATTATAAATAGTTTTTCCGTAACTATCCTATCAAAACCTTTTCACATTTCAAATACCTTAATACATCTCCCTGAATCTTCCATACTCAAGAGAATATAAGTTTACTCAACCTGTTCTCATAAATTAGACCTTTAAAGATCTGCACAGCACTCTCTCCAAAACGAAGATGTACTTCCTAGGGAGAAGTGACCAAATCCAAATGGATTACTCTTAGGTGGTGACCGACCAATGCTCTATACAGTTGTAGCATAAGTGCCACAGTTTTGTAATCCAAATTCTAGAAGACTTTCAGAACATGACTTTTAATGACTTGTGTACTGAAATTCCAAATATTTTAGAAACCTATCATTTTGTCTTTCGATCACTGAAAAAAAAGCTTGGATTTACTTTTCTTAAGCCAAAGTAAAGGGATCACACACTTTGCCATACTAAACTCTGTTTACCCATAGCATTATTCAATTGTTTAATCTGTTTATGCCTTTTAATCTTTCCTGTTTACTGTCAACTGCAGTCTAGACTGCAGGAGAATCTAGACATGGTGGTGAAATGGACTGGTGTCAGGTAGACGTCCTTTAATATTGACAATTGTAGGGTTATGCATTTGAGCAAATCAATTCCAAGTACACGAAGACCATACTGAGTTTTTACTTGTCCTTTGTGAGACGTGGGCAGTGCTGTCTTGGCCAGCATTTAGTGGCAATCCATTACTGCCTAGAGAGCAGTTAAGAGTCAACCACGCTGCTAGGCATCTGGAATCATATGTAGGAAATGGCAATGGAATTCCTTCCCTGAAGTGAACCAGATTGGTTTTTATGACAATCAACAGTAGTTATATCATCCTTTTTTTTCCCAGAATTGATAACCAAATTCAAAATTTCACCACCAGCCACGGAGAGATTTGAACCCTTGTCCTGCCAACAATAACCTGGGATTATGGATTACTCACCCAGTGACAGTACTGCATTCTCCCCAGTGCCTTCCCACAGAGCTGACCACTTAAAACTTTAACTGGGAAAATGGTCCCCTCACAAATTCCATTTTCTTTCATCCTCACTACAATTAACTTGCCAGTTTAAAGGGCTCAGAAATTGGTAGCTTTCGTTTATGCATTTTCATATCATGCACAAGAGCACCCAGTACATCCAAAGCTTTAATGAATTTTTTTAACAGTGAAATTTTTCAATGTAAATCAGGGCATCATTCCCATTGCAGTGACAGGGCTAATCAACCAAGACAGTGATAGCTTCTGTTAAAAATCTATTGCAGTGGTTTCGAAACATACACATTGAGAGGTAGCAGATTTTTTTAGATTTAATTAAATGTGACAGAAAGGACCTGGGGACTTGGAGATATGAACTACTGACGAGACCTTTTATCTGATAAATCGGTATTACTACCCTCCAGAGTTGCTGATACAGCCAAGCATTAGTCTACCTCAACTCACTACTTCAATGGTAGGAAAATGAGTTTGTACTTGTAATTTAGGAAGTTAAATGTTTACATATATAAAAGTATGGGCTTCTTTTACTGAGGAGAAACAATGAAATGCAGAACGTAATTCTCAAACAAGACATTAAAGAACTGGTTTCCTGCATGAAAACTTAATTTGCTCACCAAAAATCCATGGTTCTGGTAATAAGCAGTTCATTGCATAGCATAGATGCTGGCTGCTCTATTGGAAAGGTAATACAAGATGGATTGATCAATGAGCCAGCCAGATGGATGAAAGAAAGTGATCAATTGAGTTTGAGCTGTCCCAGGTGTTCTTGTATATGTCCTAAGGTGAAATCAATGGATGTCTGTAAACAATGTACTTAAGAAATGGGCAAAGGAATTCTTTTTAAGATTGGGAGATGTTGGCTTTGTATTGTAGCGGCAATAACTAACAAAAAAATTTGAGCCTGAAATTCCCTAAAACCAAATTCTCAACTTCAGCAATGACTGCTTTGAGCAGTAATCATAACTTCCTTCTGTGAAAGGTCAGAAAATAGCCCAGTCTCTGTGCTCTGATTTCTATGTCTGTAAGGCTGACATTCACAGATCCTGCTTACCTTCCGGGAGAAGGTATATCTAGCAGTAATGAAACTGACAATATCTCAAGGGCAGTGTAATATTCACTTGCATTGTGCCATGTCATGTCTAAATTTCTGGCTTCCTTTCTTGGATGCAGGCAATAGGAAATGAATTTTAATCTTGCTGTAGGCTCAGGAATTTTGTACAGATGCCCATTGCATATTTTCTAAGTGAAATAAATTGCTTTTTGAAAATGATTTTAAGTTGATCTTCCATTATTTTAAAAAGCTGTACTCAGTCATCACTTAGACCTCTCTCCAGTGAAAATAAATTTACTCTTTGAATTTTTCTCTAAAACTAGTCTACAAAGCCTGGAAACAAACTTGTCACTTCAGAAAACAATGATTACCTTTCATAAGGAGGTTATTTGACCCATCCCATGTGCTTACTTTCAGAAGAAAACTACACTATCCCGTTTGAGGTTTTTAAGTGCCTTAGTCAACTCATCACAGTGACTACCAGACTAGTTGAGATTTTCCAGCAGTTAGCTTTTATTTCAGATTTCCAGCCTTTGTAGTATTTTACTTTATTATATGATCCTCTGTCCTTTCTACATACCTTAAGTTTTACCTTTTCAAATATTTATCCATTGCCCTTTGAAAATAACTGAATTCTGTTGGTGGTTATCTCAGACATTGAATGACCAACTCCGACCAGTAGAAACAATTGTTTTCCAATGTACCTCACTAATCTCTTACGTCAGTTACCTGCTATTCATCTGTTCTAGAAAAATAAAAAGCCCCAGTTTCTCTAGATTATCTCCCAACCTTAGGGCGACACATTTGCGCAGTGATTAGCACTGCTGCCTCACAGCACAAAGGACACAGGTTTGATTCCACGCTTGGGCAACTGTCTACGTGGAGTGTGCATATTCTCCGTGTCTGTGCGGAATTCCTCCGGCTCTGCTTTCCTTCCACAGTTGAAAGATGTGCAGGTCAGGTGGATTGGCCATGCTAAATTGCCCATCGGGTCTAGGATGGGAAATGCAGGGATAAGGTAAGGGGTAGGCCTGGATGAAATGCTCTTTGGAGGGTCAGTGTGGACTTGATGCACCAAATGGCCTGCTTCTACATTATAGGGATTTTTTTCTCCGAGTGTTGCATTCTTGGGATTGCATGAATAAGTTCAGTGTCAAAAGATGGTGCCTGAAGAGTGGCATCTTCAATGTTGATTAGGTCCACTGTAAACTGTGGTGAATTGGGTGGAGGAGGGATGGCCCATTCGTGTTGTTGATGAGCTGGTGCAGGACTATATCTTTCTATTTTTTTTCTTATTCTTAAACTACTCAAAATGGTGCTAGATTATGGAGACAGTAGAAAAGCTTTTCACTGTATTTTACGGTGTGACTCACTGTAAAAGCACATGGCAATACAATAATTCATCATTCATTCAATAGTATTGACACTGGACCTAAAATAAGGTATTGAAAACTAAGTTAGCTGGCCTGCTCGGTTTTATAAAGTTGCGACAACCCTCTTTGTTGTTACATTCAATATTTGCTTCCATAAAATTTACTCTTCATCCGCTGTGTCAACTTCTGATTGGCAATGTCCTTTAAAACACCTCAGAAGTTTTCACTATGTTGAAGGTGCTTTGTAAACACAAGTAAATATTGCTCCAAGAAATAGTAGGAATGGCAGATGCTGGAAAATCTGAGAATAACAAGGTGTAGAGCTGGATGAACACAGCAGGCCAAGCAGCATCAGAGGAGCAGGAAAGCTGACGTTTCGGGCCTAGACCCTTCTTCAAAGATGGGGGAGGGGATGAAGGTTCTGAAATAAATGGTGGGGGGGCAGCACATAGAAGGTGGGTAAAAGGAGAAGATAGGTGTAGAGGTGACAGACAGGTCAAAGAGGAAGGGATGGAACCAGTAAAGGTGAGTGCAGGTGGGGAGTTAGGGAGGCAATAGGTCAGTCCAAGTAGGCTGCTCCCCTACATCAGGAAAATTAAGCTGAAGCTTGGGGACCGCTTTGCAGAACACCTAAGCTTGGTTCGCTCAAAACAACTGCACCTCCCAGTCGCGAATTATTTCAACTCTCCCTCCCATTTCTCAGACAACATGTCCATCCCGGGCCTCCTGCAGTGCCACAACGATGCCACCCGAAGTTTGCAGGAACAGCATCTCATATTCCGCTTGGGAACCCTGCAGCCCAATGGTATCAATGTGGACTTCACCAGCTTCAAAATCTCCCCTCCCCCAACCACCTCCCAAAACCAGCCCAGCTTGTCCCTGCCTCCCTAACCTGCCCTTCCTCCCACCTCAAGTCCCACCCCCATCTCTTATCTACTAACCTCATCCCACTCCCTTTACCTGTCCGGCCTCCCTGGACTGACCTATCGCCTCCCTAACTCCCCACCTACACTCACTTTTACTGACTCCATCCCCACCTCTTTGACCTGTCTGTCTCTTCTCCACCTATCTTCTCTATCCATCTTCTATCTGCCTTCCCCTTTCTCCCTATTTATTTCAGAATCTCCTTCCTCTACCCCATTTCTGAAGGAGGATATAGGCCCGAAACGTCAGCTTTCCTGCTCCTCTGATGCGGCTTGGCCTGCTCTACACCTTGTTATCTTAAATGTTGCTATAATTCCATTTTTGTTTTACTCATACAGAGATGTGAGATCACTCACCAGGCCAATATTTATTGTCCATTCCAAATCTGGCAATGAGCTGCATTTCTTGAACCACTGTAGGTGGTGCGGTGTAAATACACCTGAAATACCATACCCCTCATGATTTTAGAAACTTCTACAAGGTCACCCCGCAGCCTCCGACACTCCAGGGAAAAGTGCCCCAGCCTATTCAGCCTCTCTTTATAGCTCAAACCTCCAATCCTGGCAACATCCATGTAAATGTTTTGTGAACCCCTTCAAGTTTCACAATATCCTTCCTACAGCAGGGAGATCAGAATTGAATGCAGTTTTCCAAAAGTGGCCTAACCAATGTCCTGTACAGCCGCAACACGACCTCCAAACTCCTATACTCAAAACACTGACTATTATAAGCAAGCATACCAAATATCTTGGACAACCAAGTGTGGGGCTGGATGAACACAGCAGGCCAAGCAGCATCTTAGGAGCACAAAAGCTGATGTTTTTGGCCTAGACCCTTCATCAGAAAATGGTGAAGAAGGGTCTAGGCCAAAAACGTCAGTTTTTGTGCTCCTAAGATGCTGCTTGGCCTGCTGTGTTCATCCAGCCCCACACTTTGTTATCTTGGATTCTCCAGCATCTGGAGTTCCCATTATCTCTGATACCAAATATCTTCTTCACTATCCTGTCTACCTGCGACTCCACTTTCAAGGAACTACGAACCTGCACTGTGTTCAGCAACATGTTCCAGGACCTTAAGTGTATGAATCCTGCCCTGATTTGCCATTCCAAAATGCAGCACCACATACTTATCTAAAGTAAACTCCATCTGCCATTCCTCAGCCCATGTGATCAAGGTCCAGGCAATCTTCTTTGTTATCCACTACACCAACAATTTTGATGTCATCTGCAAACTTACTAATCATACCTTCTATGCTCACATCCAAATCGTTTCTATAAATGATGAAAAGCATTGGACCCAGCACTTACCCTGCTGGTCACAGGCCTCCAGTCTGAAAAGCAACCCTGGGCCACCACCTTGTCTTCTACATTCAAGTCAGCTCTGTATCCAAACGGCTAGTTCTCCCTGTATTTCATGTGATCTAAAACTTGTCAGCCAATCTACCATGCGGAACCTTGTCGAATGCCTTGGTGAAGTTCATATAGATTACATCCACCACTCTGCCTTCATCAATCTTCTTCGTTACTTCTTCAAAAAACTCAATCAAGTTGGTCAGATACAACTTATTGAATTAACTGAATTTAAATTCTCTGGCTGCTGCTGGAATTTGAATTTCTCTCTCTGGATAGTTAGCCCAATTTCTGGAGTACTAGTGAAGAAATATCACCACTACTGTTCCAGGTTTGTGTGCGTTCCATCTGCCTTCATGACATGCCGCCTTCCTTGCCTTTAAAGATTTGGCTAGCTGAATGTCTAACACACACTGTTGCTTTAGACTTTTCTAAGTTTTACTATTTGGTTTTATTTTCTCGCCCTTAATCTACTTACTAAAAGTGATCATCTCATTTTTCCACAATCAATAATTGTGATTAGAGGACCTCCTACTGTCCTTCTAAACTTACTTGATATTCTAGAATGCAGACCCTGACAGCCTAATAACTTTCCCAAGTTTCACCATTTCATTTCCTGTTCCACCTCTTGGTTATAGCTACCTCATTTAAACTGGCTTCACCTTCTCCTTTCACTCTCACTATCACATTCTCCTTTGAAACTCAATGCAACATACTCATTTATTTAGCTTGTCATTCAGTCACAACAACACAGAATCACTGAGCAGAAACTAATAGCTACGTTCTGTATCTTTGAAAACAGCCTTAAGTGTGAACTTGGGTTCATGTCACGCTACCTGACCCCGCCTGACTGTTCTGTATCTGTAAAATCTTCCTTAGTGTCCTGTTTTGACACCATCTTGATAAATTGTTACAATCTCTACCTTAATTAATTTGTACGGTTTTGGAATACTTATTACCTTGATTAGACCCTCTGCATGCAACTCATACTATTATGTTATCCCGGTCATTTGGTTTGTCTCCAACACCAACTTACTTTTAAGTTTTTGTAATTATCTCTCTGCCTCATTTAATTGGATTATAGGTTATCCCTTTGCTTGTTATTCAGCTGTTGACACTTCACTCATACTGTCTGACATTCTTGATGACCTGCAAAGGCCTATTGTTCGGCCCGTCAACATTCCACTCACACCATTTCTATGATCTTTTGATCTCTCTGCCCATAAGTTCTGTGCCTGTGTGCTTCTCTCTCATTTCACCTGAAGGGCCAATGCTTTGAAAGCTTGTGATTTCAAATAAACCTATTGAACTATAACCTAGTGTTGCCTGATTTCTGACCTTGTCCACCCCAGTCCAACACCAGCACCTCCATATCATTCTGTCACCCTCATTCTGGATTCACCTGACAAACAATAACTGTTGTCATTGCATGTGCTAGTGGAACTGCACTGCCATTTCAAGCTTTATTTTAATCTTTAATTACGTTTGACACTCAGTCTTTCTTGATCCCTATTCTTGTTCCCAAAGACAAGTAAAAAATGTCAGAATGCAATTTTATCATTATCAATATTTTCTTTGAAGCAGAGATCTTGGTGATGGAACAAGTCCAAGAATATGAGCCACATTCAGGGTTTTAAACAATGTGAGATATGAGCAAGTGAGTCACAGGGTGACAAAACATTTTAGTAAACATGGGCTTTTAAGTCACAAGATGGATAAGAGGGAAATTCAACAGAAATAAGGGTCAACATGTCAACTTTTAATTTCAGAGACAGAATACTAATAGAATGCAAGGATGAGAAATTGCACACGTCTGCAACTTACACAAATCAACAGGCTTCCCAAAATCATCACAGCAACTTGAAAGGAATGTGTTTAATTTTGTTTTTAAATGATATGAAACTTGAATCCATCCTGCCCATCAGGGAGGACATATTGAAACTAATTGAACAGAAATGAATGATCTGGCTTGCAATCATGCACCAATTTCATTGCTCGTTGCCTTTGGATGTGGATGTTGAGATCGATAGGACTGGATTAAAAGAAAAGAATATAAAATGGAAAAAAATGTAAGGCATTTTGTCCTTGTAGATGATAAATCATCAATAATGTTGCCTCTGTTTTCTGGGGAGATTAATTACCTACAACTGAAAACAAACAAGACCAGGGCAAGTCAATTATTCTGCTTCAGAGCGGTGGGACCGATGTGACAAGGAATTCAGTGCAAGAAAATACAATCACCATGATCTTGAACAAACTGTTAAAAACAAAATGATATCAACATCATAGAAAAGTTGCAATCAGAAATATGATCAAAAACAGCAAGGCCAATTATAAGCCCTTCTGAGTAAATTGACAGTGCGATATACCAACTCATTTGAACCCGCACGAGTCAATTGACAGGCACAGCATATTTTTGTATATGTCAAATGGTGCTTATCAAAAATGAATGTTGCTGTTGAGTAAAACAGTCTTTGTCCACTCCTAAAAATTCTAATCTTCCTTCCATGTATCAATGGTAGTTACGATGAGTGGGAGGAAGAGAGAGACACGTATTTCTCCCAATGCTTCACTCTGATAAAGTAAAAGCAAGGTTATACATCAGTCAACAGTCAGAATGCTGAAGGATCTTCATATTGCTGCAGCTGATTTACAGTTATCTTGTGCTGGACATCTTCTCTGTTCAATTTTATTATTGTCAGGTTAAGACAAAACTGTTATTATTTACTTCTACCCTTTATATCCCTGATCTAGATTAGCATCCATCCATATTAGCTACCTGGTTTCTCAGTGATTCTCCAAGTTCAGTTGAGCATTTGACTGTCATCAATGTGCTTTGACTTGAAAGAAAGTTAAATCCAGACTAAAATTAATTTGGTCAATTTTCTGCAGATCATTTTGCCAAATCTGCCACCAGTTTATTTTTGCAATAGAATTCAACTAGTGCATCATTCTCAAAATGCTGTAAGTCATCCTTATAATGGTCCACTATTAGTTCAGATTCTGGGAGATTGTTGAAATAATCCAGTTTGCAGCATTTACACGGCTAAATCAAGCTTCCTTATCTTGGCCCCAGAATAATTGGTCATTTGAGCTACTTAAGGAAGCCAGTCACATTTGAGGACACGAGCACACCTGAACTGAAATATCAAAATCTCCAAAACAAAAATGAAATTGAGTGAGGAAACAAGAAAGGTGGTGAGATTTTCAGCAAATCAGTATACACAACAGAAAAGAAAATAGTAGAAAGAGAGGCTTCAATGTTTTAGTACCATCATGTCCCAAGCACATCAGACCACAAGGGCTTCAATAGTGTTGAGCATTCTCCATAATCTATAATGTGAAAGTTAAATAATTTGATGAGTAGTGAGAATTTCACAAGCACTAGTCATGACTGCATCGGATACAATACCAATGAAATTCATGCATTTCATCTGCAGAGGCAATTTTATTTTATCACCTGTAAATACCTATTATTTAGCTGTTCATCTCACCACCCAAAAGAAAATGAGGGCTTACATCAGCAGAGAATGGTAAGTCAAGGAGAAGTGTATATTACCGGAAACTTAAATTTTTAAGAATAATCAATAACAATGCTACACAATTTTTTTAACCTTGAAGCCAATTTCCAATTGATTTTCAGAAGCATTTCAGATATCTCTAGTAAACTAGGTTACAATTTGTTCAGAGTTTGCTTTCAAAGCATCAACAAAAGCACTCTGCTACTCCATTAATCAGTTGGGTCTAGAATCATCCTGGGCAGCAAGATCGAGGCCTAGCTTGAGTTGAGACAAGTCAAAGATCAATTAGTACCTGATGAAGGAAGGAGATTAATAGAAGGCAGTCTTAAAGTGCACCTTAAAGTGTGTGAAGATCTCCAACGAACATTAATGTCTATAATATAGACAGAAAATGGGACAGGGAGAAGGAAGAAGAAGCCCCAGTGTCTCTTCCGCGTGGACATCATAACAACAGGATCCCAGTTGGATTACTGGCGGCCTCTAGAACAGAATCAGAGGACCACTCGTCTGGCATTGGATGCACAAAGTGCTCCAGTAATCTGTATTGTTATTAAGTATTGCATAATTTTGCTGTATTATTAATATTTATTGACCAAGAAGCTGGTTACTTATGTTGCTGCATTCAAATAATGCTTTCAGAATACCATCATTTCTTTGAAGTAAAACAAAGAGCTGCAGGTGCTGGAGATCTAAAACAAAAATATAAATTATTGGAGAAACTCAACAGGTCTGGTAGTATCTGTGAAAGGAAAACAGTTAATGCCTCAAGTCCAGTGACCCTTCCACAAAACTGAACTGAAAAAGGATCACGAGGCTTGAAATCTTAACTCCATTTTCTCTTTACAGATGCTGCCAAACCTGCTGAGTTTCCCAGCAATTTTTGTTTTTGATTGTTTTATCATTTGTTGGAGTAGTTGACTCTGTTCTTAAAAATGAGGCCAAGAGATCTCTGGGAGCGTGCATTACTTTGTAGGATCCGAGAAGTGTCAATGGCACACCTGGAAGCTTGATAACGTTCAGAGGATAGAGTCCCTGTAATGCATAAAATTTGCTTCCCTCAGCACGTGTCAATGTTAGTGAGGGTCATCCTGAATGTTTTATGATTTGCAAGATGCATGTGGCAATGGTCAAAATTTTCAGAGACATTCTCTCCACTCCTCCTAATCCCGACCCTTCCACAAACAGGCAAGTTTGAATAATATGTTGAAGTGGTGTCAAAAAGCAATTGCACATTACAATCAGGAAGGCTGATGTTTCGGGCCTAGGGTCTAGGCCCGAAACGTCAGCCTTTCTGCTCGGCCTACTGCGTTCATCCAGCTCTACACCTTGTTATCTCAGATTTTCCAGCATCTGCAGTTCCTACTATCTTTGCACATTATGATCAAACGCATACATTTTCAACTAAAAACACACTAGAATGTGCAATCTGAAAGGAATTACGATGAACAAAGATGAATTAAGTTGTGCAATTTAAATTATTTTAATTATCATTAATGTAAGTACATTGCTTAACAGGACAGGGAAGTAAAAGGATTAGGAGGCAAGGTGTGGGTAAATCAGTAGGAATTCCTATACATTACAATACCATTGTGACCCCTGCTGGAAAATAAATGCTTGTTTAGATGTTCAGTGGAGATGAGATGAATTTGGCTGTGAGCCCATGTCCCTCCCAACATGGTTGAATATCTATCAGTTATTTATGAAAAACATTCATGTGTTACTGCAGAGTCCCATCTAAACCTATTTCTACTCCAAACAAGAAAACAAATCTAAAAGATATTACCACAAACTTGCTCTGGCTGGAATCAGTAGGAATTGGTACTTTTGATTTATTTAAAAGCACCAGAAGTAAAACCAGTTTCACAGTTAACCACAGACATAGTCTGACAGTCATATTTATATACCACAAAACAATAATGATTATTGATTCAATGAGCAATGGATTCACTTAATGTCGCTCACAACAAAACCTCATTTCACTTCTTTTTCTGAAGCATTGTTTCTTGTCAAAGTACCGGAATTACATGGCTATAATTGGGCAACAGTCAGAATCTGTAACACTACCAGCAATGATCAGACTTGATGCATTGGCTGCCACAACCTTGCTCAAACCAGTTATTGATCCAAGTTTCATTACAGAGCTCAATAAAGAAGGGGAAATATTAAAAAAAGAAAATCTTCCCAGTTGACAGTCTCTGATACCCGATTCCACAGAAGCTATTTCTCACTGACAAGCCACTGACAAAATGTATTCCAGCTGTCTTCTAAGTAATACATCACATCAGCAATTTGCAAAAAGCTTTGTTCAAGTTCCTTTTTCATGTGTATTGGTGAGGAGAACTATAAAACAAACCTTGGAGCAGATACTGAAGGACAGGAAATATGCAAATTTGGAAGAAAATGGACTAGTTAGCAACAGGCAGCATGGTTTCACACTGGGAATGTCATGTCTCATCAACTTGATCGAATTTTTTTGAAGATGTGACAAAGATAATTGATGAGGGAAGAGCTGTGAATGTAGTTCATATGACTTTAGTATGGCATTTGATCGAGTCCCATATGGCAGATTGGTACAACAACTAAAATCACATGGGAATCAGGTTGGGCTGATTAGATGGATACAAAACTGGTTTGGTCAGAGAAGACAGAGGGTAAGCAGTGGAAGAGTGTTTTTCAGAATGGAGGCTGGTAATTAGTGTTCCACAGGGATCAGTCTTAGGTTCTCTGTTGCTTGTGGTACATATAAATGATCTGGAAGAAAATGTGGGTGGTCTGATTAGTAAGTTTGCACATGTCATGAAGACTGGTGGAGTTGCTGCTAGTGTGGACAACTGTGAAAAGACAAAACAGGACATAGATTGATTGATAATTTGGGCACAGAAATGGCAGATGGAGTTTAAACCAGACAAATGAGAAGTAGTGCATTTTGGAGGATCGAATTTAAGTGTGAATTGTACTGTTAATGGCAGAACTCTTAGCAATAATAACATACAGACAGATCTGTGCATGCAGGTCCACAGTTCCCTAGAAGTGGCAACACAGGTAGCCAAGGGTGATTAAGAAATCATATGGCATACTTGCCTTCATCAGGAGAAAGAGTTGGGAAACCATGCTGCAACTATCTAAAACCCTTGTTCGGCCACATTTGGAATATTGCGTGCATTTTTGGTCACATTACCAGAAAGACACAGTAGCTTTGGAGAGAGTGCAAACAAGGTTCACCAGGATATTGCCCAGTCTCAAGGGCACTGGCTATGAGGAAAGGTTAAAAAGACTAGGATTGTTTTCACTGCAAAGACGGTGGCTGAGAGGAGACCTCATAGAGGTCTACAAAATTATGAAAGGCATTAGATAGGGTGGATAATCAGAGGCTTTTTCCCAGCGTTGATGTTTCAATTACAAGGAGACGGAGGTTCACGGTGAGAGGTCAGAAGTTTAAGGGAGATGTGCTAAAGATTTTTCACACAGCGAGTGGTAGGAGCCTGGAATGCATTGCCTTAGGAGGTGGTGGAGGCAGGCATGTTGGCAACACTTAAGAGGTATCTGGATGGTTACATGGATAGGGAGGGCACAGGGGGATATGGACCGAATAAGGGAAAAAGGTTTGTTTGTTAATTTAACAGTCAGGGCACAACGAGGCACAGGCTTGGAGGGCTGAAGCGTCTATTCCTGTGCTGTACTTCTCTTTTGTTCTTTTGAATGTTAATCTAGAAAACAATTAAAAATAAAAATAAAATCACATTTAAAAAAGCATAATATCCTATCTAGTTCTTGCTATCTCATAGCATCCTATCACTTGTTTTACAGTATCCACAAATTCATTTATCTTCTTTATTTGTTTAATTTAGTTGTTCAGTGAATTTCCCAAAGTCATCCTGAGTGCACTGGTTTATGCTACATGGAACAGGTCAGCAGCATCTCGGCTGACAGCAATTAACTCACATCAGCTGTATAGACCTTCTTCTAAATTTTGGAATTACTAGTTAAAACATCCATTGTACTTCGAGGTTCTGACCTGTAGACACAACAAAATGTTGTGTCAGGTAGTACTTTTAATTTGCCACCTGAAGTTTCTTCTGCCAAGAGGAGTAACTTTGAGTGCTTTGCATTTCAAAACATTTCCTTTGGTCACAACGCAAGTTTGGACGTGGGGACATGATAGAGTGCAGGGTAGTTTGGCAAGTTTAAAATGATACCATGGGAAATTTTCATGTACAAGTCATTAAACTTCATCAAAACACTAAGACATTGATGAATGGACAGACAAATCTACAAGACAGTTAAAAAACATGAATAAAAAATTCAAAAGAAACTTTTTCACCCAGAGAATGGTGAGAATGTATAACCAATTCAGAATCATGCAATGCCTACAATGTGGAAACAAACTATTTGGCCCATCGAGTCCACACTGACCCTCCAAAGAGCATCCCACTCAGACCCCATGCAAACCCCCCCCCATATTATCCCTGTAAACCTGTATTTCCCATGGCTCAACCACCTAGCCTGCACATTCCTGGACACCATGGGCAATTCAATACGACTGAGCCACCTAGCCTGCACATCTTTGGACAGAGAGAAAAACTGAGCACCTGGAGGGTGCTCTCACAGATATGGAGAGAATGTGCAAACTCCAGACAGTTGCCCAAAGGTAGAATCCAACCCAGGTCCCTGGCACTGTAACCACTAAGCCACGCCTATCCGAAAGGGGTATGTGAAGTATAGTTTTCTCATACATGCTGATGTGGCCATTGCAAGCTGCTCCGAAGCGTATGTGAGACAGAACAGACTGTTACATGTTTCCTTCTAGAATGTGCCTTTGCAAAGATCTGGAGAGAGATGCAGTGGGTTTTTCTCCCTCCACCAAGGTTCTTCTCAAGCAGCTCTATGATGCAGGACTCTTCACTTTATGGATTATTCTCTGGGACTCACACAGACAAGTATCAACTGCACGTGCTGGACCATCAATTCAGAGAAACACATTATTTGGTCTGCCTGAAGCTTGTTGGTCTTCCAGTGTAAGAAGCTAACCTCAACGGGGTGTTGTAGACTGGTACATTCCCAAGTTCAGAACTATGTGCTGAGGAATAAACTAAAGCTTGGTGCAGCTGCTGCCCAAGGGTCATGGGGAAAGATCATAGTCTATGGTCTTTCTGCCGAACATGACATGGGTCTGCTAAGATCACAGACCACTCACTGCTGAAAGGGAAGAAAGAACATAAGTAGGAGCAGAAGTAGGCCATTTGGCCCCTTGAGCCTGCCCTGCCATTTAATAAGATCCTGGCTGATCTTTGAGACTCAGCTCCACTTACCTGCCCGCTCACCATAACCCTTAATTTGTTTACTGTTCAAAAATTTATCTAGCCTTGCCTTGAAAACATTCAGCGGGGTTTCTTCAACCACTTCATTGGGCAGAGAATTCCACAGGTTCACAACACTATGGGTGAAATAGTTCATCCTGACATCATTCCTACATCTGCATTCCTTTATTTTGAGGTGAGTCCTTGTTTCACCTGCTAGTGGAAACAAACTCCCTGCCTCCACCTTACTTATTCCCTTCATAATCTTATGTTTCTATAAGGTCTCCCCTCATTCTTCTGAATTCCAGTGAGTATAATCCCAGCCTATTCAGTCTCTCCTCATAATCCAACCCTCTCAACTCTGGAAACAACCGAGTGAATCACCTCGGCACCCCTTCCAATGCCAATATATCCCTTCTCAACTAAGGAGACCAAAACTGCACAAGGTACTCCAGCTGTCACCTCAGCAGGACCCTATACAGCTGCAGCAGAGCCTCCCTGTTTTTAAACTCCATCCCTCTAGCAATGGCAGACAAAATTCCATTTGCCTTTTTAATTACCTGCTGCACCTGCAATCCCACCTTCAATGATTCATGCACAAGGACATCCAAGTCCCTCTGCACAGCAGCGTGCTGCAATTTTTTACCATTTAAAACACAGTCCATTTTGCTGTGAGTCCTACAAAAATGAATGATCTCACACTTATTAACATTGCCAGGACTTTGCCCACTCACTTAGACTATACATCCCTCTGCGGACTTTCAGTGTCTTCTGCACATTTTGCTCTACCACTCACCTTAGTGTCATCTGCAAATTTTGACACACCACAATTAGCCCCCAACTCTAAATCACCTATGTAAATTGTAAACAATTGCACTCCCAACACTGATCCCTGAAGCACACCACTAACCATGACCGCCCAACCAGAAAAACACCCATTTACCCCTAGCCTTTGCTTTCTGGTCAACCAATCCATTACCTGGAATACCGTGCAACTTTATCTTATCTAGGAGCCTTTGGTGTGGCATCTTGTCAAATGCCTTCTGGAAATCCAGATACACCACGCCCACAGGTTCCCCATTGTCCACAATGCCAGTAATGTCCTCAAAGAATTCCACCAAATTTGTTAAACATGACCTACCCTTCATGAACCCATACTGGGTGTTCCCAATGGAACAATTTATATCCAGATGTCTTGCTATTTCTTCTTTAAATGATAGATTCAAGCATTTTCCCCACTACCAAAGTTAAACTAACTGGCCTATAGTTACCTGCTTTTGCCTACTTCCTTTTTTAAACAGTGGCGTCACAGTGGCTATTTTCCAATCTGGAGGAACCATCCAGAGTCCGGTGAATTTTGATAAGTAATTACTAGTGCATTTGCTATTTCCCCCATTACCTCTTTTAGTACCCTGAGATGCATCTCGTCAGAGCCAGGAGACTTGTCTAACTTTAGGCCCTTTAGCTTGCCCAGCACTGCCTCCTTAGTGATAACGATAGTTTCTAGGTCCTCACCTGCTGTAACCTTCTTGCCATCAGTTTTCGGCATGTTATTTGTGCCTTCCATTATGAAGACCGACACAAAATAACTGTTTAATGTCTCGGCTATTTCCTCATTCCCAGTTACTAATTTGGCATTCTCATCCTCTAAAGGACTTTCGCCACTCTTTTATGATTTACATATTTATGGAAACTTTTGCTGCCTGTTTTTTATATTCTGAGCTAGTTTCTTTCTCATAATCTGACTTTTCTTCAAAACTTTTTTTGCGGCTTTCTGTTGGCCTTTAAGGATTTCCCAGTCTACTAGTTTCCCACTACTCTTTGCTTTTTTGTCTGTGTTTTTTTTGTTTTCAATCTGATACTTTCATTTATTTCCTTAGACATCCATGGCTGACTCTCTTTTCCTACAGTTCTTCCTTATCACCAGAATATACTTCTGCTGAGCACTGTGAAAAATCTTTTTGGAAGTCCTCCACTGCTCCTCAATTGACCCACCATAAAGTTTTTGCTCCCAGTCTACCTTCGCTAACTCCTCCCTCATCCATCATAGTGTCCCTTGTTTAAGCACGAGACATTGGTACTGGATTTAATCTTCTCACGCTCCATCTGTATTTTAAATTTGACCATACTACGAATGTTCCTTCCAAGAGTATCCCTAACTGTGAGATCATTAATTATTCCTGTCTCATTACACAGGACTAGATCTGGGATAGCTTGCTCCCTCGTAGATTCCGTTACATATTGTTTAAGGAAATTATGGAGGATGCGTTCTACGAACCTCTCCTCAAGTTTGCCAGGACCGATCCAGTTTGACTAATCGATACATAGAATATAAACAGTTTCTTTGCATGATTGGAAAATGCTTTTGTTTGCAACAGAATGGAAGCTTTGAGGAATGACATATTCCCATGTACTTGTTCTGCAAAGTCTACACAGAACTGTTTTTGGACCTTTGTAATGCGCTTAGATATTTTCGGAATAAAGTATATTTTTGCAATAAAAATATGCTTATGATACCAACTTTACTTCAATACCAACTCTCTTGACTAATCCTGTTGTTCAGTTATCCAAATGCTTATCCTACAGCTATCACGGAATAAGCAGAAATTTTCTCCAGTTAGACACTGGGAACACCGAAGCCACTGTCTTTGGTCCTCTCACTGAACTTCACTGCCCAACTATTGACACCAGTCCTATCCCTCAACAGTCTGAGGTTAAGCCTGTTCACAATCTTGACATCATATTTGATCCTGTTGATGAACTCATTTGAACAATCACTAAGACTGCTTTCTTCCACCTCCATAACGTCAGATGAAGCCATCAGCAGCATTTCCTCTAATTTTCTTACTGGTGATGCAGACCTCTGAGTAGGCTTCTCTGTGTGACTGCTGGAACTGGAAGAGTGATACGCTCGCCACCATGTGTGGACTAACATTAAAATTCTTAAGACAGATAGTAGGAGCTGCCAATGCTGGAGTCCAAGATAACAAGGTGTAGAGCTGGATGAAGATGGATGAGGGCAGCAGGTCAGGCAACATCAGAGGAGCCGGAAAGCTGATGCTTCGGGTCTGAAACCTTCTTCAGAGCTCATCTGCTGATGAAATTTACATTCAAGCCATCACTATCTCTAAATGTAACTATTCCAACTCTCTCCTGGCTGGTCTTCCATATTCCATGCTCCATAAACCTGAGGTCATCCAAAATTTGGCTGTCTGTGTCATAACTCATATAAAATTCCACTTCTCTATCACCTGATCTCATGAACTGACATTGGTCCCAGTCAAGCAATGCCTTGGTTTTGGAATTCTCATCGCAGCTTTCAAATTTAGCCAAGGGCACTCTCCTACCCACTTCTGCATTCTCCACAGCCCCCAAGGACCTCTGCATTTCCTTAATTCTGTCTTCTTATGCATTTCCCCATCTTTTAATTCTTTCCTCATTGGTAGCTGTGCCTTTAGTTGTCTACGCTGCAAATTCTGATATTCACTCTCCACACTCCTCTATCTCGCTTTCAACCTTTAAGACAGTTTTTTGATCAAACACTTAGTCATCGCAACAGTATTTCCTTGCGTGGTTCAATGTAGTGTTTTGTTTCAATGTGCATTTGTGAAGTGCCTTGAATCATTTCAGACAGTAAAGGAATTTATATATATATATATCTATATCTCATATGTTTTTCTTAATTAGTATAGAGGCATTTAACAGGAAGGGAGAATGAAATTAAATGCTATGATAACAGGGTTAAATGAAGAAGGTGGAGAAATGACTAGAGCACAGAATAAACACCAGAGATACATTGAAATATTCTATGCAGTACAGTGCTCTCACATTTGTTGCCTTGTCTGTAGAAATATGAAGTGGAGATAGAATACTGGTTCACACCTGCACCTCCTGAACTATCAGGAGATTTTTGGTTCAAATTCTTAACTACACTGGAATCAAAACCAAATTTGGAATACTGTAAATATATCACATATCCTCAATGATGTGGCCAACTGTTTGGCTGCAAGACGCCAAGGCAATGGAAAGCAAAACTGCAGCAGACTACAGGTTCAACAGCTGGCAAAACCAGCAAAAAGTACTGGCCTGCCTGCATAATGGGAATTAAAAATAAGTTATTAACCTTAATAGCACATTGCTGAAGGCAGTTTGTAAAATGTAAAAAGCCTCCATGGGAAATTTCCAGTGGACAGGAGGAAATAAGAACAAATTACAATGTGACTATTCATTGATAACGACTACACAAAAGTGAATGAGATCACTCAGTTCCACACCAAATACACATTACAAGGACAACTGCAACACAAAGTTCCATAAGCTTAAAGCTGTAGAAGCCTAAGTGTCTGGATGAAGCTAGATTATGGAGAGGAGTTCTACACAATGCGGTTCCACTCTTGTCCATTTGAGAACACGTGTTGCGCTAACTCCGCAATTGGTGACCACTCTCATCCAAGTGTCAATTCATTATTTGTGAGTCCAGAGAACGAATGTCATTAGGTATTTTTTAAACCACATAGGCACCTGATGGGATTTTGAGTGGGGGGTGGTAGAAGCAAAACATGCATTGCAGGTAAGCTTAAACGTGGATCCTACAATATTTCACAGTGATGACTGATTTTCACTGGAACTAAAACGCCTGCATTTTTATCTATCTTTGATGCAGGGCTGTTAAATCTCTAATTTTCATGGTTCCACCATTGGTAGTTTTGTCTCCAGCTGCTAGCGTCCTAACTTCCATAAGTCCCTCACTAGGCCTCATAGTTTCTCTAATCCGCTCTTTCTCCCCTTTAAAATGCTCCACAAAACTTCAATTCAATTCTAATAACTCCTTATGCGTCTCAGTGCAAAATCTTATCTGACAACACTCCTGTATGATGCTGTATTAGGCAGAGGTGCTTCACAGGTTGCTTCTGGTGAAGCTTCGGTATCTTTCATAATACTGAATAAAAGATTGCTTTTTATATTAAGTCCCTAGCAGCATAGTGCAATTTTGACAACATAAAGAACACCTAAACAGTCCCAATAATACATTGTAACTGTAGTCTTATCAAAACCATCGGTTATTTCTGCATAATAAGATAAAGTGTGGAGCTGGATGAACACAGCAGGCCAAGAAGCATCTTAGGAGCACAAAAGCTGATGTTTTGGGCCTAGACCCTTCAACAGAGTAGGGAGATGGGGAGAGGGTTCTGAAATAAATAGGGAGAGACGGGGAGGCGGACTGAAGAAGGATAGAGGAGAAGATAGGTGAAGAGGAGAGTATGGGTGGGGAGATAGGGACGGGCGAGGTCAGTCCAGGGAGGACGGACAGGTTAAGGGGGCGGGATGAGGTTAGTAGGTAGGAAATGGAGGTGCAGCTTGAGGTGGGAGGAGGGGATAGGTGAGAGGAAGAACAGGTTAGGCAGGCTGAGACGAGCTGGGCTGGTTTTGGGATGCAGTGGGGGGAGGGGAGATTATGAAGCTGGTGAAATCCACATTGATGCCACTGGGCTGCAGGGTTCCCAAGCGGAGTATGAGTTGCTGTCCCTGCAACCTACGGGTGGCATCATTATGGAGGAGACCCAGGATGGATGTTGTCGAAGAAATGGGAGGGGGAGTTGAAGTGGTTCACGACTGGGAGGTGCAGTTGTTTCCTACAAACCGAGCGTAGGTGTTCTGCAATGCGGTCCCCAAGCCTCCGCTTGGTTTCCCCAATGTAGAGGGAGCCACACTGGGTACAGCGGATGCAGCATACCACACTGGTGGATGTGCAGGTGAACATCTGCTTGATGTGGAAAGTCATCTTGGGACCTGGGATGGGGGTGAGGGAGGTGGTATGGGGTCAGGTGTAGCACTTCCTGCGGTTGCAGGGGAAGGTGCCAGGTGTGGTGAGGTTGGAGGGGAGTGTGGAGCAGACAAGGGAGTCACGGAGAGAGCGGTCTCTCCGGAAGGCAGACAAGGGTAGGGTGGGAAAATTGTCTTTGGTGGTGGGGTCAGATTGTAGGATGGCAGAAGTGTCAGAGGATGATGCGTTGAGGTTGGTGGGGTGGTATGTGAGGACTAGGGGGAATTCTCTCGGGGCGGTTATTGCGAGGGTGGGGTGTGTGGGATGAGGTGTGGGAAATACGGGAGACACGGTCGAGGGCGTTCTGGACCACTGTGGGGGGGGGCAAATGTTGTGGTCCTTGAAGAACGAGGACATCTGGGATGTGCGTGAGTGGAATGCCTCATCCTGGGAGCAGATGCAGCAGAGGCGAAGGAATTGGGAATAGGGGATGGAATTTTTGCAGGAAGGTGGGTGGGAGGAGGTGTATTCCAGGTAGCTGTGGGAGTCGGTGGGCTTGAAATGGACATCGGTTTGTAGGTGGTTGCCTGAGATGGACACAGAAAGGTCCAGAAAGATAAGGGATGTGTTGGAGATGGTCCAGGTGAACTTGAGGTTGGGGTGAAAGGTGTTGGTGAAATGGATGAACTGTTCAAGCCCCTCTTGGGAGCATGAGGCGGCGCCGATACAGCCATCAATGTAACGGAGGAAGAGGTGGGGTTTAGGGACAGTGTAGGCATGAAAGAGGGACTGTTCCACCTAACCCACAAAGAGGCAGGCATAGTTTGGGCCCACGTGGGTACCCATGGCCGCCACCTTGATCCGTAGGAAGTGACAGGAATCGAAAGAGAAGTTGTTGAGGGTGAGGACGAGTTCGGCTAGGCAGATGAGGGTGGAGGGGGATTGGTCGGGTCTGCGGGACAAGAAGAAGCGGAGGGCCTTGAGGCCATCTGCATGGGGAATGCAGGTGTACAGGGACTGGATGTCCATGGTGAAAATGAGGTGTTGGGGACCAGGGGAATTGGAAGTTCTGGAGGGGGTGGAGGGCATGGGTGGTGTCACGGACGTAGGTAGGAAGTTCCTGGACCAAGGGGGAGAAAATGGAGTCTAGATAGGTGGAGATGAGTTTGGTGGGGCAGGAACAGGCGGAGACAATGGGTCGACCGTGGCAGGTGGGTTTCTGGATTTTGGGAAGGAGATAGAAGTGGGCCATGCGGCGTTGGGGAACAATGAGGTTGGAGGCTGTGGGTGGGAGGTCACCTGAGGTTATGAGGTCATGGATGGCTTGGGAGATGGTTTGGTGCTCGGGGGCGGTAGGAGGTGGTGTCAGAGAGTTGGCGCCTGGCCTCAGCGATGTAAAGGCCAGTGCGCCATACTACAACTGCGTCTCCCTTGTCTGAGGGTTGGATGGTGAGGGTGGGATTGGAGCGGAGAGCTACCCGTTCTGCAGGGGAGAGGCTGGAGTGGCTGAGAGGGGTGGAGAGATTGAGGCGGTTAATGTCTCGACGGCAGTTGGAGATGAAGAGGTCGAGGGAGAGTAGGAGGCCTGGGGGTGGTGTCCAGGAGGGCTTGTGTTGTTGGCGGGAGAAGGGGTCAGTGGAGGGAGGGTTAGGCTCCTGGTTAAAGAAGTAAGTGTGGAGGTGGAGGCGGCATTGTGATGTTTTCACTTCCTAGATCTCTCATCTTGATGACTTATCTCAAAGTGAGATTGTCAACTTAACATCAATTAACTGTGAATTATGAGCAGCTCTGTGCTTTAGACTCATGCTTAATTGGAAGCGGGTTGAGACTGTCCTAGACTCATTATCAGAGAGAGCGGAGACAGTCATCCCATCAGTTCTGGTCAGATTCAAACCAAAGTCCCCAAGGTGAAAGGACAGCAGCTATAAACTGCAATAATTGACTAGGATAAGAGATGAAGAACACTACTATGAAACAGAACCTTTTTTTGCACTTTACATTCACATGTAGGAACAGCATTCATACAGAACAAATCTAACGTCCCAAGCAATATCAGAACAGGAATAAAATATGCCTATATGGATAAAGGTTTGCCATTAAGGCGGCATAATAATTTTGCAGAGTGTGCAGTTCTTCCTATTGGGCAAAAGGACATTAATCTCTCACACTCAGCATACTTTAGGAGCTTGGTCCTCAGACTTAATAATTAGATACAATGAGTTTTTCAAATCAAAACACCACAATTCTATCTTCGCATCGTCTACACCCAAATATGTTGACTGACCACCTCAAACCATTACCTAGTCGTTGCAATCTTGCTGTTACCCTATGCTGCGGGGCTGAACCTTTACAGAGGTTTTTCAAAAAAAAACCACAACTACAGTTGGTTCATGTCTTTATTGCAAATGCTGCCTCACAATAACTTATATGCAGATGACAAAATCTTGTGGGTTCACACATTAGACACTACAATTAATTTCAGTTTGAAATTCATTCTTGCATTTGCATCTGCCTGGGTATAAATCATTGCACACCATATGTTAAAGTGCAGAGGGCAGTACGGGTCAGATTGTGGAGTATATTCAAGGCTAAGACAGATTTCTAATCAATAAGGGAACCAACAAGTTATGGGAAAAAGCAGGAAAGTGGAGTTGATCAGCAGGCCAGACATAATCTCGATGAATGATGGATCAGTTGATGGGCCAAATGGCCTATTTCTGCTCCTGCATCTTTTGGTCTTAATCAAGTCTTGCTCTGGAGTGCATTAAAATCAGGGGTTTGTTTACAACTGTTATTGCGAAGCCATAACCTATCTTACAATCTAATAGGTTTATACCAAGAAACCTTCCACAAAAAAGAAAACATATCTATCAAAAATTACACTTAAGAGGCTTCTCATATTAAGCATTTCAAGTACTTTACGGAATGAATTGCTTATTTTTGTTGATACTGACTGTGGACAAGCAACCTTTTTGGAACAAACATTCAGAACTGGCTAGCACTAATCAAGCAAAGACATGTTTGGTGGCTTCAGCATGTGCACAGGACGTGGCATATGGGAAGGTTGTCTGAACCTAGAGACCAGCAATACATCTTAAGCTTCAAACGAAGGATGCTTTCAAAAGACATATGAATGCCTAAACATCATCTAAAAGTGGAAAATTTTGACTAATAATGGACATGACAACACCAACTAGGAATAGGTTTGTCAACATGACTGTTTTTTCTTTCATGGAATATGAGTTTCACTGACTGTCAGCATTTATTGTTCAACCTTACATGCCCTTGCAAAAGACACAGTGATCTGACTTCTTGAACCATTGCAATCCATTCAGTTTAAGTAATGCTCACACTGCCATATTGAGGGGAGTTTCAGTATTTTGACTTACTGGCTATATTCTCAAGTTAGGATGGTGTGTGGCTTGAAGGGGAACCTGCACGCGGCGCTGCTCCCATGTACCTCTGCTCATTTCCAAGATGGTGCTGTTTTTGGGATTTGAAAGTGCAGTCTAAGCAGCCTTTGTCAACCCAACTTTGGGTACTGTGTTGCACTCATTAAGGTAGATACAAAAATGCTAAAATTCAAAGGGAATGATAATTTAAGTTGCATAAGAAACAGGGCACTCACTGGGTGGCAAGCGGACTCTGAAAGATGCATTCTACATGACAACATCTTGACCAGGGAACAGTGACCCCAAAATTGTTTAACTACAAAAAAAACACTACAAATTGGTTTCAGTGATACACAATAGGGTGGGAAACTGAGCCAATGTTTTCCGGTGTTCAGGACATGCTTGCATACTAAGAATGGATATGGAGACAGTCCAGCCTAGTTGTGATTGGCCAACAGACTAAAGTGCAAGAAAATGACCAATAATTATGTAAGTATAGTACGAGAGTAGAATATTGAATGGGTGAGTGTTCCTTTTTCTAATGTTATTATAGGAATCCAGATCAATGCTCATACCCAAAACTAACAAGGTGCCCATGGATGCAATCATTGAGGATGGTTAAGCCTGTTTGTGGGAATTAAAAAGTGCCTGCAGTCACATCAACAATAGCAGCTTCCACACATGAGCAACTGAAGTGTCACAAGGGAGAAGTACATAGTTACAGTGATACAATTTGCAAGTTCCGATATTAAATTGTCTGCATGGGTTTCCTCCGGGTGCTCCGGTTTCCTCCCACATTCCAAAGATGTGCAGGCTAGGTGGATTGGCCGTGGGAAATTGCCCGTAGTGTTCAGAGGTGTGGGGGTTATAGGGGGGTGAGTTTGGGTGGGATGCTCAAAAGGGCAGTGTGGACTTGTTGGGCCGAAGGGCCTGTTTCCACACTGTAGGGAATCTAGTCTAATCTAAATATGTAGCTTTAAAAAGATAAAAATTTTTAGCACAAAATAATAAGAGTAAAACCACCTTGCAAAAATATGAAAAATCAATACAATTTATTGGATTTCTGATGATTATGATTATGGGTAATTCAAGGCTAATTATTCACTAATATGATACTACCAGAGGAAAAGAGATTAATAATGATGCCTGTACTTAGTATTGGGAAGATCAGTCTTAAATAAGTGATAATGTTACGCAATATTTTACATTATTTCAACATAACAACGTGCCTCTGGTTCAGAACACCCACTCACCGAAAAGAGTAGTTTTCAAACTCTTTAGCATCTTTTGCAATAATGCACTGGACTGTGCTTGGGTGCCTACTTCCATGTACAGCACCTTGATAGATCTAAAAGTTTGCTGAACCCAAAAAAAATTTGAGAGAAAAGAAAAATTGTCATACAATCTTGCATTCATTGACAAGCATCTCAAGCTGCTCTAACTATAGACAAAGCACTTATAAACCCCTCTCAACTCTTCATTGACATTAAATGTGATGTGATAAGAGACACAATGTTAAATGTTCACTAGGATGTACATCACAGGTCCATGTCAATAGACAGTACTGATGTAAAATTGAACTAAAGCAAGGCTACCTATTGTCCAACAGAAATAACCAGAATGTTGCACTGGACGATAGCTCAACAACATTTCATCAACATGGATTCATTTATTAATCCAAGCCTGCTATGAATGATCAACTGAATACAGAAGATCTTATGGTACTAAAGAAGGGCGAGTTCTTCTAATTTCCTTCTCAACACTCCGTCCTCAACCATACAGTAGAAAAACTCTTTCCGGTTGTTTCTGCCACAGAATGGCCATACACTCGCCTGCACAGCAGTAATGGTGCTGCAGGAAATAATTAATTGAAGTACAGAGGTGTTTTAAAATGATTCAAAAGGTTTTTTAACAAATACTAGCAATTATTTTAAAATAAAAATTCTGACAAGAACAGCCTTTAAGAGAAATAAAGGAACATAAAAAGAAATTGCTGGAAAAAGTCAGCAAGTCTGGCAGCACTTGTGAAGAGAAACCAGAATTGGCATTTTGGGTCCAGTGATCATTTTTCAGAATTGTTCTGACAAGAAAGGTCTGGGTTTATGTTCTAGTGTGTTATGCGTAATGACACGGATTCAAATCCCACCATGACAAAACGTTGCAATTTGAATTCAATATAAAAGAGCATCTGGAATTAAAAGCTAGTCTAACGGTAATTATGTAACTACTGCTTTCAATTGTCGTTAAAAAAAACCCATCAGGTTTACTTATGGCCTTCAGGTAAGGAAATCAATCTCTTTACCTGGGCTGGCCTCCGCATAATTCCAGTGCCAAAACAATGTAGCCGACTCTTAAGTGTTCTCCAGTTAATTAGTGACAGGTAATAAATGCTGGCCTAGCCAGTGACGTCACCAAGCTCTGAAAAATCTTTTTAAAATCTTAACGCCAATATTATGTAGAAGTCAGTTAGTGGCTCAAAGGGAAAAGTGAGAAGAATGAAAGATAAAGATTCAAGAAATGTCCTGCGGAGAGAACATGTCTTTTCAGACCAGAAACATTGAGTGGGAATCGTTAAGGAAGGTCAGGCTTTTTGCAAGTTGACACATGTTAACTTGCTCCATGATCTGCTTATAGTTTGTTTACAACATTGCACCACTTGCAGAATCTGAACAGGCCTAGCAAAATATTGTGGATCATGTAAACCAGAAACTAACAACATAGATTAAACGTGGACACCAAAAAAATGCAAGAACAATGGCAGTTGAAGGAATACGTTAAAAGAAGTTAGAGCAAAGATTGACGTGGATAGTGTTACGCTGGAACACATGCACAAGTCTGAGGATGGCAGATGCAATGCTGAAGTCAGAAGGAGGATAGGAAAAGGCAGAAGTAAATTTTGTCAAGATTAAGGATGTGTTAACAAGAAAACCTAAGTTTGTAACAAGGGGAAAATAAACTCATAAGGTACCACATTCCATCCACCTTCCTTTCTGCCTCAGAATCATAAATACTAGGTAAATACCTACAGAAGAACATGAAAGACAATGAAAAGTGGATGCTAAGATGTACGCTAAAAAAATTCCACATATGGATCATAAGACAACTGAAGAGGTACTTGAAACTGCAAGAACAAAAATGACTCTAAAGAGTGACATTCAGAAAAGAAAATCAGTATTCTGGCCATTAGAGCAAAAAGCTACGGAGATCTCTTCCAGAGAGCAAAAATGAAGGACAGCAGAGTGAAGGAACAACCATAGCACAGTCAGATGACAGGTGTCACAAACTGCTGCAGACGAGATACAGTAGATGACAGAACACGGCACATGACAAGTGATGAGGAAGTGTTGACAGTAGATTGCATAGCAGGAAAGTAATAGGAGCAACTCCACAGTTTTACTCCACCCCAGGTCTGCTTTAGTCATTCAGTTTGTGCCTCAATAGGCCCTTTCACCTTACTTCATTGGGTAGAAGAACCTTGAATGAGAACCTCAGGAACTCGCTTTTTAACACTACTGCCAATCATCTCTCCACACATTCCAGAGCTTACTCAGAACATGACAAACTGCCCTTCAATCATCTCAAAGGGGCAGCAGTAGGGCATTTAGCCCCTCGACATTATTCCACCATTCAACAAGATTGTGGCTGATCGGTGTCCTAAATCCACATACCTGCCTTTGGCCCATATTCCTTAATACCTTTGCTTATCTATCTCCGATTTAAAATTAACAACAGATTTAGCATCACTGTCGTTTGTGGAAGAGAGCTCCAAACATGACTATCTACTCAGAGAGGATGGTAGAAATGCTGCCTAATATCCCTTCTGAATCTCTGGCTGTAATTTTTAGACTAGGCCTCCTGGTTCTAGAAGCCCCCAACCAGTGAAAATAGCTTATCTATCCTTTCTTCCTTTTAATATCTTGAAGACTTCGATCAGATCAGCCCTTGTCTTCGCTCCCATTTGCCGCTTGCCAACCTTTGATCACTTGCTCGTTACATGCGAGAAACCAACTGCATAGTGTTAAACTGAGAGCTGGGAAATCTTCCTTAACTATAAATAGATAAGGTTGCAGGGACACCTACTGTAGCGTGCAAATAGGTATGTACTTGCAATTAACTGGAGACACTAAAACCTTGCAGATATGACAGACATTTTGTCCCAAATGGGTTCAGAACATGCTGCAGTTATGACTTCAGCAATTTTCCAGCTCACTTAGGCTTTAATTAATAATCTGGCCCTCTACTACCTTGGTAAATATAATTTACCTAGACAGGATGAACAGTAAAGGCCTGCATTTAGTAACGTAAATAGGCAGAGAACCAAAGGAAGATTATTTTAGGCCAAAGAAACAGTCTGTGGCACAACACACTATGAGCACATGATCAACACTGTTTAAATAGCAACCCTGGAAGTCATATAGCCATTTGGAATTTAGACATGTTGGATCTATAACACTGAGTACATATAGGCTTTGAGTTATTTTATTTCACAATGTTTTCTGTCTTTGACGTGGCTGAATCAATACTCCCACAGACATTTTGCTGCGTTCAAAATCCCAAGCAACGTCTTTCAAAAGGACCATTTTCAGGAATATTCCAATTTGGCATCGTGTGCAGAAAAATGGAGTGACAGCACACATGAACAATGCCATATATTTGAATTTTTTTTAAACCACAATCCATACCACACTTGGAGTTGTTAAATGGCTATTTCATCCACATTAGGGTATAGTCCCAATGTCTCAAAAATGCTGATTTACTGGATAGCCAGAAGCAGAGAGCTAGCACTAGCTTTAAGCCATAACTTTATCAATAATGCACAGCTAAATTGGCAGCAACTTAAGCCCCGGGGGGGAAACATGGAAAAAACTGCTGGCTCACAAATAAGAGTGACATGAACTCCAAGAGTGGTCAGGTAATATGTGAAAACCAGTATTGTGCACTAAACTGCTGGGACAGTTAGTCAAACAAAACTGAGGTAGCCACATTTAAGGAAGCTAAGAAAGAACTGAAGTTAGAACAAAAAAAAATTGACTTGCTGTTGAAATTTAGTTCAAAGAAAGACAGTAAGTTGCACTTCTTTCTGTGCAACACACAACTACCAAGTAATATTTCTCACACTTCAGAGTGAACTGGTTCTACAGAAAGACATCAAAGATAGATTATATTATTTGCCAGGTCTGCTCTGGAGGGCCACACAAAATGGGTGATTGTACATACAACAGACAGAGTGAGAAAAATAATAACATCTTTCTAAATTCTTCATCCTTACTTTCAATTTTCTACCAGCATTCACCCCTTAAAATGAAGACTAAACTGTTCAGTGATAAATCAATATAATAATTAGTAGTGGCATTGATTACACTAATAATCAAAGCACACTGCCCTGCTTTAAAAGACACCAGCAGTACTACTGTAAGTCTAATTTACAAATGCAACACCTAACTATTTCTGCACCTTAACACATTTTAAGGGAGCAGTGGAGAAGATATTTATCGCTGCCCCCTTTTGTTATCTTACCCAGTGTGCAGCAACCAGAGAAGGTGGTGCGTTATCTCCTGCTTTTTCTGACACATAAGCAAGACTAAATTTCAGATACCCTTGATTTGCAAAGTTAACTTTTACATTGCTAGACACAGGCAATGAGGAGAATAGTGAGAGTTTTACCAGAAGTGCCTTTTAACAAAAAAAGGAGTTTAGAAAGTCAACGAAAATTTGAAAACTATACTATGGTGCACTGTAAAATCAATGTGCAATTCAGCTACTTATGAAACATTCCTTCCCGGGCACCTTCAGCAGATACTGTCAAGTGCAGCTGGCCAAGGGAAGGCAGTCACTGAATATATCACCTGATACAATACTAAACCATACAGAGCAGGATGCATGAAGAATAACCATTCAATCTATAGAAGCCAGAAAAAAACTGGAAACAGAGGAAACAATGGATTGAAAACAATTTATGCATGTCTGGTTAGCAACTGTGACGATCAAACACTAAATAAGCATTAGATCACAATTAGATCATTACCATGGCAATGTTGGAACTCTACATAGATTATATTAAGGTCACTTTTATGATGATTGACTGAATCAAGTGCTGTTTTCATTAAATCAATATTTGGAGATTTTTAGCTAACGTACCAGAAACCATCCACCCTATAGCATCCATTTATAATTACACCTAGAGAAACATGAAATCTTTGACAAATTGGAAAAAAAACAGTGGGTGCATAAAAGGCAAAGATGGTAAAATATTGTTTGAAAGGGAAAGTGTACCAAAAAGAGGAACAGAATACAAATGATGATCCAAATTGAGTCTTTAAAGAGAGGTAAACAATGGACAAAACATTATATCAGAGGGACAGAACGCTTCGAAATTGATAAGTACTTGAAAAGCTCGAGGCTTAGATGAAACAACAACTAAAAACCCTTGAACAAATAGAATTAGAAGCGATAATAGAAGTATGTGATCAAAAATGTACCAAAATGACTTGAGACATTCATTTCTCATTGTTGTCTAAAAAAATCTGAAACCAATCGAGTGCAATCACTTTAAAGCTTTAAGCTGAATGGGTCATTGCATTACACCGACTGTGAAAATTATGAAAAATAATAATAATACATTTTAAGTAAATACTGATAAAATATTCTAGATTTAGGCCTGGTGTAGGAACAAGGAAGGACAGGCGTTTAACCAAATAGCAATCTTTGACAGACACAGGAATGGAGAAGTTCAGCAGATCTAGCAGAATTTGTGGTGAGAAAAACAGTTAATGTTTTGAGCCCAGTATGACTCTTCTACAGAAATGAAAGATGCTGGAAATTAAAAAAAAATACTGTTGACTGGCAGAGGCCCAGATCAAAGACAAAGGGATTATTAATGGTAGAGGAAGACAAAGAGATGTGAAATGGGTGTAAATTAAGATATGAAATGGAGAGAATGCATCCTCTCTACCTGAGGAAAGTAAACAAGACACGAACAAGGCAAGTCTACTGGAAGTGGGGTGAAGAGAATGCAAGAAAAATGGAGATCAAAAATAATGCAATTGATTTCTGAAATTATAGAATTCAACATAGAGAATGCTATGCTGTAAAATTTCCAAATGGAAAATGAGGTAGTGTTCTTCAAGAATGGTAGGAACTGCAGATGTTGGAGAATCTGAGATAACAAGGTGTAGAGCTGGATGAACACAGTAGATCAAGCAGCATCAGAGGAGCAGGAAGGCTGACATTCCGGGCCTAGACCCTTCTTCAGAAATGTGGGAGGGGAAGAGGGTTCTGGAATAAACAGGGAGAGGGTGAGGTGGATAGAAGATGGATAGAGAAGAAGATAGGTGGAGAGGAGACAGACATGTCAAAGAGGTGGGTATGGAGCCAGCAAAGGTGAGTGTAGGTGGGGAGTTAGGGAGGGGATAGGTCAGTCCAGGGAGAATGGACAGGTCAAGGGGGCAGGATGAGGCTGGAAGGTAGGAGATGGGGGTGGGGCTTGAGGTGGGAGGAGGGGATAGGAAGGAGGAAGGACCGGTTAGGGAGGTGGAGACAAGCTGGGCTGGTTTTGTGATGCGGTAGGGGAAGGAGAGATTTTGAAGCTTGTAAAGTCCACATCGATACCATTGGGCTGCAGGGTTCCCAAGCGGAATAGGAGGTGCTGCTCCTTCAACCTTCAGGTGGCATTGTTGTGGCACTGCAGGAGGCCCAGGATGGACATGTCCAAACCGAACGTAGGTGTTCCGCACATCTATCCCTCCTCCCACCTCAAACCCCAACCCCATCTCCCACCTACTAACTTCATGCTGTCCCCCTGGACTGTCCGTCCTCCCTGGACCGTCCGTCCTCCCTGGACCGACCTATCCCCTCCCTAATTCCCCACCTACGTTCACCTTTACTGGCTTTATCCCCACTTCTTTGACCTGTCTGTCTCCTCTCCACCTATCTTCTCCTCTAAGCATCTTCTATCTGCCTGCCCCTCTCACCCTACTTATTTCAGAACCATCTTCCCCTCCCCCCATTTCTGAAGAAGGGTCTAGGCCCGAACGTCAGCTTTCCTGCTCGGCCTGCTGTGTTCATCCAGCTCTACACCTTGTTGCATCTATTGTTCTTCAAGCATGTATTATGCTTTGTTGGAACATACCAGCAGGTTCAGGACAGAAATGAAAGCCATGAAAGCAAGGTAGCTTATTGAAATGGCAAGTAACTGGGATGTCAGCATTATTCCTATGGACAGAGCAAAGGTGTTCTGCAAAGAAGTTATTTAGTTTGCATTTGGTCTCACTCATGTAAAACAGATTGCACTGTGAGCAGCAAATGTAATGAATTAGGCTTAAAGTATAAGTGAAATGCTGCATCACCTTGACGATATGCTTGCAGCCTTGGGCAGTGAGGAGGCAGGAGGTGCTTGGGCAAGTTTTACAACTTCCAAGATTGCCTAGAAAGGTGCCACTGGGGATTGAGAAAGCATTAGGAGTAATAGAAATGTAGACCACGGAGTAAAAGAGGCAACTGTCCCTGCTGAATGCTAGTAGTAGAGGAGAGCGGAAGATCTTTTAGTGACAGCATCCTGCTGTAAGCGGTGGAAATGGTAGATGATCTTTTGAATGCAGTCTAGTGCGGTGGAACCAAGGAGAAATAGAACCTTAAAACTGATTCAGGGGAAGGGAAAGATGGCGAGATCACTAGTGTGGGAGATGGGTCAGGCACAGCTGAAATCCCTGTTAATTACAAGGGTGGGAAAACCTTGGTTGAGAAAAAAAATGAGGTAATATCACAGGCAGCCCATGGATGATGGCATCATCAGAACATCTACATCAGAAGATTTAGGTATGCTCCATGGATTATGAAGTAGTATTCCTTCATGTTAATAGAAGTATTACTGAAGTGTGCCATTCACGATAAAGATGAAAGATTTATCCAGAGGCTTTATTGTGAACCAAACCGAGTGTATCAAGTTAGAAGTAGGATAATCAGAGAGGTATCAAGTAGAAGCAGTGTAACAAAGCTGTATGTACTGTAATCAAAAGATAATAAAATGTGAGGCTGGATGAACACAGCAGGCCCAGCAGCATCTCAGGAGCACAAAAGCTGACGTTTCAGGCCTAGACCCTTCAGAGAGGGGGATGGGGTGAGGGTTCTGGAATAAATAGGGAGAGGGGGGGAGGCGGACTGAAGATGGAGAGAAAAGAAGATAGGTGGAGAGGAGAGTATAGGTGGGGAGGTAGGGAGGGGATAGGTCAGTCCAGGGAAGACGGACAGGTCAAGGAGGTGGGATGAGGTTAGTAGGTAGGAGATGGAGGTGCGGCTTGGGGTGGGAGGAAGGGATGGGTGAGAGGAAGAACAGGTTAGGGAGGCAGAGACAGGTTGGACTGGTTTTGGGATACAGTGGGTGGAGGGGAAGAGCTGGGCTGGTTGTGTGGTGCAGTGGGGGGAGGGGACGAGCTGGGCTGGTTTTGGGATGCGGTGGGGGAAGGGGAGATTTTGAAGCTGGTGAAGTCCACATTGATACCATTGGGCTGCAGGGTTCCAAGCGGAATATGAGTTGCTGTTCCTGCAACCTTCGGGTGGCATCATTGTGGCACTGCAGGAGGCCCATGATGGACATGTCATCTAAAGAATGGGAGGGGGAGTGGAACTGGTTTGCGACTGGGAGGTGCAGTTGTTTATTGCGAACTGAGCAGAGGTGTTCTGCAAAGCGGTCCCCAAGCCTCCCACAACCCTGCAGCCCAATGGTATCAATGTGGACTTCACCAGTTTCAAAATCTCCCCTTCTCCCACTGCACCCCAAAACCAGCCCAGTTCATCCCCTCCCCCCACAGCACCACACAACCAGTCCAGCTCTTCCCCTCCACCCACTGCATCCCAAATCCAGTCCAGCCTGTCTCTGCCTCCCTAACCTGTTCTTCCTCTCACCCATCCCTTCCTCCCACCCCAAGCCGCACCTCCATCTCCTACCTACTTACCTCATCCCCACCTCCTTGACCTGTCCGTCTTCCCTGGACTGACCTATCCCCTCCCTACCTCCCCACCTATACTCTCCTCTCCACCTATCATCTTCTCTCCATCTTCGGTCCGCCTCCCCCTCTCTCCCTATTTATTCCAGAACCCTCATCCCATCCCCCTCTCTAATGAAGGGTCTAGGCCCAAAACATCAGCTTTTGTGCTCCTGAGATGCTGCTGGGCCTGCTGTGTTCATCCAGGCTCACATTTTATTATCTTGGATTCTCCAGCATCTGCAGTTCCCATTATCACTGTACTGTAATCAAAGTTATTCAATGTCTACTCATAACAAATATTCAGGGAATTAGACATACTTTTAGGAGTAAAAATCAGAAGTAAGAACATAAAGTTATGGTATGTTAATAATACCGCACTACTTGCAAAATCAGAAGAGACCCTACAAAATATCGTGGATTAAGTGAAATCTAGAAATTTAGACTATTGATTAAGAACACCACAAAGACAAAAACAATGTCAGTTAGAAGAAATAAGAATGAAAATTAAAGTGGATGTGCCAGACTGGAATAATCTGATAATTTTCTCTATTTAGGACAAATGACATGGAAGATGGGAGACACAGAAGTTAGGAGGAGGATCAAGTTTGCCACAAACACCTTGAGAGGATGAAGGAAGCATCAAATACAAGAAAACACAAGCTTGTAAACAAGAAAAATAACTCATGAGTTATTACATTCTATCTAGTTCCTTGTCTGCCTCAGAAACCTAGATAATAAGTAAAGATCTGCAGATGAATGCGGAAGCCTTTGAAATATGGCTAAGCCTCATGCTAAAATATATAATGAACATACGACAAATCTGAAATTGCAAGAACAAAAAAGAATTCTCTAGAGACATATCTTGAAATAATGTGTCAGTGTTTTGGCCATCCAGAACTGAAAAGTTACAGAGATCACTTCCAGGGGCAAGATAGAGCACAGCCGAAAGAGAGGGCGACCTATATGTATTTGGATGATGGATGTCATAGAGCAGTTCCCAATCAGCTATCATGGATTTGACAGGATGGCACAGATAGAGGGATGTGCCATACCATGACAGCATATTTACTGGCAGAAGCTATAAATAGCAGCAATGGGTCATGTTGATTTACTCATGTACTTTTTATTATTTGCACATGGGATTATTGGATTTTTACCAATATTGGAAGATTGCTGCACAAACCCTTCCAGTTTTACTGTAAAAATTCTAAGTCTGTGGTCTTGATACGTTGGCTCAACTATCTTAAAATTAATATTCACTTACACTTGGAGTTGAAAGAAAATTCTACTTGCATGTTCATCTGAAGTTATTCACTTGAGTGTAAAGATCAAACAATAAAAATTTTTACAGTATGCTAGTAAAACACCTGCAGCATTGCCCATAGTCAATGAGGAAAAGAGATTTTTCTCCCGATACAACACTGTGATGGAGTTAACAGGTTTCAGAAATCCACTTCATACATTCACCAACTGTCCAGAACTCCAGGGTGCTGATATACAAACTTGAACAGAAAGCTTTGACATAGCAATACATAACCTAAATGTTTACAGAAAAGTGCCCAAAAATTATGGAAAACCAGTAGTGGATTTGCAAACAGAGATTCACGTCCCATAGAAAATGTTTAATAAATAGATGGTTCATGGGTACAATTCTATATCATGGGTCAAATGAAACCTTTGATAAGCCATACTCACAACTAACACCCCAGCCACTAATTTTAAACACCATCTCAAACAGAGTTTGAAAAAAATCTACAGGTACAGTAGTGGAGGATAAAGACAAAAGATAACAACAGTTGCAGCAATGCTCCCAAATTAAAAGGAAATTTGTTGTAAACCAGCACCAATCTACGAATTTACCTTGGAACACATGTGACAATCTTCTGGGCCAAGATACTAAGAGGGACCTTGTCAAATTCTAAGTTAAGTCTATGTAGAGAACGTCCACTGCTCTACCCTCAATCACCTTCGTCACTTCCTCAAAGAACTGAATCAAATTTGTGAGATAAGACCTCCTCCTCACAGAACCATGTTGACTAACCCTAGTAAGTATATGCTCTTCCAAATGCAAGTAAATCCTGTCCCTAAGAATCTTATCCAATAATTTCCGTACCACTGATGTGAGGCTCACTGGGCTGCAGGTATTTCTTCTATAATGCTTGTTTCATTAACACGAATTGGCTGTAATGCTTTTCGTGAATAGTGAATGCTGTTTGGATAACACAAATTTTCTGCTGTACAGGTACAGTGATCTTCTATAGAATCACAGAATCATAGAATCCCTACAGTGTGGAAACAGGCCCTTCGGCCCAACAAGCCCACACCAAACCTCACAGCATCCCACCCAGACCCATCAGAGTATAACCCACCTAATCTACACATCCCTATGGGCAATTTAGCATGGCCAATCCACCTAACCTGCACATCTTTGGACTATATAGCGATTATCTATATCAAAATCTATAGCAATTTTCCTATAATGCAATGTTCTACAGTGCGAGGTCATGCAAGAATGCAAGTATGGTGTTAGAGGAGAACTATCTGTATAATTTCCTGGATTATCCCTGTTGCCTTTAACAACGGCAGCTACCCTCCAGTCTTCTGGGACCTTGCCTGTATCGACAGAAGAAATAAAAATCTTGTTAAGGCCCCAGCAATCTCCTCCCTTGTCTCCCTCACTTTCCCATGAAGAGGTCCCATCAGGACTCTGGTATTCATAACTCTTAATGCTTTTCAAGACACTCAATGCCACCTCCTCAATATCACATGGCCTAGAATATCAACATTCTCCTCCTTAACCTTACCACCATCTACTTCCTTCTACTCAGTGAATACCAATGCGAAGTGCTCATTAAGGACCTCACCCACTTTCTCTGGCTCCACACATAAATTCCCTGTTTTGTCCTCAAGTTGACTCATCCTTTCTTTAACTACTTGCTTGCTTGAATCATGCATACAAAATGCCTTGGAATTCTTCTCTTTCTTACTTGCCAATAATATTCCACCTTTCAGCCTTCCTGACTCCTGGTTTTAAATTCTTTCATTCTTCCTTTAAATCAGTCAAGGCCCTTGAGGCATACGAATTTCTTAAATCTTACATGTGCTTCCTTTTCCTTTTTGACTAAACTTTCAACACCTCTTGTCATCCACGGTTCCCGCGTCTTACCGTCCTTATCTTTCATCCTCACTAGAACAAGGTGGTCCTGAACTCTGATCAACTAGCCTCTAAAAGACTCCCAGGTGACAGATATGGATTTAGACTAAGACCCAATCTAATTTCTCCAGCTCATGCTTAATACAGTTGAAATTAGCCTTCCCCCAATTTAGCACTTTCACCCAAGGACAAGTCTTATTCTTATGCACTACTTTAAAACAAATGGATTTGTGATCACTGCTCCCAAAATGCTCCCCCAATGAAACTTTGTTCACCTGACAAGATTTATTCTCCAAAACACACTTAGTATGGCCCCTTCCCCAGTTGGACTATTGTTCAAGAATATTGTTTCAAGAAACCATTCTGAGCGAACGTAACAAATTCTGTCCTAAGACTCTAGCACTAACTGCTTACTTTTTTAACATTTTGATAGATTTTTTTAGAAAAAGGTTTCCTGGGATTTGGCCATTGCTGATTACCTAACTTCCCTGGAGGTGGTGGCGGAAAGCTGCCTTCTTCAACTGTTGTAGTGCTTGGGTGTAAGGACAGGCATAATGCAATTATAACATAAGTTATAGGATTTTCATCCGATGACAGGGAAGGAACAGCAATATAATTCCAAGTCAGAATGGCATGAGACTTGGAAGTGAACTTGCAGACGGTGGCATTTATTTGCATCTATTGCCCTTTTCCTTTTTTGTGGCACAAATTCCGTGTTTAGAAGGTGGAGCCGAATGGGTATTTTTGAGCTACTGCAGTGCATATATTAATATAATAAAACAAACCTTAGGACAGGTAGAATCTTATCTTGGGGTTCAGAACACTATCATTTGAGCCCTTCAGTAAGATTATCAGGTTATAATCAACCTCGTTTGGTTTCTATTTAAACACTGCAGATAACTGCATTGCAGTTTAAAATGAACACGACAATTTTTAATGAGGCCTCTGCAACTTTACAGTGCTTATGCTCCTTCTTTAATATTACAACTATGTTTCCAAGATTAACATTACTTACATTTATTTACAGTTCACTTCTAGCCTGCCTTCAATTGGCAAGAGGACACAGTCATAAAACTCCCTCTCTGGAACTGATGGGGGCTCTTACCAATTGTAATATGATAAGTTTAAAGAAAGCAATGTAAGCAAACGTTAACAATCTCAAAAGCTATTCTGATCACAAAGTCACAATTCTTTGATACTTGAACATTTTATCTGTATTTATCTAAAAATTCACAGAATTTTATCCACGTAAGGGAGACATTACAACTGTTATCAGTCTCAGTTACAGCTACAAACCTACATTAGATGTTCTCTGGGGAGCCATACACAAAACATGCTATAGGTATACAGCTTCTCTGCTCAGCAGGGATCCCTAACCAGATGCACAGTTCAGACTTTGTGAAAAGGTTGAATACAAAGTACATGAAGAAATCAGTGCTTTTATTTAAGCCTCCAGCTAAAGTCTAAAAGTTTCACTGCTTGATGAAAACAATCATTTGAAGAAATTCATATTTTACTTTGCAAAAATCACTATCCAGTACCTCTCTCACACAAGGCACACTGTTAACACAAAGATTTCTTTCTTGATGCTCAGAATGATTCAAGTTATTACAGTATTACAGATATTACAGTAGGGGACTACTTTGGAAATAGCAACCACAATTCCGTAAGTTTTACAATACTCACGGACAAGGATAGGAGTGGTCCTAAAAGGAAGCGTACTAAACTGGGGGAAGGCTGACTATACCAAGATTTGGCAGGATCTGAAGAAAGTAGATTGGGAGAAACTGTTTGAAGGTAAATCCACATTTGATATGTGGGAGGCTTTTAAGGAGAGGTTGATTAGCTTGCAGGAGAGACATGTTCCTGTGAAAATGAGGAATAGAAAAGGCAAGATTAGGGAGCCATGGACGACAGGTGAAATTGTGAGACTAGCCAAGAGAAAAAAGGAAGCATACATGAGGTCTAGGTGACTGAAGACAGACGAAGCTTTGCAAGAATATCGGGAATGTAGAGCGAATCTGAAACGAGGGATTCAGAGGGCTAAGAGAGAACATGAGATATTGCTGGCAAACATGGTTAAGGAAAATCCCAAAGCCTTTTATTCATATATAAAGAGCAAGAGGGTAACTAGAGGAAGGATTGGTCCACTTAAGGACAAAGAAGGAAAGTTATGCGCTGATTCAGAGAAAATGGGTGACATTCTTAACGAGTACTTTGCATCAGTATTCACCAAGGAGAGGGACATGACGGATGTTGAGGTTAGGGATAGATGTTTGCTTAGTCTAGGTCAAGTTGACATAAGGAAGGAGGAAGTGTTAGGTATCCGAAAAGACATTAAGGTGGACAAGTCCCCAGATCTGGATGGGATCTATCCCAGGTTACTGAGGGAAGCGAGAGGGGAAATAGCCGGGGCCCTAACAGATATCTTTGCAGTGTCCTTAGACACGGGTGAGGTCCCAGAGGACTGGAGACTTGCTAATGTTGTCCCCTTGTTTAAAAAGGGCAGCAAGGATAATCCAGGTAATTATCGACCGGTGAGCCTGACGTCAGTGGTAGGGAAGCTACTGGAGAAGATACTGAGGGATAGGATCTATTCCCATTTGGAAGAAAATGGGCTTATCAGTGATAGGCAACATGGTTTTGTACAGGGAAGGTCATGTCTTACCAACTTAACAGAATTCCTTGAGGACGTGACAAAGTTGATTGATGAGGGAAAGGAAAAGATGTAATATACATGGGCTTCAGTAAGGCGTTTGATAAGGTTCCCCATGGCAGGCTGATGGAGAAAGTGAAGTCACATGTGGTCCAGGGTGTGCTAGTTAGATGGATAAAAAACTGGCTGGGCAACAGGGGACGGAGGGTAGTAGTAGAAGGGAGTTTCTCAAATTGGAGACCTGTAACCAGTGGTGTTCCACAGGGATCTGTGCTGGGACCACTGCTGTTTGTGATATATGTAAATGATCTGGAGGAAGGTGTAGGTGGTCTGATCAGCAAGTTTGCTGATGACACTAAGATTGGTGGAGTAGCTGATAGTGAAGGGGACTGTCAGAAATTACAGCAGAATATAGATAGACTGGAGAGTTGGGCAGATAAATGGCAGATGGAGTTCAATCCGGGCAAATGCGAGGTGATGCATTTTGGAAGATCAAATTCAAGGGCGAACTATACAGTAAATGGAAAAGTCCCAGGGAAAATTGATGAACAGAGAGATCTGGGTGTTCAGGTCCATTGTTCCCTGAAGGTGACAACGCAGGTCAATAGGGTGGTCAAGAAGGCATATGGCATGCTTTCCTTCATTGGGCGGGGTATTGAGTACAAGAATTGGCAGGTCATGTTGCAGTTGTATAGGACTTTGGTTCGGCCACATTTGGAGTACTGTGTGCAGTTCTGGTCGCCACATTACCAAAAGGATGTGGATGCTTTGGGGAGGATGCAGAGGAGGTTCACCAGGATGTTGCCTGGTATGGAGGGTGCTAGCTATGAAGAGAGGTTGAGTAGATTAGGATTATTTTCATTAGAAAGATGGAGATTGAGGGGGGACCTGATTGAGGTCTACAAAATCATGAGGGGTATAGACAGGGTGGATAGCAAAAAGCTTTTTCCCCCAGAGTGGGGGACTCAATTACTAGGGGTCATGAGTTCAAAGTGAGAGGAGGAAAGTTTAAGGGAGATATGCGTGGAAAGTTCTTTACACAGAGGGTGGTGGGCGCCTGGAATGCATTGTCAGCGGAGGTGGTAGACGCAGACACGTTAGTGTCTTTTAAGATATATTTGGACAGGTACATGGATGGGCAGGGAGCAAATGGACACAGACTGTTAGAAAATAGATGACAGGTTAGACAGTGTATCTTGATCGGCGCAGGCTTGGGGGGCCGAAGGGCCTGTTCCTGTGCTGTAGATTTCTTTGTTCTTTATCCATTAGTTTAAAATTAGATAATTTTAATAAATTAGCACAGAGTATCAAATAGACAATTCATTTTACAGAAAATTTAAGTTAAATAACTTCTAGTCAAGGCAACTAAACTGCAATGACTCAATGTGATATTTTGTATTAAATGCGAGCACCTAGTCGAGAGGAAGAGAAAAGATGGTAACAGAGCAATGTTAGTCAAAGACCAAGTTAGTAGTAGGTGAGCAACATCAAAATCAGAACCCTGGGGGAAGCTTAAAACTGAAATGTTAACAACGTAAATAATCAGCAAGTTGGGCAGCACATATGGAAAATAAAAGTTACTAGCCAAAAGGAGAGACAAGGAAAGATGGGAAGGGAATTCTTTCTGTGTGTATAAAAGAGAGAGGTAATTTAATGACAAAAGGGATTACAGTCTAAGCCAAAAGGAAATGATAATGGGAAGGGTTTAAAAAAAAAACTGATCAAGAATACGTAAATGCCAACAGATCTGTCCAAGAACTGTACACTGTGTTTGCTGCTCACAATGTGGTTTCCTCTACCGAGGGAAAACCAAATTACAGTTTGAGTGATTCTTTTGCTGAAAACCTCCTTCTACTTGCAAGTATGACTCTGAGCTTCCACTCACTCACCATTTTCATTCTTCATCCCACGCCACTTCTAGCCTTTGTTCTTGATCTCCTATATTGTTCCAAGGAAGCTCGAGGTACAACAACTCATTTATCGGTTACACACTTTACAGTCTTCCATACTCAATGTCAACATCAACAAATTCAGATTATCATACTGCTCATTTTCTCTGATGGAGCATGTCAATAATTCTTCTCACTCCTCTAGACATGCAATTTGTGTCTTTACTTATCCCATTACTACCATCTCTATCTGCCCCTTTGCTTTACACCATTGATTTTTGGCATTCCATCCTTTTGCTAACCTGCCCTTCAGCTATTTTCTCTACCCGACACACCGCGCCCCCCAACTCCCCATCCTTTACACTTAAAACCTATGTCATCTGTGACATTGATAATAAAATGTGAGGCTGGATGAACACAGCAGGCCAAGCTCCTGAGATGCTGCTTGGCCTGCTGTGTTCATCCAGCCTCACATTTTATTATCTTGAAATTCTCCAGCATCTGCAGTTCCCATTATCTCTCATCTGTGACATTTTCTACTTCTGACAAAAATTCACTAACTTAAAATGCTAATTACTTCAAACTCTTATTTACTAAGTGTTTCCGGCAATTTTAGGTTTTATTATGGAGCAACAAATTTTGAGGCAAATACAGCACTAATCAAAAAAAGGAAGAACCTGCTACAGACAAAAAATGAGAAGCAGGCGAGAATGGAATTGGCAAAAAGCAGCCAACAGGTACCATGAGACTCAGCACAAGCTGCATTTAAAATTAAAAACAGAAGGGTAACAATGAGCTTGCTGAGTGCAAACTGTTATTGTTTTTGCTATATTAGAACAGTGATCACAATTTAAAAACATTTCATAGGCAGTAAAGCTGGATCAAAATCCTGGAATTCCCTAATGACAACATGGGTCTACCTACAACACATGAACTGGAGCAGTTCAACGAAACAGCTCACCATCTTCGCAAGAGCATCCAGGGACGGGCAATAAATGCTGGTCCAGCCAATGGTGCCCACATTCCATGTGCGAGTTAAAGAAAACAACACTTTGAGATGTCTTAAGGATTCACTAAAAGCTGCACAAAACTTCAGAACCTGCACCAATAACATACTAAAGCATTACCCTTTCAAATTTAAGATAACAAATTGTGGAGCTGGATGAACACAGCAGGCCAAGCAGCACCTCAGGAGCACAAAAGCTGATGTTTCGGGCTTAGACACTTCAGAGAGGAGAATGGGGAGAGGGTTCTGAAATAGATAGGGAGGGGGGGGAGGCGGACCGAAGATGGATAGAGGAGAAGATAGGTGGAGAGGAGAGTATAGGTGGGGAGGTGCTAGGTCAGTCCGGGGAGGACGGACAGGTCAAGGAGGCGGGATGAGGTTGGTAGGTGGGAAATGGAGATGCAGCTTGAGGTGGGAGAAGAGGATAGGTGAGAGGAAGAGCAGGTTAGGGAGGTGGGGACGGGCCGGACTGGTTTTGTGATGCGGGGGGGGGGGGGGGGGGGGGGGGGGGGACGAACTGGGCTGGTTTTGGGATGCAGTGGGGGAGGGGGAGATTTTGAAGCTTGTGAAGTCCACATTGATACCATTGGGCTGCAGGGTTCCCAAGTGGAATATGAGTTGTTGTTCCTACAACCTTCGGGTGGCATCATTGTGGCACTGCAGGAGGCCCCTGATGGACATGTCATCTAAGGAATGGGAGGGGGACTTGTTTATTGCGAACCAAGCGGAGGAACGGAGGTCCCCAAGGGGACCACTTTGCAGAACACTTCCGCTCAGTTCGCTTACACAACTGCACCTCCGCTTGGTTCGCAATAAACAACTCCCCCTCCCATTCCTTAGATGACATGTCCATCATGGGCCTCCTGCAGTGCCACAATGACGCCACCCAAAGGTTGCAGGAACAGCAACTCATGTTCCGCTTGGGAACCCTGCAGCCCAATGGTATCAATGTGGACTTCACAAGCTTCAAAATCTCCACCTACCCCACTGCATCCCAAAACCAGCCCGGTTCGTCCCCTCCCCCCACTGCATCACAAAACCAGCCCAGCTCATCCCCGCCTCCCTAACCTGTTCTTCCTCTCACCTATCCCCTCCTCCCACGTCAAGCCGCACCTCCACTTCCCACCGACCAACCTCATCCCACCTCCTTGACCTGTCCGTCCTCCCCAGACTGACCTATCTTCTCCTCTACCCATCTTCGGTCTGCCTACCCCTCTCTCCCTATTTATTTCAGAACCCTCTCCCCATCCCCCTCTCTGAAGGAGGGTCTAGGCCCGAAACATCAGCTTTTGTGCTCCTGAGATGCTGCTTGGCCTGCTGTGTTCATCCAGCTCCACACTTTGTTATCTTGGATTCTCCAGCATCTGCAGTTCCCATTATCTCTGATCACCCTGTCAAATTTAATAGGAATCAGAATGCGGGAAGCACATTACAATGACATCAGCAGAAAATTCAAAAGATGATAATCAACTACAAATAATACTCCAGACTAAACTCAATTTCTTGCTAAGCAGAGGCATCACACCAAAAAAAAAGTACTTCACTGGCTGCAAAGTGTGAAGGCACGCAGAGGTCATGAAAAGATGTATTTAAATGCAAATTCTCTTTGACAAACAGCAGAACTACTGAACTAAAGAACAAAATTATGAACAAGAATTCAGAAACAAAATTTCAACTTTATGCTACAACTGTGCATTTATAAAAGTTACATAGACAGATCTGTAAAGAGTAACAGGTTGAAGGATTATAGGGAGCAGGCAACAAAGTGGAGTTGAGCCCCACATAAGATCAATGATCGTGTTGAATGATGAAGCAGGCTCAAGAGGTTGATTTGCCGACTCCTGCTCCTAGTTAGGTTATGTAGTCAGAAAAAGATTCCAAACATTTACACAACTATCAGATCTGTATGGGGAGTCTATCCCAGGGCTCATGCACCTGTAAAAATTCACCAATGATACAGGCTTTAAAAAAAGAACAACTGGGTGGTCTGAAAATTTAAATTAAGGATAATAAAAAGAAAATTTGGACGTAAGCACAGAAATACAATACTGAATTCACCAGAATTTGAATGGAACATCTTTAAGCTAAGAGTAGATGATAGCTCCTGAAGTTGTAGGTCAGTCGGTCAGTCAGTCAGGTATGGAGTTTAAATTTCAAATGCTTAACCTAAAATTTAACAAGAAACTGAAAACATGCAGCTTTCATCTAGTATCCAAGCCCTGCAAGATGCAGCATTTGTGCTTTATAATTGGATAGTAGTTTATCAGTTCTGAACCCACTAGGCCTCTGTCAAGGGAATACTTTTTAAAAAAATACAATTACAACGTTCAATAAAAAGTGCAAGGTGCCGTCAATAGAGCAGCAAGACAACAGAGAGGATCTGAGATGCCAACTCTTGGGTCACGAGTCTTGAAGTGTCACCTGGAGGGCCACGAGTTTCCCGCAGGGCATGATGAAAGGGAAGCATTTTGTTCAGTAATTCCCAGGCTGTTACTGTATGTTTCCTCATTTACAGCAATAGTGATAGAAGTCTGGGACACAGATGGTGCATAACCTATAGAAAATTTGCAAGGAAATCCACTGTACCTCTTTATAAATCAGCATAAAATGCATTGCATTAAATTAACAATACATGTAAAACTAAAAATGCTTGTGACACACTGACATTGTATCATATACCTTTATATCAAAACAATTAATCCCAAAATAATCATTATTTATCAAAATAACTATGGTTATTGCTTGTGGAATTTTCTGTCATGCTCCAAACCTCTTCACACTTTTTGCAACCCCCTTGTATTCTGATTAAAATTCCATGTGCTATTTTCCACATTCAACTTCTTCATTCCCTGGATCTTAAAACTGCAATTATTAACCCAAGATCCAATCCCCACAGTCTACAGGTTGTGAGGGCAGAATTTATTTGGCATTCAATCCATCCAATGTGTAAGCCACCTCTTTAAATGTGGGTTTCTCATTTAACGGTTTAGTGTGGTTTGATTACTTTACTGCAAAAAGTAGCTACTAACGCAGTCCAAGATCTGAGCACTAAACTTCTGATTCATCTCATCTTTTCCACTGTGCTACCTGCACCAAACATTAATCTAGATTTCCTAATAACAAATACATACAGAACTAAAAAGTAGCAGGTTCAACAATTATGAAACAATTTAAATTCACTGAAATTTAACATTAATAAAAATTAAAGAGCATTAATTTTTTGTTGAAGATCAATTGAGGCTACGAAATGATTGCTACTTCCTGGAAATGTGAAATAGAATTTAAAAAAGGGAAGATTCAGTAAGATGCAAAACCTACCAACCAGGAGGATCTGCATTAATGGCTTTGTAGTTTAGAGGAAATGGCTCATAAAAATCCTACCACATTATGGCTCTGAGTGATTACATAATTAAAACCATTCAGCTTTAAAAAGTGCAGAGATTTTGTATTCCTTGTTCACTTCATACTAGCGTCAACGTTGCAGGGTTTGCAACTGTATCACATGACATCATCCCAGAAACCTCCAGCCCAACTCTGAATGCACTCTTAAAACTGCAACAAGTCTACCAAATATTCAATTCCCTATAGACAAAATCTGTGTCAGTATGTTCTGATTCCTTATCTAATAACTAGCATTTAATATGTACACACATGTCCAATCCTGCCAGCAACCTTCATTAACACCATATCATTTCTCCAAAGCTCACTGCGCTAGCTTTAGGAAATTAGTTCATAGTTACAACAAAGATTTCAAAAGGACTACTAAAGACTGAATTCATTCAATAATTTGCTGATTTGTGTCAAAAATGACAATTAAGAGAATAAAACAGGGCTGGTAGCATCAGTTCTACAACACAAAGCTCACTCAACACATAGGGTCTACAAAGTCTACAGTGAAGTGAAATCAGTTTCAAAAACACTGTAGAAAAGGCAGTGGGCAGGGCAACAGATCACTTATGCTATGACCTACCTGCATGGATGCAAATTCTAAACCCAAAATAGAATAATATTCGCTTCTTTAAACAGAAACAACAACCACACATCACAGGTTGTTATTTATACTTCCCACAGTTCACAAAGGTTGTTCAAGTAACAAGTTGATATCTGATTTTAACAGGCTGCCCTGAATGCAAGTGGTCATAGGCCGTAACACAAATAAAACCTTCACAGGCAGGCATTTAACTCTCAATTATATTTAAACAGCGTTGGAAGGGAAGTGGAGGATATGGAAAAAATTGGAACTATCCTAGGCCTTCACAAAGTTACGGTTCATCATGCTGCTGAGGCCCAGGGCTTTATACCAGATCTGGCAGCATGACACAGGAAGTGGAAAATAATTTAATTCATAGCAATGAAAATACCTTGATCAGCTAATCAGCCCACGGCACAGAAATCTATCGCCATGTTCCCCAACATTATGATCCAATCTGCACTTTACAGAAGATGAAAAACAAATGTACAGGATGTTTGTGTTCAAGCCTTGATCTGTGCCTAGTCATCTCTTCAGATGGCCTCAGTCTCATATACTAGGAAAGGGGCAATCAGTTCTTATAAAGGCTGGGTCTGTTACGCAATTGCTGTTCACAATGTGGCCTCCTCTACATTGAGGATTTGAAGCATAGACTGGGTGACCAATTTGCAGAACATCTACGTTCTGCCTGCAAAAAAGGCACTGAGTGTCCAGTTGCCTGCCATTGTAACACACCACCCTGTTCCCCGGCCAACATCCCTTTGCTGCAGTGTTCCAGCAAAGCTTAAGTGCAAATTGGAAGATCGAAACCTCAATTTCCACTTGGGGACCCTCTGGACTTAATAAGAGTTCAATAATTTTCAGGCCTGAACTCTCCCATGTCCTAGCACCCTACCTCTTACACCAGGCCTTTGTATCACAAAGTCTGCCATTTCACACTACCTAATGTTAGTCATCAACAGTCCCCATTAACAGCTATTCACCTTCCTAACCAGATCGCTATTAATTCCTTTGTCCCTTTTTGGGGTCTGTCCTAAAATTTATCGTTTAATCCTTACCTCCTCCCCCCACTTAACCTTCTATGTATAAACCAACATTTTCCTAGCTACCATCAGTTCTGAGGAAGGGTCACCGTATCTGAAATGCTGATTGATTTTTCTTCACAGCGACTGTCAGCCCTGTTGAGCTGTGCCAAAATCTTCTGTTTCTGTCCCTGATGTACAGCATTGGCAGATCTTCTGGTCTATCCTGAGGGGTGCTTGCGGTTGCGTGGCAATATCCCTACCTCTGAGCCAAGATGCCTGGGTTTAAGTCACACCTGCTCCAAAGGTGTACAGTAACATCTCTGAACAAGTTGAATAGAAAACAGCAGGCTACTGTCCATGGGACAAGAAGTCAAAGTCCAGCAAAATAGTTGGTGGAATTTAAGTTTGATTTCTTTGTTGAATATACTTATCAAAAAGCTGGAACATACAAGCATTGACAGAAGATTGGCTGGCTGGTAGACAGAGTATGCATAAGTGATTCTTTTCCTGATTTGGCAGGCTGGGTGAATTACTTCCTGCAGGGGCCTACACTGGTGCCTCAAATTTTATACAAGGAGACACAAGGAGTTTGCAAATGAACAAGTTGAATGAGTGGACATAAATCTGCCAGGTGGAGTAACATGCAGGGAGAAGTTAAATTGCTCACTTTGGAAGGAAAATATACAAAAATACAAAACAAAGAAATTGCTTGTAGAATTCCAAGGCGTGGAAGGATCTAGATGATCTACTGCATGAGTCACAAAAAATTATGTTGATATAGCAAATACTCCAAGCAGCAAAGACAATGCATATATGTTCAATCCCCTTGTAAAAAAAACCATCAGTTATACACAGTATTGGTAAAGCCACATCTTGTAACTCTGCTAAGTTTTGGTCTCATGCAAGAAATGCAAATGCACTGGAGGTGGTTCAGAGGAGGTTTACTAGATTGACGCATGAAATGAACAGGTTAACTTGAGAGAAACTGGGCTTGAATTCACGAGGATACCTTGCCATAAGTATAGTGTGGTGGCAATGTCCTTAACCCTGGGCCAGAAAATCCACACTCACGACCCATCTCCTTCAGGGGTGTGTTATAATATGTTTGAACAGGCTGATTAAAAGTAAGATCTTGAATGATCTTAAGGTAGACTTGGAAATGATTTCCCTCTTGTGGGAGAGTCCAGGTTTGATATTATATGTCACTTTTAAGACAGATATGGAGAAATCAGAGGGTTGTGCAACTTTGGAACTTTGTCTCAGAAAGCAGTGGAAGCAAATGTTGAATATTTTTAACACCTTTCCAAACAACAGTCTATTGTTATCAGGAGTAGATGGGAATGTATAATCCAAAACAGAAACACATCAGCTACAATCTTATTAAATGATATATAAACTCAAGGCGTTGAATGGCCTACTGCTGCTTCTTGTTTGCAAGTTTGTAAGTCTTCCAAGTGCAATTAGGAATTAGCAGAAAATGATGGCCTCACTATTGATGGACGTGCTCCACGATAGAATAAGAAACGAATAACTTGTGCTCCTGAACACCAATGACCACTGCTAAATTAGTTAAGCACGGCCATCAACTGAGCACTGGTGAATCACATTGTCTAGTCTTTCATATGGGCTCCTGGGGCACAGTGGTAATGTCTCTACCTCTGAACCATGGGGCACAGGTTCAAGTTCCACCTGCTCTAGAAGTTGTAACGATATATCTGGACAAGTTGATTAGAAAATATCTCAAGATTTTCCACGATCAACTAACTTACAAACACTCACTGGCAATGTTTGCACAGAAAAACTATATACACGGTTAAAGTGCCACTTGTGCAAATACATTCAGGAATAGTGGGGGAAAAATATTGGCATTTGGCCCAGTCCAGATTTTGTTTTATTCAAGGTCCACTGCTGAAAAATAAGGTCAACACTTTCTAACTTTTGCATAATGCTTCACATACATCGGTTTCTTGACAAATTTTGTTTAATGTTGCAATACAATTTTTATGGGCTCATAAATAATTTCGACATCCATATACTGCAGTCCTGCTGCAGTCCCCCTTTCTCCAACAAGCTTGCAGGAATTGTGGAAAAAGCTGAATGATGACATTTGAGAGAGTTTAGATTGAAATCAGCTTGTCCCTTGCAATTCCAAAACCTATCCCACAAATTTTGGAAAGGACGAAGGGGTAAAAATATACAATCCTTTGAATGAGACTTACAGCATTTTAATACATTGCCAGTAAAATAATTTCCTACAAATAACTTGTTTCCTAGCAATAGGGAATTTTAGTCTCAAATGTTTCCTTAAATTACAGCTAATCTATAGTTCCATCAATAAAAATGAATTAACCTTGCACCTAGAAAGTAAAGCAGCAGCAGATCAAGGCAAAACACTTTCAACCTCCACTTACTGCATTGCTGGGACACGGCCTCTGTCCTTGAATTACTGAATTTCTAACACATCCAGGAACAAATGCTGTAGCTTCCCATTAAACTGAGATTTTTGCATAAACAAATCATTGGTGTAACATATGAAGATTACTGCTGAAGCAATCTTCAGCAGGGTTGGCACGTGGCACATTTGGCATAATGGTAACAACACTCAAGGGAGGATAAAAGAGACACATGAACTTTAACCACTGCCTTTGCTGTACAGTATTAATGTACCTGGTTTCCAAAACAGGTCCAGAAAACAATTCAGGAATATCAAGAAACTTGTCAGATTCACTAAGGCCATCTTTAGCAAAGTTGGCAAGGCTACTTTGATGCTGGCACTGACTGCATGAGATACCCGCAGATCGTTAGCATAAACTAAAACAGCAACATGAAAGTACAAACTGCATTATCAATGGGATACTCTTAATACATTCTCTTCAGACCCTACCAGTTAACAAAGACAATACTAATCAGTCACAAAGCTTAATTCTTATGTTGGGAGTTCAGAAGATTCTCTTTAGGCAGAACCCACACTTGGAAAGACAAAAACTAGAATTCAGCTGTCATAAATCTGTACTCCATTCATTATTTCAACTGGATATTTAATGAAACTGCTACATGTAGACCATTTCTAAGGACAATATCGGTAGATCTTCCGAATATCAAACATTACAAAATGGTGGCCAATCAATACAGCCTTCAGCCACAGTACAAACTCCAAGAAGTTCCTGAAAGAATCATTTACTAGACAGCCCAGGCAAGTCAGGTTAATAACAGGCAGATTGTTTTGTAGTTTAACATTCGAGTTCTCTTTGTCCATATCTCAGTCAAGACTTTGCAGTAATCAGCTTTCCTAAAGGGTAATTTTTACAAAATGTGACTTCAGGTTCTTTAAGCCCACAGAACTCAAACTAAAGCAGCAAAACTAACCATAAGTTTCTCACCATTCTGAAGCATTAGTTCCCAAGATGTCTTCTTTACAGAACTATATTGGAATTACATTCCATTTGCCCTTCTGAACACAGCACCATTCATCAGGTGCTGACCAAAGGTGGAGTCAATTAATTCAAAACTGTTCACAAATATTCTCAATAAAAGTCTGCTTTGCCTTCAGACCAACTGGATAGACAATGTAACGGAAAGATATGGAGCCAAGGTAGTTGAATAAAATTAGTTTCTGTTACATCATGGCTAATCTGTATGACATAGCAGAGAGGAGGAGCTGTCCAGTTTACACCCTTTATCTATGTTCTTGTGCTTATCCTAATGGACAACGCATGGTTCTGAATACGATGTTGGTTATCAGAAATTCTCTTATCACTTCAATGAATGAGCGTTCAGTAAGGAGGCCAGTTGTTCATCAGGTTGGTGACTTCATTTACATGATACAAAACCAAATCTTGATTTGCAGATCCAATTGCATGTACTTTAACATCCTGCCTTTCATGCAAGCCTCAAACGATTATTTTCACACAAACAGCAAACATGGCAGTCTAGATATTCACAATGAGATGCTGCCACACTGCATATTTTCTACCACAGGAATTGAGTTTTCTCAATTTTTTTTACTTTAAACCTGCAGATATGTTAAGATCGTATTTGCAGTAAATGAAAAGGTATCCAAAATGTTATATGCAAATCAGAAAATTTTATGGGCAGGAATGCAAACGGTGATACCTGAATGCATTTCATATGAAAGCATTGGTGGAAAGATGGGTGTCGGCATTGGCCTTCCAGTGCGCTTGATTGCCTCTATCCTCTTCAAACATTGAGACTGCTTGAAGATAGACATGTCTCCATTTGGATCTGTCCTGAGTGCTTCTTTCCCCCACTTAATGGAGACCAAATTGCAGGTTCTGAAATTGGCATATTAGGGCTTTGGCCTAAAATTGGTTATTGTATCAAACTTTGACGAGTCCTGTTATGTGGGTTCGTCAGCTCAGCAGGCTGGAGAATAGTGCCTTGGTCGATGAGAATCCTCTATGTGAACCCACATGGTTAACCAAGCAAAGCCAAGCTCTGCTGAGCATGCTTGCAATATTAGAAGCCTGACCCAATGTTAGATGTTGCAGGTACACCCTAAACAGTGAAGGCAGAATACGTTTGGGTGTTCTGTGACACTAGGAAGCTATCTACACCTCAAGGCCATTTAGAAGTGATTGAGAATGTGTGTGTTTCGGCAAACTCTCCCCAAAGACTGTGGGTGAATCTGTCAAATGCTGAGCTTGCTTTTGTCAAGCAATGGGCGATTTTATCATCCAACATTATGTCGTTGCACTTAATGCAACACCTCGTTAATTCGGCTGCTTGCCAAACGCACAAACAACTTATACCCGCAACAATCTAAAGATTATTCACCTGCAGCATACTATGCAAACCTTGGAGTCAAACTCAGGATCTTTCTAAATTATAAAATGTGGCTTTCTCCAGAAATTTAGCAGCGAATTTACTGACTTGTCATTAGACATGATTAAAAAAATCTGAATTAAAACATTAAAATAAAACTTCAGATCAGATAAAACCTTCTTGATCCACTGTAATTTTCACTGGCCAGAAGGCATTAAATTTGCTAACATATTCATGCAATGTCAAAATTAGCCAAGGCCAATAATACTATTATTACCACTGGCCCTGTGCAAAAATAAATTCTCTACAGTGCCAAGGTTTGCAGAAGTTATAAATGGGACTCGAAGCACTTAGACACCTTCTGCATTTCAATGTGCTAACTAGGAGAAAAAACATACTGAAGCATCAATGTTGAATAGTATCATCAGCAAAATCTTCCTTAAAAAGCTATTCTCAAAAGTCTTAATACGTGAGATTTCAACTTAAGGGCAAATCTGCTTTACAGAAGGTATGAAGTTAGATAATGTGACGCAGCTAAATACAGGTAATAACCCCAGATTTTCTGCTTCGAGAATGTATTAAATGAATGCAAGAAAATAAGTCCCTAACGTAAAGGGTTTATCACGCCTCTATACTATTATTAAGCTTTGTCCAATGCCGGCACACCAGCTCAGTAAAGTGTGCATGTTGCTGGACTAATGGAGATGTCATCCTGAGAATGTAATCAAGGGCAAAACCTGAAGGTGGAAAAACAACAACAACAACTGGCATTTTTATAGCAGGTTTAATGCTATTAGCATAGAACAACTACCACGATTTCCTACAAGTTATCTCACCACAAAAAAACTTCATCTTGAAGTGTCGAGGCATTTCCTGTACAGTATCCAAATTTGAAAATGCTATGTTGCGCATTTCCAGGCAGCACTTAGAGGCCCACACCATTGATTTGTACGTTCTCTCATTACATAAAATTGCTGTTAAAATGCTATATAAACATCGTAAATGAGTTTCATAATGGCACAAGATCAACAATATTCATCTTCATTGTCTAAAGGTTATTTAAGAAGAAGTTTTCCTTTAATCCAAGACCCACGGGATATAATTTAGATTGCACAGAAAGTCAACAATTTAATCTGTTTTAACTGGACACAAGTTAAGCATAGCCTGAATTCACTAAGGAGCACATTTCAATGTCAGAACCCCAGAAATCTTGCAACAGGTTGGACAGATGACCTTCTGTTAAGGAAATCAAGACAAACAGCACAGTGCAATAGGCAGAATTCTGTCAGGGCTGAATTTTGTTTTTAAAAAAGGGCAAAATTAATCAACAAATGATTAAGAAACATTAGGAGTTTGCAAGTACAAATGTGAGGAAGGAAGGAAAGTTTGGAGATGCATCGTGTTAACACTGTGGCACTGATGCTAGATTGAAGAGGTAAGAAAATCCAGGGAAGGGGTTGGAATGCAGGACAGCATTTTGGGTCCAATAAAGTTCATCACAGGCTGGCATTGAGCAATACTGCCCTTCAACTAACATTCCCCCGGGACGAAAGATTCCTTTTTTCCAAATAAAAACAAATTGCTGAAGAAACTCAGCAGGTCTGGCAGGATCTGTGGAGACAAAGCAGCATAAACATTTCAGGTTCAGTGACCCTTCTTCAGAACTGTGAAAGGGAGAACAGAGAAAGTAAAATATCTCTGCCATCTTCTGGATGAGATATACGGTTAAGAAAATACAAACTCTTAATTTATCTCAAAACGAATGTGTTTTCCGGGCTCTGCCAGTACTATACCATCGTCACGGTGACAGAACTCAAAAACCAATATGCATTCAACCACCGAACATTCTGAAAACGAAAGAGGAAACAAGTAACTACTGAGAAACATTTTCTGCCAAAATAATGAAGTTAACAGCGCTTCCTGTTATTTATGCGTAAATATTGTACTAAAGTTCAAGCAAGGAGTTTATGCGTGTTCAATACCTAAAATGTATCACCCATGCACACCACTCCATTGCTGACTTTGCTAAAATCGCATCCAGCTCCCTGCTTCTTTATTAAAAGGAATAGGTGTGGTAAAGATACAGTATTTTGCAATAGATACAAAATAAGCTCATGCAGGTATTTACAAGGAGTAATGAAAAAGCCCAAATACTTTTTGATGTCATGGTAACAGTTAACAACTGCCTATCAACTTTTCTGGCACCTAGAACAACTAAAGTGCAGAGGCACATTCTTGTGTGTTGAGAATTAATTTGTTTTGTAATTTACTTCTCTTTTAATCCAATCTTTTAAATCTTGATTTTTGCCGTTAAATTCAGCTCCTTTCCTTATCCACTTTTTTAGTCCTTTCAGAGTTATACGTGGATGACGATAGAGCGATGGATGTGGTATACATGGATTCAAGTAAGGCGTCTGATAAGGTACCCCATGGTTGGCTCAGGCAGAAAGTAAGGAGGCATGGGATGGGGGAAAAGTGACAGATTGGATTCAGAATTGGCTGACCCTTAGAAGACAAAGGGTGGTAATGGACGGAAAATATTCATCGTGGTGCTCAGTTATGAGTGGTGTACCACAGGGATCTGTTCTGGGTCCCCTTCTATTGCGATTTTGTAAATTATTTGGATGAAGGAGTGAAAGGGTGAATTAGTAAGTTCGCAGATGATGCAAAGGTGGGTCATGTTGTGGACAGTGCAGAGGGCAGTTCTAGGTTACAAAGGGACATTGATAGGATGCAGAGCTGGGCTGAAAAGTGGCAGATGGGGTTTAACCCTGAAAAGTGTGAGGTGATTCATTTTGGAAGGAAAAACTTAAAAAGCAGAATACGGGGTTAATGGAAAGATTCTTGGCACGTGGAGGAGCAGAGGGATCTTGGGGTTCATGTCCACAGTTCCCTGAAAGTTACCATGCAGGTGGATAGAGTTGTTAAGGTGGTGTATGATGTGTAGCTTTCATTAATAGACGGATTGAGTTCAAGAGCCATGACGTTATGCTCCAGCTATACAAAACCCTGGTTCAGCCCCATCTTAAGTATTGTGTCCAGTTCTGGTCACCTCATTACAAGCAAGATGTGGAAGCATTGGAAAAGGTGCAGAAGAGATATACCACGATGTTGCCTGGAATGGAGGGATGGTCTTATGAGGAAAGGTTGAGAGAGCTATGGTTTTTCTGTTTAGAACGACGAAAGGTGAGAGGTAACTTGATAGAGATGTACAAAATGATCAAAGGTATAGATAAGGTCAACAGCCAGAGACTTTTTCCTAGGGTTGAGATAACTATTACGAGGGTGTATAGTTTTAAAATGAGTGGAGGTAGCTATAGAAGCGATGTCAGAGGTAAGTTCTTTACTGAGAGAGTGGTAGGGGCGTGGAATGCATGGCTGGAGAGGGTAGTGAGGGGGATTTAAGTGGCTATTAGATAAGGCACATGGATGACATAATAAGGTAGGGGAGGAGGTTAGATAGACCTAACGATTAGGGTAAAGTTTGGGACAACATCGTGGGGCGAAGGGCCTGTACTGTACTATGTTCTATGTTCTATATTCAAATGAATCTCATTAAGGAGAAGCACATTTAGTGGCTTTGTTCACTCAAATCCAAGATACTGTGTTGCTCACAGCACTGAAATTAATTCATGTCCAGCAAATTAGTAAGCAAACTTCTTTTGAGATGAAGGATGCAGGCACAAATCTAACTTAAAGCAAAGGCTGCAAGATATTAGGATACAGATAAATCTGGTCCATTATTTTTCACAACTAGATTCAAAGAGACAGATGTGGCCATTTCAAAATGAATTATTCATTATTTACATGACAGGGAAGGTTGAGAACATTTGATCTTCTTGGACTGATTTTCTACTCGAGGAGGAAGGAATTTCTGTTGCAAAGCCATTTCTGCACTACAGAGGACTTCAGCACCAGTTCTGTCACTGTCATGTGGCTGCCGAAAGGATATTTCCCCTTGTGAGACTGACTAGACCTACGGAATACAGTTTACAAATAAGAACTTTCTGATTTAAGAGAACATTACATACAGGAGATGAGATATCATGTTGGGATATCCTTGTACAGGACGTCGGTGAGGCCACTTTGAGTACTGTGTATAGTTCTCATCCCTGCTATAGAAGGGTGAAGGTGGTCCAGAAAAGATTAACCAGGATGCTGCCAGGACTGGGGGGGATGGAGTTATAAAGATAGGCCGAGACACTTTTTCACTGGAGTGTAGGAGGCTGAAAGGTGACCTTATAGAGGTTTATAAAATCATGAGGGGCATAGATAAGGCGAATAGAAAAGGTCTTTTCCCTGGGGTAGGGGAGTTCAAAACCAGAGGGCATATTTTTAAGGCCAGAGAAGAAAGATTTAAAAGGGAGTCGAGGGGCAAGTTTTTCCACACAGAGGATGGTTCATATGTGGAATGAACTGCCTGAGGAAATGGAAGATGTTGTACAGTTGCAACACTTAAAAGACATTTGAATAGGTACTTGAATAAGAAAACTTTAGGTGTATATGGGCCAAATGCAGGCAAATGGGACTAGTTTAATTTGGGAAACTCTGTCAACACGAATGAGTTGGATTGAAGAGTCTGTCTCCTTACTGCATGATTCTAGGAGTCTTTAGAACACACTTCCCCAGAGAGCAGTAGAGATGGGGTCATTCAATACTTATGAGGCAGAGGAAGCTGGACTCTTCATTAACAAGGAGTAACTTGTTATCAAAGATAAGCAGGAATATGGAATTCAGTCATGATCTTAATTAATGGCGGAGCAGGCTACAGGGACTGAGTGGCCTACTCCTACTCGGAATTCATAGGTTCATAAAACTTTTCTTTCTCTACTTCTGCAAACACCGTCCCATAACTAACGGTGGCATGATGTGGAGATTCCGGGTGTTGGACTAGGGTGGACAACTGATGAATGGACACGGCACAACAATTGTCAGACAAGAATGATCCCTCTCAGTCGGGGAACACTTCAGCACTCAAGGGTATTCAACCTCTGATCTTCGATTAAGCATCCTCCAAGATACACAACAATGCAGAGTCGCCGAGCAGAGACTGAGAGCCAAGTTCTGCACTCATGAAGATGGCTCAACCGTACTCTTGAGTTCATATCACACTACAGGTGACCCCACCAGACTGTTCTTATCAGTAAGATCTTCCTTACTTTCCCGTTTTGACAGCATCACCTTGTTAAACTGTTATCTACCTTAATTAGAATGTACAGTTTTTAATTATTTAATTATTTATTACTGTCTGTCTCCCACACACACAAATATATGGGGTGACTCATTTCGTCCAAGATGTTTATTTGCAACACATTCTGTTTTGTTCAAAAAACACACAATTTGTAATCACTGTTATAAATTCCAACTTTTGGAATAAACCCAGCCTGATTCCAAGTTAAAACTCTGAGACAGATTCTGAACAAAGTCGCACACCTACAATTCAGTGTCAAATCCGAGAAGTCACCTTCTGTATATTCCTACGGCTCTGCCTGATTGTCACGACAGCACAGCACTGACATTAACTTTACAAACACTTTACATGCCATCTAACACTCTTGGTCACCTGCAGAGACTTACCATCTGACATTCCACTCACACCAGTTGTATGATCTTTTGATCTGTGCTCTAGATCTCTCTGCCTATAGCCTACGTGTTGGTGTGCCCTGATCCTGCATTGTGCCTGACGAAGGCGCTGCGGTCCAAAAGCTTGAAAGATTCCAATAAACCTGTTGGGCTATAACCTGGTGTCATGTGACTTCCATCAATGGCATAAATATTTCGAGTGAATGTTATGGAAGTCAGAATGAATATGCCATAGCTGAAAGCAAAATTATGTTGGTACTGGCCTAAGAGCACTTTTTAAACCAAGTCTGCGGCTGCCCTGAGCTTGCGCTCCATGCAATGTCAAGCACCTCAGATCATTCTCACAGCAGAAGCAACCTGTCTGACAGGAAAATGGCAAAATGGAGCTATACCTGTAATGAGAACCTGACAAAACAAGCGAGCCTCGTCAACATCCTTAAAATATTTTCGATTAGATGAACTAATTTGACTTCAGCAAAAGGTTAATTAAAGTGCTGGTGAAAAGCAACTAAAATAAAATGAAAATAACAGTAATTTTTTCTGTACAATTTCAAAATAATTGGGCATTTTTCAGAAAAATAAGTTAGTATCTAGTTACATTTTTAGGGGTCAAAATGTCAGCAACGCAATAAATAAGTGAAAGGACCAATTCAAGATAAATCTAATAACAGTTGAACCAATATGCCAGAGGGCTACAAGCAACATCTCACAAAGATCCTAAGTCATCAAATATTTAAGGTATATATTTTAATATGTAAAGTTAATTTACCCTCAGTTCTACCTCCAACAAAGGCATTATAAATTTTAAACAAACTGGTGCAACAGAACAGCTATTGCAACCTTTCCACCTGATTCAAGTTTCAGCAATATGCAGGAATGCAGAACAGCAATACTTTGGATGACAATGTCAATACGATTGCTTTTCTCTGCAACACTAAGCATTGCTTCCAGTGAGCTGCTGCTGTTGGTGACTGGGCCACAGGTCTGCCACTACACCACCCGAAAAACACTTCAAGAAAGAGTTCAACTATTGAGTGTGAACGAGTTACTAAACTTTGAGGGTTCCTGTCAGACAGGTTGCTTCTGCTATGATAATGATCTGAGGTACTTGAGGGAAAAAAGAATGAAAAAGAAAATTACAAGGTAATGAGTCTTAACCAGACAGGGACCAATAATCAGACACGTTTCCAGCAGGAATCAGTAAGTGGTGACAACCAGGGACAGGAGGTCCACATTTCTGCATCCACACTACTGCTTAGTCAGAGACCATGAACAGTGACTTATGAAATGTGTCGTAGAAGTATAAGACCATAAACATAGCAGCACTAGGCCATTCAGCCCATCGAATTTGTTCAACTATTCAGTCAGATCATGGCTGAGCCGATAATCCTCAATTCTTGTTTACTGCCTTTCCCTCTTAACCTCTGATTTCTTACTAATGAAAACGTCTCATTAACAGCATTGACAGACATTGCAGTAAAAAAAATTCCACAGATTTACTGATTCCTTTATCCTCAGGATGTCCCAAAGCATTTCAGAGCCAATGAAATACTTGTGAAATGTAATCACTATTGCAATTGAGAAATGCAGCAACCAAATTATACACAGCAAACTTCTGCAAAGTTATAATGATCACATTACCTGTTTTCAGTAATGTTGGTTTCCTTATATTTATCTCTCAATCAGCAGGGATAACTCAGATCATTTAAGGGATTAAATCTGGGACGATCTTATGCATACTTACAATCATAGCACCTTTCACATAGTAAACCATAACAATGTGTGTCACAAAATTCAACAACCAATTACATAAAATGATATTAAGACAAATGGTCAAAAAAAGTAGGTAATGAAGCAGAACAGGTTAGGCATGGATTTCCAGAGTTAGGGTCCAGTGAGCTGAAAGCGTAGATGCCAATGGTGGAGCTATTTAATTCGGGCAAAATTGGAGCATGGAAACAATGAGGGTTTTGAGACGAAGATGCCTACCAAGATAGAGGTAGAAAGGCCATAAAGGAATTTGATAGCAAGTATAACTCTCTGCCTTTGACAGCAAAAAAATCTAAATTCTATTCTACACCCTGATACTTGGAATCAGAATTGTGCATTCCAGACTCACTTATACTTCAATTAATCCTCTATTTATCTGTAGAAAAACACTTCACTGTTCCATATATGTAAATATATGGCTATAATCAGGTATTAGCTGTGTAAGTGATCATGGCCACAAAGCTGCATGCTGTCAATTTGTATGCTCTACTTTAGGATTTCTAAGTCTGGGTGTTTTTCTTCTAAATTATACAAGACAAGTTTTTTTTTTAAACACAGCAACAACAATGGGATCCAAATGCATTGTGTTTCAGCTAACCTGAATCATCAATCAATATAGTGCAAAGGTCTGTCAAAGGCCTTGTAATAAAGAGACTCCATCTTTTGCTGGCTCCCTCACCTAAAATGATAAATGAGCTCTGCAGTTATTAGCATCTCATTTAGCCATAAGCTGCACCCAATATTAGCTACACCTGGCCAGATGCAAAATTAATTTTCTGATAACTTTAGCCTCAGAAACATAAGTCTAGATTTAAGAGACAGCAGCAACTAATTATACTTTACTCACCCCATGAGAAACTATTGGTGTGTGACACAGACTACATTTTCAGTGTACTCTGAAAACATTCTCCAACATTTTGAAATGTTCAGCATATTGGCACCAATACACTAGAGTTAACACAAGGCACTTTGAGGTTCCTTAATACATTTAATTCATCATCTTAAATTGCTTCCATCACAGCACCCAACAATGACAAACATGTAATTACTAGTATTTCATTTCAGCGTTATAAAGATCAATATTCTCTCACCAAATGCAACCCAAGTTTGGAAGAACTTTGAAAGTGTAGGATTATGATGCTGGGTGCTTTTTCACAGTTTGAATGAACATCTATAATCAGCCATGAACAAAACACCGCGCAAGATGAAAATATGAAATGAAGCAGAAAATGCTAGAAATGCAAGGAAAAGTCAACTGTTTCTCTCTTTACATATGCTCCTGGACTTGATAAGAATTTGCAACACTTTCTGGATAAAATAGATGGCTTTCAGCCATAACACCACAGCTTTCAACTATAACATCCTAGTATGTTGGTAGTAGGTATTCAGTGATGGTGATGCAATTTAAGGTCAAGGGGAAATGATTAGATTTTCTCTTGTTTGAGCTGATCATCGCAGAATGACAACATAGCTTGCATCAACATGCCTGGGATTAATGCCAGCCTGGATTAATTACTGAAACACTAATTTTGTTCTCACACAGAACACATAGCCTCCATCTCTTCCTTCAGTTGCCATGGTTTTCTCATTATCTGTTTTGGGTCTGCTTGGATGTAACAATGGTATATTTTTAAAAGTGTTATTAGCATATACTTATTCAATTGGTTTTGATAAAATAAAAGCAAGAACACAATGTACTGACTTCGCAATCTTTCATAAACTTCAGGAAAACAATCTGGTTCAACAAGAGCAGCACACAGGAAGAAGTTCACAAACAATGTACAAATCTTAATGCAGTACCACATTGTACTCAATACTACCCAAAGAATTCTATAATAGGTGATGGGTACTCATCTCATCCAGACAATCCCCACTGTCATAAAATAAAATAATTCAGTACATTGGTTCTATGGCAGGGTGACAACAGCAGTTGAGATTAAAATTATTAACCACATCCTGGGCTCATGTTCCAAATACCATATGCCATTTAGATGCTGTCCTTCTTCAGGACATTTGACTTCATACTAACTGCTAAAAAGGCACTAAGCCCAAGACAGCAGGTTGAAATATTCAAGTTTTTGACACACTTCTCTCACAATTCAGGTGTCACGTATGCAAATTTATTTCAAGCACAATGCAGAAGAAAGGCAGCTTGCCCTATAATTAACCTGAGAATATGCTAAGATCAATCAGTTTCCAATCAACCCAAGGAAAGAACTGCAATTACACAGTGTGGCCTTAAATCAACTTACACACAGCTATGCTTCACATGACTTCATAAATCACGCTTTCCTGATAATGGTTTGTATTCTCTGACCTATCCTGAGCAGTATCACAGGAGATCAACTTATATTAAACATTTTGAACAGCAACAGTTTAAGACTTGGAAGTCCATAAATGACCATTAATTTTATTTATTATCGAGTTAATTTGTGATTTCAACTTAACAGCTTTATACAGTACCTAAAAAGACTTTCTCTTCAGCCTCAATTCTCTGGTGGGGAAGTCTTTTTTAAAGGCAAACAATATAAATAAATATTAATTAATTAACCAGTCTTCAGGAACCTTGCTATTTCTTCAAATAATCACAATCAGTTTAAGTTTTACTGTTTTTCATAAATAAATATTATACTGCCATTACTGTCTTTACTTGCCTCAGAATTTTTAAATACAGATTTCATTTTCTGCCTCCATGGAATCAAATCTACACTATTCTAATCAAGTTTCTGACCTTGGTCAAAATATTAGGTTTTTCAAATACCATGGCTCCAGCCAATGCTTATCACGCCGTGAATAATTTCTTCCCACTAATTCTCACTCTGTTGCAAGCACTCATGCCATGTTTATGACATACTGCCAAAACCGAAGGAAACAACTCAATTACAAAGGTAGCCTTTGACATTGAAACTACGTGGTAAACAACACCTCTTCTTCATTACCAAGCTGAATGGACCTGCCTCAGCCTTGCTTCCATTCTAATCCATCAACAACTTCTATTTATAGAGCACCTTTATATCAAGGTGTAGCCAGAGAACACCCTAAAACGATTTCTCTTCCCACCCCAACACTCAATGATCTATTCTTGTATTAACTCTGATTTCCCATCTGCTGCCCCTAGGAGTGGATACTATCCACAAGGTGCATTGCAGTAACTAACCAAGGCTCCTCCTGTGAGGCCTCTTCTGGAATACTGTGTCCTGTTCTGGCTGCTCAGTTATAGGTTATACTTTATACAGTAATGGAATGTGTATATAGAGTTAATGGTCGTGGTCTTTTCTCTAAGGTAGAGAATGGCAAGGCTAGGGGGCACATTTTTAAGGTGGCAGGAGAGAGATTTAAAAAGAGACATGAGGCAATTTTTTTTTTTACACAGAGGGTGGTTCACTTGCGGTATGAACTTCCTGATGAAGCAGTGCATGTGGGTACAATTACAACGTTTAAAAAACATTTGGATGGGTAAATGAATAGGAAAGGTTTGGAGGGATACAGGCCAGGAGCAGGCAGATGGGACGAGTTTAGTTTGGGGTTACATTCAGGATGGGCTGGTTGGGCCGAAGTGTCTGTTTCTGTGCTGTATGACTATGACTCTACAGCGCTTTCCAAAGATTTCTATCACTCAGCAGAACAAGGGCAGCAGATGCATGGGAACACTGCCACCTTCTCCATATCTCCGAGCCACAAACCCTCATAACTTGGGACTTTACTGTCAGTCCTACACTATCAGAGTCAAAACCATGAAATTCTCCGCCTAACGGCATTCTGAGTGTTCCTACACAATGGAGACTGCAGCAGTTCTTGAAGGCAGTTCACTGCCACTTTCCAAAGGGCAACTGGGATGTGCATTAAGCGCTAGCTGGCCAACCACTTTTGAATTGAAAAATATACAAACAAACAATCTAAAGATAGGATGCCAAGCTCCAAGTGAACGCTGATGTTACTCAACTTTCAGAACCATTTCTCCATTCCTCAATGGCATCTGTGGTGTCACACTGTTAGTTCAACATCAAGTCTTCCATTTCAACACTAGGAAAGCTGAATCCCCCATCTTCAGCTGTCATCAGAAAATCCATTCAGTCGTCATTAATTCAATCACTCTTCCTGCCAACTGTCTGTCACATGCTGAATCAAACTGCTTGCAATCTCAATGTTAAATCTGAACTCCAGGCACAATACTCCCATCTCTAAATTCTCATGAAATATGCGTAATCTAATTAATCTCTCTGAAGAGGACAATCCCCTATGCCAGGATCAGTTATTGAATTTTCGTCACACTCCCTAAAGGGCAAATATTTTTATAAAAAGCACAAGATTGGTGCTTCATATAGCTACTGACTTGGGACACACTGGCCCAAGCACAAGCTGAAGATACAGAATCTTTATCAGATATTAATCCATAAAGAAGCATTTATCTGTACTGCAAAGCAGCAAAGTAACCTCAAGATTAGTCAATTGGAAAATGAATCAAAACAGTGCTTTATATCCAAAATTTCCTTCCAATCTGTAGCCCAAAATTTTGCAAGCAGCTGTAACGTGCCTTCTTAACCTGTTTAAGAGGTGCTACAATGACCTGGATTTTACACATATTTTCCAAGGGCAATAAAAGTATCTTTTACTTTCACTAACTCATTGCACGTCTCTCAAACCCTAGTGTCCTCCAACTCAGCACGGTAATGGGAAAACCAATAGTATTAAATTACATGGTTAAAATAATTCAGTTACATTAAATTGCCTTACACCAATTCCTTCTACCCTTATGAAAAGGGAATGCATATTCACACACAAATTAGCAAAAATTACACTCCATTTAGTCTGCTCAGCTGCTATATTCCGATCCATTAGAAAAGATGGGTCATCAAACTAACTCTGCACTTTTCAAAATGGCATGTATTGTATAGTACTGTCAATTCGCAACAACTCACCTTTCTTTTGCAAAGTTTCTAGACATAGCTCAACTCTATGGCATTAGAGTTTTAAAAAGTATAGTACTGGAAATCAAAATGTTAGTAGGGTAGGTGGGCTAAGCCTGGGTTCATTCGTTCCGCTTGGCTTCCTTTCTCCTTGGTTCTTTTATTTTCACTTTCATTTTTTTTGGGTCTGGAGCGTGGCGGGTGACGGAGGAGACCTCCAGCAGTGGCAGCAACATCACAGTAAGATTGACAGTTCCACCCAAACCCAGAATCTCCCTGCAAGCAAGGAGCAAGTCCCAGGCCAACTCCCTGGCCCAGAGTCTCAGGCTAGGCTGAGCTCTGGGTCCACAGCTGGGCCCTGGCACCTAAGTAAAGGAAATGTCTCGGCACGGCATGGTGCTTTCCTGATGAGAATGTCTTGTCCCACAGTCTCTTTCTCGTGTGGAGTGCTTCTTTGTCTTCAGCTTCCAGATGTTCCAGCAGCCTGGCACGCAGTCACTTCCCAGCGTGGTAGTCTCATTCCGGAATGACAGTCTCAGTCTGGCTGTGTCTTCAGGGTATTGCATCATTCCTTAATCGGCTTTTCCTGAGCCCAGGAACCATTAACTAAACTGTGATGGATTTCGTCTCAATTTTTTTTTAAACAATTATGTATAACTTCTGTCATTGATGCAGGCCCTGCGTTAGGGTGACTTATAAAACTTTTCACTGTATTTCTCATGTATAGGTACATTTCACAATAAATTTCCATTCTTTCTATTCATAGGAACAGGATCTCCGGTCCATCATGTCTGTGTCAACCATGAAGCCATTCTAAACTAATCCCATCTGCCCGCGTATTGTCTATATCCTCGATTCTTTGCCAGTTCGTGAATCTGTCCAAATGCTTCTTAAACATTGCCATCATATTGTAGGCACAACCACTCTTCCTGAAAAAAACAGTTTGATCTCTTATGGCAGATATAGTGCAAATTTCAACTCAAGGATGAATCAACATGGAAACCTTATCTCAGACATGAGTAGAATATTGTATCCATGTCTGGCTTGTGTTTTGACTTCATCTTGTTCACAAACATCAGCCTAATGACATTATTTGCAATATCTTCAATAAGAGAATTCAATGGCTACAAATGAAACAATGAACAATCTTTAAAGCTCCTTCTCTCTTTCCAAATGCAGAGGTCTGTCAAACAAAATATAACAAAGCTGATTCTCAAACTCTTGACTCCCCAAAGCCCAGCCATCATCTTCAAGAAACAAGTTAGGATTGTCATGGAATACACCCCATTTGCCTGAATGAATGCAGCTTCAAAACCCAAAAAGCTGGAAACATGTCCAGGACAAAGCAACCTGCTTGACTGAGGCACCATCTACTATTTTCAACAATCATTTGCCCCTCAACTGATGTACTATGATTTCAGCATGTACCAACTAAACAATACACTGAAACAGCTGACTGTAGCTCTTTCAACACCATAAAAAATGTAGAAACTTAGAAACATGAGAAACAAAAAAAAACAGTAGAACCCCTTTCAGCCCTTCAAGCTGGACCTCCCACTGAATGAGTTCATGGCTGATTTTCTCCTTCAACAGCCCTTTCCTGCCTATATGCTATCATGCTTATCTCAGTCAGGTTTTGGGATCAAGCCCCCTTTGGGGGCTTAAGAAATATGTGGATATTTCTGCACAGATTCAGCAAACTGTCAGAAGTGTTGCATATTGGACGAATTTAAGTAAAGCTCCATCTGTGCACTCATTTGGATGTGACAGTATTTTGAACAGCTGGCAGCTTGTGTCAGGCAGAACATGAGTAAACTAATACATCACAATTTTCAGCTGGCTCAGATATATCTGATCACCAGATGTGGCCAGGCAGCTGGACGTGAATTATCACTTCTGTATTTGGGAGCCCACAAAGCCCTTCCACCGAATAGGAAAAAGCAGTTTACTGAGTCATTGTTAGTCAATACCATCCTCCAACTATGGTTCAAAAAAGGACAAGTTCTTGAAGGTGGAGTATGTGAAACAGATTCCGTCCAACCCAATGACTTTACTGCCTAGAAGGACAAGGGTGGCAGATAAATGGAAACAATCTGAAAGATCTCCTCCAAGTCACTCACCACCCTAATTTGGAAATATCTCATTCAGCCAACATCGCTGGGTCAAAGCTCTTGATCTCCTTTCTAACAGCACTGAAATGGTCTGCAAAGGTTCAAATAAGCAGCTAACCACTATTTGGAATGAGCAATGAATGCCAGTCTTGTCAATGTCCACATCCCAGCGAATGAAGAGAAAGCCAATCAGTAATTTCGGGACTTGTCCGGGTGATGGTGAAAATGATGGTGCACTGATCACAAGGTAAATTAAGACTGGATATGCACTTCAAATTTAACATTCAGGTGGAGTGATTTATTTTAGCAAGCCACTTAGTTGCATCAATTCATTTACAGAAAAGCTGTACTGTAGGCACATCTATATCACTTGGACATTGCAGCAGTTCAAGCTGTGGCAGCACACTGTCATCTTCTCCAGAGTACTGGTGGATAGGCACACATGTTAGCCATGCCAATGATAGCCTCATCCCAAAAACAAAATTTTTAAATATTCCCTTAACTGGCTTCACTTGTCATTAACAGACTACAGTAATACCTCACAAATAATTCCAGAGATGAGAAAAGTTGCAAATTACTTGGTCCTGAAAAGAACTTTACTTGGAGCAACTTGCCTGTTGCAGATAATAACTGCAGACACTTCAGAAGGAGAGGTGCTGAACAGAATAAAATCAGGTGACTCGATCAATACAATGAGCCACTGCTATATGCGCCTCTAAAAATAAGAAAACAAAACAATCACAATAACATTACAGCTCTTTAATGGCCATTTTCATTCAGTATTATATAGAGTTGAAACAGGACACAATCTACTCCTAGTTATTAGAATACACTTAGCACTAATAAGCTCTAAAGTAAGGCAATGCACTTATTGTGCAATATTCAGAACAGAAATCACTCAAATTGTTCTCACTGGTACTTCACTGAAATAAATTGCTCTTTTCAGCCATAACTCAAGTTTGTAAAGATAAAATCTATCATACTGCTGGGAGCATTTTCCACATAATCTCATACTCATTGCACTTTCCTGAAAACCAGTGACAACAATAAAGGCAAAAAGAGCAAAAAAAATCCTGCAAAGGCTAAAAAAACACAAATCTTTGCAAATACACAACAGACTCATCTGAATCCAATTGAAGAGGGTTGATTAATTTCAATTAGAGATCCTTTGTCAGGTTTCAATGAAACATCCAGACAAAGCCTCTTGACGGAACGTGTTCAACGCTCACATAAAAATATGTTTCCCCAATCTTTATACAGATAAAAAATAAGTTCACCTTTAATGTACTAATAAAAAGGGACAACCGTCCAGAATTCTCTCATCTCCTAAACCCAGCCAGATTTGGTTGACCATTCCGGAGATTGCTTTATCTCCAACAGGGCCACGGTCCCCTCTGCCGTAACGTGTCCCTAATAAATCCTTCTCGTCTCTTTTGAACGTTCCACACACTAATCCCTTCATCACAGGTTGCCCAAGCATATTTGCTGCAACCCACATTCAGGGTTGTCTCACACTCAAAGTCTCCATGCCCAGTCTGTCAACCAGATGCTGAAATCCACAGCCCAGCAGTGAGATCACCACCCAAGCAGGGTGTCAATCCCAAGAAGGTCCTCAGTCAAAACCTATAATGCCCTCTGTCTGACACTGAAAAACCTTCTGTCCATGATGCCTTTACCTGGTGCCCCAAGTGCTCACTCATTTCACTCTTAAGTACCCAGGACCGTATGCCCATCTCATCTAAGGGTACTCCGGTACCCCTCGTCAAAACAGGCTGAACTGACACAATTTTCCTTCCCCACACAGGGGCACTCCAACAGCGTCTTCCTCTCCAACCTAACCTGTTCCAGAACATGTCTCTTTCTGCCAAGGTTGCTCCAGAACAACTCATCATCCAGGAACGACACAACACAACTTCTCCTGATCCCAGGGTACCCCAGCGTTGAATACTCCCACAGAATGCTCCAATATGATTGCTCCTTCCCACTCAAGGGTAGTAGTACAGCACTGTTCCAGAAACTGTCCCACATCAGGATGGCCTGGCACTCTTCAGCAACAGCAAGACCCCCAACCCCTGGCTTCCCAACACAGTTCACTACTGGGCACCCCAACACTGGTCAGCAATCCACCCACCCACCCTGTGGTGTCTTGACACTGTTCACCAGCCTCCAATCCACTGTGTTCCAACACTGTTTACATCCACCCGACCCCAGGGTCCCCAACTCTCCCTTCATGATCTTGATCATCAGTGAATGAATGAGGTTTCTGGCCTCCCACAGTACCTTTGCTCTTCAGCAACTGGGTCCTGTCTCCATGTTCTTAGCCCTAAGTGAGTGAGTCCACCCTCGATGCCCTCTGCCCAAGGATCCTCTGATAGTTCACACCGCACCTACCAAATTGTGTTTCGACATTGTCTGGGCACTTTGGGTTGGAGGAGCGGCTAAACAATCAATGCACGCCCCCACCCCACAATGGACTAACATCGTTTACAACCTCCGATCCCAAAGTGCTGGAACACTATTTACAAAACCCTACTCCAGGACAAATACGTTTTATTACCCCGTCCCTCGGTCAGGGAGGTTCCCCCAATACCTTGTCCCTCAGTGATTGAGGTCAACCCCCCTGCATTAATTTGTCCCTCGGTCATGGAGGTTCCCCCCCCCCATTACCATGTCCCTAGGTCAGGGTGGTTCCCTCCCCCATTACCTTGTCCCTCAGTCATGGAGGTTCTCCCCCCCCCCCCATTACCTTGTCCCTCGATCAGGGAGATCCCCCTGCATTAAGTTGTCCCTCGGTGATTGAGGTCCCCCTCCACTACCTGGTCCCTCTCGATGATTATCCGCCTCCGGCCTCCCGTTTCCAGGCAGCAGCTCGAGCGCAAGAACCCTCCGACGTCACCACGCAAGGCAGTCCGCGCGCTTCCGTTCCCTGGACGTCACGGCGCCATTGGGCCGGCTCCACTGCACTCTGGGAGTTGTAGTTCAGCTGGTCCTTCCAGCAAGCGCAGCATTAGCTGAAGAAGTGTCCCGACCCGAAATGTCAGCTTTCCTGCTGCTCTGATGCTGGCGGACGTGCTGTGTTCATCCAGCTCCACACCTTGTTATCTCTGACTCCAACATCTGCAGTTCTTACTACCCCAAACTGAGGTAGTCTGTCTTCCCTGCTGGATCAATATCTTGGATTCTCCAGCATCTGCAGTTCCCATTATTTCTGATTATTAGTCAAGGCACTGTTTACAAGTTGGGAGGTTACGATGGAGCTGCACATAACATTACTTGCTGCAGGACTGTTTGCAGTTCTGGGCGTGATACTGTAGGAAGGGTGTGATGGCCCTGGAGGGAATTCAGACGAGGTTCACAAAAATAATAAAGTGTGAAGCTGGATGAACACAGCAGGCCAAGCAGCATCTCAGGAGCACAAAAGCTGACGTTTCGGGCCTAGACCTAAAGGGTCTAGGCCCGAAACGTCAGCTTTTGTGCTCCTGAGATGCTGCTTGGCCTGCTGTGTTCATCCAGCTTCACGTTTCTTATCTTTGACTAATAATGCCAAGTAGTCAATATGCCTTCTTGACGATCCTCTCTACCTGTCCTGTTGCCTTCAAGACATGCATACCAAGCCCCTCTGATTCTCTATACTTCCATTCACTATCTACTCCCTTGGCTTGTTCGCTCTCACAAACGCATCACCTCATATGTTTCACGATTGGAGAGCCAGGTCCAGCAGCCTAGTCAGTAAATAGTCAATAAACACTTGGATCTTCACACTAGCACTTGTGTCATTGCTGCTTTCATTTAGCATCTCAGCAAGACGGGGGTAAAAGAGGCTTGACCTCCCTCTAGGTCCTCCATCCCCTTGAGGTAGCTTGAGCGGAGTGCTGGGACTTTGATGAATTGAGAGAATTTGTGAACGATGTGGTCCTTAGCTTTTGTGATATTTTAAAAACCCTTCACCTCGTAAGAACCGGTTCCTCCACTTACCCTGTAGTATCCAATTTTTCAACACAGTTGAAGGAGGAGGAGCTGGTTGATGAGTGAGGGTGAGCAATTCCACTTTTTTGTCTGTAATCTCTCTTATCGTAAATAATCCAACAGCAATCTTAAGATATGGCAGGACAACTCAGTCATGTGGAATGCTCATACTATGGTACATGGGCTTTTGTGGATACTTTACGTGACATTGATGAGCAGATGCCAAGGAAGTGCCACCAAATGCAGAAGATTGAGTTCCAGGTTTCAGAGCTTGAGCTAACTGGAAATACTGTAGTGTCTCTGTGAGGCAGTGAATACTTGGATAAGATGTTTATCAAGGCATCCTTATTCTTTCCTTCCTCTCCTTCTCCAAAAATCAGACCTTACATTGAAGACCAACTTTGAGAAAGATGATGGCTATAAACATTTTCTTGGAATAGTTCACCCTCCATCCTCCACCTCTAGAATACACCTCCCCCTGTGACTGTAAACAGCCTTCTCTGTCCCATTGTCCCTCCTGTCACTACCAGCTCTTTCTTTATTTCCTTGAATACTTCTGCTCTTCCCTCAGCCTCATTCTCATTCGATCACCATGCCCACTTTCACCCTTACAAACCTCCAAATTAAGTTATTTCTCACTTCCCATTATGTTCCTCGTTCTTCATATGCAACACACACTCTTCCTTGTTCCCCTTGCCCCGATTTCTGTGTCTCTTCCCTCTGTGTTTCAGTTTGCTCCCTCTATTTTCCAAGATCATTTCAGTGTCCCAGGAAACCACGCCATTGACATCGTGTTCCCTAGCTTTCCTTTCCATTCAATGCACCTTTCTTTCTGTCTTTCCTAATAATCCCAATTTTATGTTGATCCCCTTTTTGGTTAATTCCCCATTTAAGTTGAGAACTACTTACCTGCCCCAGTCTGGTTTGCTGGAATCTGCCCATGTAGCTGCCTCTCTGGGCAGGGCAGTGCGCACAATCACCCTTCATTGCAACCATGACGTGGAGGTGCTAATGATGGACTGGAGTGGACAAGGTCAGAAGTCACACAACATCAGGTTATAGTCCAACAAGTCTATTTAAAATCACAAGTCTTCAGAGCGCTGGTCCTTCATTGCAACCTTGTTAGAAGGCAGACTACATGTAAATCACAAGGTGCAGAAGAAGTAGGTCCTTCGCACCATCAAGTCTGCTTCGCCAATCAGTGAAGTCATGGCTGATCTGATAATCCTCAACTCCACTTTCCTACCTTTTCACACAATCTTTGATTCCTTTACTGATTATAAAACTGTCTCTCCTCAACCTTCAAATTAGTTAATGACAGTCTCAATGAGCCTTTGTGCTAAAGAATTTCTTCAACAGAAGAAACGCCTTAAACATCTTAAATGGGTGACCCTTTACTCTGAGACTACACTTTCTGGTCCTGGGGAACATCCTCTGCCCTGTGAAGCCATCTCATAACCTCTTATCTTTCAAAAATGTCTCCTGAACTCCAGCAGGTTTGCGACGTCTCACGTTCTAGTTGACCTGGTAAGGTTTCACTCAGCATTTAGGCAAATTAAGCGTTTCGTTATGAAGAAGCCCAGACAGTGAAAGACATTGGTACAGATCAGAGCTTGGAGGAAGCACTTTAGCTGCACCAATCCATGCTTCAGCTGTACAGTTAGGTTTGTGATTGTCCGTGTTTCCTATTTTTGGCTAAAAATATTACACCCATGGATGAAATTCCAGTGGAATGAGGCCTTAATGCATATTCGTGACGTATTAATAAATGCTACATGAGTTCCTGATGATGAAGCTCAGGAATGGGTCCTCTTGAAAGGTTCTGAGAGCATTAATAACAAAACTCCAACTGCTGTTAGGAATCATTAATTTTTTTGCTTCTCCTCAAATGACGTTCCCCTGCCCGGTCTTCTGAAAGCTGCCTGCAGGTTCGGATACCATTGTCGAAATGCATGGTGTGGGTTCGTTTAAAGAAAGCTGGTAAAAGGGCAAAGATGAAAGGAGGAGCAAGGCATGCTTACTGCACTGTCGTCAGCACTGCTGCCTCACAGCGCCAGTTCGATTTCGACGTGGGGCGAATGTCTGAGTGGAGTTTGTACACTCTCCCTGTGTCTGTGTGGTTTTCCTCCCATAGTCCAGAGATGTGCAGGTTAGGTGGATTAGCCACGCTAACTGCGGGGTTCTGGGCATAGGGTGGCATGGTCTACAAATGGTTGGCGCAGACTCAATGGGCTGAATGGTCACTTATTGCACTGTAGGGATTCTATGATTCTAATGGGTAAAAGGAAATAGAGTTTGGGTTAGGGTGGGGAGAGGAAACATTGTGTGCAGCATGAACACCAGCATGGCTTGATTGGACAGAATAGCCTTTTTCGCAGCTCAATGTGAAGTAAATTCAATTTAACAGTGCAGTAATAGTCAGAAGGAAAAGTGCATATGCCACACTAGGGCCCTTTCAAAGCTGCTGGAAATTCAACTCATCTTCCCGTCTCCAATTTCATGGGCCCTGGAGGAACTTTGCACTAACCTCTCTCAGGTCCATCCACTTACAGCTGAACAATGTGGAATGACAATGCTTATATAGCTATCCTCAGCAACATTCAAAGTGGCAGCTCTCTGTCAACCTGAGTGCTATCAGTTCAGAGCGAACAAGCTGTTACTGGAAATCCCAATTCTGATGAGACAGTCAGTTACCCACCCCCATCCCCCAGGAGCACATCCTAAGCACTTTGCCAGGACTTGATGAATGACGTGGTGTGGCAAAAAAGAAACAGAGCATTGAGAGTTACAGACGAAAGCAGCTCCAGAGTGTAACATTTTAGTGAACTGTGAAAACATCACAAGGTGCCTCACAGGATCATTGTTGCCTCACCATGTTGCCAAGAAAAAAGTGCAACCCTAAGGTGGCCAGAAATAATGACAAAGTCTCACAGTTTTGAGTGTTACTTTCAAATTCCGGACCTTTGTCCCATTGGCTCCTTGCCAAAATTGAAACTACATTGAGTTGAGTGTTTTTAATGATTTTTTTAATAGAAATTTGGCTAAGGGTGGATTGAACTGTTTTAAAGCCTAGACATCCTATTTGAGCTGGAGTTCAGCATCACTATCCCTTTGTGCTTTCTCATCACACGAACAGCCTGTTTCTATGTCTTACACGCTGCCCAGCTTCATCTCAATCTCCACACACAGGGCTGCTGAAACCTTCATTCAGTATTTGTCACAAGCAGACGTTTATTGCGGACCCTCTCCTTGCATTCACTCTCCTAAACATTAGTTAAAGCAGAACTCTGCAGCAGGTCTGCTATCATACCCTAACACCTCTTGGTCTCTCTGACCTGCATCGGGTTCCCATGCGGAAAAATTATAATTCCGCTCCAGTGTTTTTCTTTTCAATTCCTTAATTATCTTTCCCTTCCTTATCATTAGAATTTTTTAAAAATTAATTTACAGAATGAGGGCATCACAGACTAGGGATCCCTTGTACTACAGGGGATCTGGCCCAGAGAGGGATACACAAAGGAGTTTTGTTGGACCTTATTGGATCTCTGTAACAGTTACATTTTGGATATAAACCTATGGTGAGTGTGAGACACAACTGCCCCAGATTCATCATTCCCAGAGGAAGCTGCTCCATAAGATGTAGGAGCAGAATTAAGCCATTCAGCCCATCAGATTCTATGCCTTTTGACTCTATTTCACTTATTGCTATCTTTTTACTTTCATTTATTACTAACAAGGCACTGCACCCCCTCTGCCCATCTGCCTGACCATTTGACAAGACATGTATCCTTGGATATTTAGTTTCCAGCCCTTACTCCCTGGCAGCTACGTTTCTGCAATGCCCACAACACTGTACAGGCCAATTTCAGTTGGTGCTACAAGCTTCTTTACCTTGTTTTGTAAACTGCATGCATTTAAGTAAAACACCCTCAGTCCTGCATTGACTACCCTCGATTTATAATTGTCTCCTTCTCTGTTGTGGCTGATGTTAGATTCCTGAGCCTTTCCATACTCTCTGTCCTATTACTTGTTCTGAAAACTATAATAACCTCTGCTGAGCGCTCTCCCCACCATTTAACTGTTTTCCTAATTTTCCATGCAACTGAATGCAGTCCCTCATTATTTAGTTTAAAGCCCTAGCCATAGCCCAAGTTATGCAACTTGCCAGGACTGTGGTCCCAGCATGATTTAGGTGGAGCCCATCAATCTCCAGCTCCTCAACTTTTGGCTTCACCCGGTCCCACACTCCCACATTTTGGCTAATTGTGAGAAACAAGGTGTATGGAATGAACCAACTCCTAGGTATAGCAAATGTGTTAATCTGTAGCTGATTTTAATTTGACCATGGATAAGGTCTGGACAATTTCTGATTTCGTGTCTTACAAGCATCTGCAGCTCTTTGGGGTTTTATGGCCAAAGAAAAATCAGCTCATTGATATTCACTTTGGGAAGTGCTTAAACATCATGTGAGCAAATTACATTTCTAAATGACAAAGGAGAACTGCTTGGAATTTTCGAGGGTAATGGAACTGGGGTTACTGGGGAAAGACATCGTAGCAGATGAGTTTCAAGAGACAATTGATACATTTGCACAGAGATCAAGAATTGATGAAGATTAGGAGATAGTAAGTCAGCTGCTTCCAAACAGGTGAATGGTACCTTTAAGAAGGAGCTATAGGGAGAGGCTGACTGGCAGGAGTTATTTTCCCTGGAGTGTTGGAGGCTGAGGGGTGACCTTATAGAGGTTTATAAAATCATGCAGGGCATGGAAAGGGTGAATAGACAAGGTCCTTTCTCCAAGGTGCGGGAGTCCAGAACTAGAGGGTATAGATTTAAGATGAGAGAGGGGAAGATTAAAAGAAGACTGGAGGGGCAGCTTTTTCACGCAGAGGGTGGTGCGTGTGTGGAATGAGGTGCCAGAGGAATTGGTGGAGGTGGGTACAATTACAACATTTAAAAGGCGTCTGGATGGGTATATGACTAGGAAGGGTTTAGACGGATATGGGCCAAATGCTAGCAAATGGGACTAGATTAATTTAGGATATCTGGTCGGCATGGATGAGTTGGACCAAAGGGTCTGTTTCTGTGCTGTACAGCTCAATGCCACAAACAGCAAATGCATGGGAACACCATAACCTGCAAGTTCCACTCCGAGTCACTGACCGACCTAATGTGGAAATATATCACCGTTCCTTTGGTATTGCTGGGTCAGAATCATGGAACTCCCCCACTAATAAATGCAGCATTTCAAGAAGACAGCTTACCACCACCTTCCCCTGGGCAACTGGGGATGGGCAATAGATCTGGTTTGAACCCCTGATATCTATTAGAACAGCATAACATTTGAATTTTGTTTTATCCAGGAATAGTTAGTAGTTGAGGGGGAATTGTTCAGTTTGTTAGTAGTTCTGTTAATTTGTTAACTGTTAGAGTTAAATAAGCAAATTGTTCCTTGCTGATTGTAGAATGCCTGTCAGAAGTTCATCTGTCCTTTATAACAGACTGGAATGTGAGAGATAGATTATAAATTACCCAGAGATGGCAAGAACTGCAGATGCTGGAGTCAGAGACAACACAGTGAGGAGCTGGAGGAACACAGCAGGTCAGGTAGCATCAGAGGTGCAGGAAAGTTGATGTTTCAGGTCGGGACCCTTCGTCAGAAGAAAAGAAGGGTCCTGACCTGAAATGTCAACTTTCCTGGTCCTCTGATGCTGCCTGGCTTGCTGCATCCTCCAGCTCCACACTGTGATGTGAGACACAGGTTACACCCACTTTCATAGCTCCTTTAAAAGATTATGAGAAAAGGTGAGCTTCTCTGGGTATAACAGTTTTAGTTATCGGCGGCGGGGGGGGGGGTCGCTTTATAACAATGTGTTCAGGCAATGTTCTGTCTGTCCTTCAGCTAGATGTAAAAAACAACATGCCACTATTCTGAGGTTGCAGTATTTCGGCTAAAATTCATCCCTCAATAACTCTCACTACAAACAAAATATCTGGTACTGTCACCATTCTTTGTCAGAACCTGCTGTATCTCATATCTCATAATGTTGTTTGGTTATTGTGGTTCTCTACGTTTCAAAAGTGCTTCACTCATTTGGGATGACCTGAGGCAAAGAAGGGCACTACAGAAATATAATTTCTTTCTTTTCATTAATTTCATTGTACACGGTGTGACAGATTTGAGAATAAACCTCTCATTTGCTGCAACAGTACCAGTTAAGAATCCTTTTATTCTTCATTTGGACTGGTTGATGTGTGTTCAAACATTCAAAAAAAATCAAGGGAATTGTTTGCTACATTCTGTATTTAAATGGAAATAAGGGTCTGCTGTTTATACTGCCTTTGGGAGCTGGAAATTGCAGACTAGAAAAGAACCTCTATTATCACAAGAAATCATTGCATTCAAAGGCACAGATTTAACCAATAAGCAAACCATGCTTTCCCAAAATGTCACGAACAAAGGGGTGTTGATTAATTAGAAAAATATTCTCAAAAGAATCTGAAGCTAACTAATCACAAAAAAGAAATGACTGCTCCAAGTCATCTGACACTCGACAGCTGCAAACTTTATACGGATTGCAGAGAGACATACCCAGAAATGTAAAGACTCTTTAAATTCCAGGGGATGGCTCACAGACACTGGAAGTGTGTGAACTGAAGCTTCATAGAGGAACAGCAGACAGGTTGTAAAACAAAAAAAGGATTCAGTATAACAAAGTGTGGATTTTCTGTGATCCTGGGTAGAATGGAAGTAGAGAAGATGTTTCCACTGGTAGGAGAGACTAAGATTCGAGGGCACAGCCTCAGATTGAAGGGACGACCCTTTAGAACTGAGACAGGGAGGAATTCATTCAGCATGAGGGTGGTGAATCTATGAAACTCATCACTGCATCAAGAAAACTGATGAAGGGTCTAGGCCCGAAACGTCAGCTTTTGTGCTGCTCAGATGCTGCTTGGCCTGCTGTGTCCATCCAGCCCCACACTTTATCTCGGATTCTCCAGCATCTGCAGTTCCCATTATCTCTGAAAGGATTCAGTATAATTCACTTTGCATTGTGAAACCCTTGATTCCTTAAAATTAACAAATTACTTCAAACACCACTGTTTTGAGTCTTCTGCTAACAATCTGTACGCAAAACTCCAGGAGAAATTGAGAGCCACCCTCAGAGGTAGATTTTTTAACTGTGAGGACAAAGGGAAAGGAATGCCGAAAGTAAATCCTGTTCAGTTGGAAGAAAGTCAAGCAGGGTGAAAATCTCAAAAGCATGGATCAAGTAAAGACCAAAGTTTGCCTCCCAAAATTTGCCATTCTACTGTTCCACCAGTAGGTGGCACCATCAACTATTCAACTACAGAAGTCAACACAGCTGATACATTGTAAAGCCAAAAGGAACAGGCGCACAGTGAGGCCATTTGGCCCATCAAGTCTGCTCCTACATTCAATCATGCTGCTATGTTTCTCAACCTCATTCCCCTGCCTTCTCCCTGTAACCCTCAATCTCCTTACTAATCAGAAACCTATCTCTGTTTTAAATACACTCAATGACTTGCTTTCCACAGCCCTCTGCAACAATGAGTTTCATAGATTCACCACCCTCTTGCTGAAGAAATTCATCCCCATCTCAGTACTAAAGGGTTGTCCCTTCAATCTGAGGTTGTGCCCTCGAATCTTAGTCTCTTCTACCAGTGGAAACATCTTCTCTACTTCCACTCTATCCAGGTTTCACAGTATTCTGTAAGTTTGAAAGAGACAACTCCTCTTCCTTTTAAACTCCATTCAGTACAGATCCTGAGTCCTCAACCATCCTCATATATCCCTTCATCCCCAGGAACATTCTTTTAAACCACTTTTCGACCCCCTCCAAGGCCAGCACATCCTTAATTAGACACAGGGCCAAAACTGCTCACAAGATTCCAAATGCAGTCTAATTAGAACCTTATTCAGCCTCAGCACTACATCCTTGCTGTTACATTCTAGCCCTCTTGAAATGAATGCTAACATTTCATTTGCCTTCCCAACTGATAACTGAACCTGCGTGTTAACCTTCAGAGAATCCTGAACTAGGACTCCCAAGTACCTTTGTGCTTCAGATTTCCAAAGCTTTTCCCTGCTTAGAAAATAGACTATGCCTCTATTCTTCCTACCAAAGTGTATAACCTCACGCTTTCCCACATTATATTCCATCTGTCATTTCTTTGCACAGTCCCCTCGGCTTTCTAAATCCTTCTGCAGCCTCCCCGCTGCCTCAACAGTACCTGCCCCCCCACCTATCTTTCTGTCATCTGCAAACTTAGCAACAATGCCCTCAGTTCCTTCATCCAATTCATTCTGTATAACATGAATAGTTGTAATCCCAACACTGATCCCTGCAAAACTCCAATAGTTCCAGGTACCATCCTGAAAAAGACACCTTTAACCCCACCCTCAGCCTTCTGCCAGTCAACCAATCCCCTATCCATGCCAGTCCCTTGCCCCCAACACCATGGGCTCCTATTGAGCAGCCTCCTGCATGGCCCCTTGTCAAAGACCTTCTGGAAATTCAAACAGATCCCAACCACTGGCTCTGCTTTGTCTAACATGCTCATTACCTCCTCAAAGAATTCTAACAGATTTGTCAGGCATGACCCCCCAGATGAAGCCGTGCTGAATCAGTGATAACGGGAACTGCAGATGCTGGAGAATCCGAGATAACAAAGTGTGGAGCTGGATGAACACAGCAGGCCAAGCAACATCTCAGGAGCACAAAAGCTGACATTTTGGGCCTAGACCCTTCATCAGGATCTAGGCCCGAAACATCAGCTTTTGTGCTCCTGAGATGCTGCTTGGCCTGCTGTGTTCATCCAGCTCCACACCTTGTTATCCCGTGCTGAGTCAGCCCTATTTTAACGTGCACTCCGCAGTCTCATCCTTAATAATGGAATCTAAAATGTCACCAATGACTGAGGTCAGGCTAACTGGCCTAAAATTTCCTGTCTCCTGCCTGCCTCCCTTATTAAAACAGGAGTGTTACATTAGCCATTTTCTTGCCCTTTGGGAATCCCCCTGACCCTAGTGATTCCTGAAATATCACCAATCTATTCGGCTATCTCCTTCAGAACCCTGGGGTCCGAGTGACTTATCCACCTTCAGATCTTTCAGCTTCCCCAGCACTTTTCCCTAGTGATGGCCACTACACTCACCTCTACTCTCTGACTCTCTTGAAGATTTGGTACGTTGCTCACTGTGAAAACTGATGCAAAGTACTGATCCAACTCTTCTGTTATTTCTTTGTTCCCCAACATCAAGCCTCATCTTCCAGTGATCCAAAGTCCACCCTTGCCCCTCTCTTACCTTTTATGTTTCTAAAGAAACTCTTGCAACCTTCCTTTATATTACTGGCTAGCTTATCCTTATGTTTCATCTTCTCCCCCTTAATGCTTTCCTCATTATCCTATGCTAGCTTTTAAAAGCTTTCCAATTCTTTGGGTTCTGACCAATTTTCAGCACATTGTACGCTTTTCCTTTCACATTTATGCTGTTTCTAACCTTGTTTGTCAGTCATGGTTGTCTCATCCTCCACTTAGTATGTTTCTTCATGCTTGGGATGAATTTCTGCTGTCCCTCCAAATTATCCCCAGAAACTCCAACAAGATGCAGGGCTAATACACTTCCCCACCTCCCCCACACACCAACAACAGAAGTCACGATACAGCCTAGCATCCTCCTGGCCTCTTATCAACAACCAGCCACCAAATTAGCACGAACAACTTTCATCTAAAAACACAGATGCCAACTAGTCAATTTCAAAAAGTTGTTCCAAGCATATGAGTTGCTCCCCCATCGAGGCTTAACTCACTCAGTTGCTGACTTTACCTGTTGTGGGTGGCTCAGTGGTTGGCACTGCTGCCTCATGGCGCCAGGGACCTGGGCTCAATTTCACCCTCAGGCAACTGCCTGTGTGGAGTTTGCTCATTCTCCCTGTGTCTGTGCGGGTTTGCTTCGGTTTCCTCCTACAGTCCAAAGATGTGCAGGTTAGGTGGATTGGCTGTGCTAAGTTGCACATAATGTCCAGGGATGTACATCAGAAATGCAAGTTTATAGGGACAAGGTAATGGGTGATTCTGAATGGGATGCTCTTTGGAGGGTTGGTGTGGACTTGATGGGCTGAATAGCCTGCTTCCCCACTAGGGAAGCTATGAAGTCCTGCCATTGTTGCTCCACTATCTTCCCTGCTAGGCTCCTCTTCCATTCAACTCTGACCAGCTCCTTCCTTATATCTTTGTAGTTACCTTTGCTCGACTGCTAACCTATTACGTCTGATTCCAGCTTCACTCTCTCAAACTGCGGGGTGAATTCTATCATATTATGGTCACTGCCCACTAAGATGTTTCCAACCTGAGCTCCCTAATTGAGTCTGCCTCAGTACACATCACCAGAATTGCCAGTTCCCTTGTGCTCCACCACAAGTTGGGCTCTTCACCTTAGCAACAAAGAACTCAAGCAATAGACTCTGACGATAGAAAACAGAGACTTACTGGGACTTACTTCTTATAAGTAAACTAATAATATGTTTTAGTCTTGGTGTCTGTTAGTTTTAGTTCATAACTTTATGTCTTTATTTATAAAGAATCTTCAGTAATAGCTTAGAACACAGCAACTTGTGTTCTGTTCAAATAAGAAGCCAGACTGTTGGTTTACTTTAACTTTAATCATCATAAATTATAAAAAAGGCTAACACCAGCTTGCATTCATTTACAGATAACTGATTAAGTGGCAGATGCACTTGCTGGCCATGACCCCAACATGCTGAAAAACTAAGGTCTTTTCCCTTTCTTATTCCCTCAATTGTTTCAAGCATTATTTGCTTTTTTTTAAACAATTATTCATTTTTCTGCGTTGTTTTGTTCAGCTTTCTAAGTTGTAATTGTGCCTGGAACTTCTTGCATTGCTACAGTTGACACCTTATTAAGGTTTTTTATAAATTCAACATTTTTACATTCAGCACATTGGCCTCAGTGGTTAGCACTGCTGCCACAAAGAGCCAGGGACCTGAGTTCAATTCCAGTCTCGGGTGACTGTCTGTGTGGAGTTTGCACACTCTCCCTGTGCCTGCGTGGGTTTCCTCCGGGTGCTCTGGTCTCCACCCACAGTCCAAAGATGTGCAGGCCTGGTGGATTGGCTGTGGGAAATTGCCCGTAGTGTTCAGGGATGTCTAGGCTAGGTTGGTTAGTCATGTGAAATGCAGGGTTAGAGGGATAGGGTAGGGGGATATGTCCAGTTGGGATGCTCTTCAGAGCGTTAGTGTGGACCTGTTGGGCCGAGTGGCCTGTTTCCACACTGTAGGGATTCTATAATGTGTTGCATTTATGTTTTCTATCTTTAGACACAAAACCATTCTCATTCTAATCTTTTAATTTTTTTCATTATCACCTTTGCTGCCTTAAAATAGATTTGATTTGTGCTCCTGTTGACTTCATTTAAAATTTTTCCCATTCGTAATCTCTAGTTCCACTTATATTATTGTATTCCATTTTATCTATATATGGTCCCTTTAAGCATTCACCATCACAAATTTAAAGTTACGAACAAAAGAATGTAACAATAGGAGTGGGAGCAGGCCATTCTACTCTTCACTAATCAATGTGGCCATGGCTAATATTCTACTTCAGCACCATTTTATCGCACATTCCTCTATCCAATGTTTTTAATATGTGAAAATCTATTGACCTCAGTCTTGGACTTAATCTGTGGCTGAGTCTTCACCAAGCTCTGGGATCAGTTGGTCAAGTTCTCAGTCTTTTTCCCTTTACTGCTACAGAGAATTGAACAAAACTGAGATCACAGTTTCCTAAATATTATCCTAATTTCAAGATACTGCATCCTGTATCTCAGCTTCCAGAATCAAGTAACATTTCCTCCCTTGTTAGTGTGTAAATAGATTGAGGGACAAAACATTTCTGAAGATACTACAGAAAAAAAGTCTTTCTTTTCTCCCCAAGTATAATTTTCTAAATGGCAATTTATTTATAGATATCTAAAATCTGCTACTAGTATAAATCTATCATTTACACACTGTAATCTGTACAGATATCCGTCAGAGACTCTAATAGTGCTAATGCAGAAATCCTCTGAGCTCAGATCTTAAGCTCTTAATAACATAGCAGCCATTGTCAAAAGACAATAAAGGTGAATTGAACAGTAACTAATAGGTGGATTGAAGTCTGTGCGTTTCTCATCCATAATTAGTGACTTGCTAACAAAATCAGAGTCAAAAATGAATTGTGTCAAGCTGTCAGACACTGCTAATGTTGCAGGTGGGTTATGTTTTGTTACAAATCACTCCCTTCAAAGTGAATGAAGGCTTCAGTTACATCTCTCACCAAATTAAACCGTACGACTCCTGTCGCCTCTGCTTTTCCTCTTTTGTTAAAGCTTCATTGTGTTCACAGAACAAGTTGTTCCCATCACACTTCTCAGCAATGACAGGATTTAATTATGGTGTTTGAGATGTAAAGTGGGGACTTCTTTTTCTGTCGAGTTATTTTGCTATTGCGACCTGCTGAACCACTTAAAGTGCTGCTGCTTTAGTTTAAAATTGTGTTTTCAGAGTCCATTGTGTCAGTCTGGGTAAATACACGATGAGGAGCTATTCCATGCTAAGCTCGTGTTGAACACAGGTAACAAAGTGTGGAGCTGGATGAACACAGCCGCCAAGCAGCATTCCCAGGTCTTTTTCAGGTTGTCAACCCACTGGAACTGTCCTGGAGTCTCCAGAAACTTAAGATTTACTTCATGTATGCTGCTGTGAGGAACATCATAGAGTACACTTAGAGAAAACAGAAAAGGTGCATTTACAATCATACAGTCATACAGGATGGAAACTGGCCCTTTGGCCTAATTATTCGACGCTAAGCATGTTCTCAAGGCCCAAATCCCACTAAACCTTTCCCATTCATGTACTTATCCGAATGTCTTTTAAACATTGTAAATGTACCCACACCCATTACTTCCTCTGACAGTTCATTCCATGCATGAGCTACTCTCTGTAACAAGGTTGGTCCTTGTGTCCTTTTTAAAACTTTCTCCTTTCACCTTAAAAATAAGCCGCCTGGTTTTCACCTCCCTCACCTTCGTAGGGAAAGGGACCTTGGCTATTCACCTTATCTGTGCCCCTCACGAATCTGTAAACCTCAGTAAGGTCACCCCTAAACCTCCTATGCTCCTGTGAAAATGTCACAGCCTATTTTTATGACTCAAACCCTTCATTCCCAGCAAAATCCTGACAAATCTTTCCGAACCGTCTCCAATTTAATGGCACCCTTTCTATAGCAGGGCAACCAGAACTACACACAGTGCTCCAGAAGAAGCTCCATTTTCTGAAGAAGGGTCTAGGCCTGAAATGTCAGCTTTCCTGCTGCTCTGATGCTGGTTGGCCTGCTTTGTTCATCCAGCTCCACACCTTGTTAGCTCAGATTCTCCAACATCTGCAGCTCCTATTATCTCTCTTTACCCCAGAGGAAGCATCTACTTTTGTTTTCTTGGAGAAACTTTGCTTCTCATTGGCCCCCTACCTATTTCTCATTGGCTTGCTGTCCCTTGGTAACAGGGAGAGGTGTAGCAGTTGGCTGATTGGCTCGTTTTCAGAGTAAAGGGATATCAACAGCATAGGTTTAACTCCTCCACCATGAAGAGCTCTCCTTCTCGACTCTCTCCCCTCGCCGGAGGCGTGGTGACCCTCAGCTTAAACCCCCACCAGTTGCCTCTCTCTAATGAGAGAGCAGCCCCATGCTCTGGTAAGAACAGCCTTACCCATCCATAACACAGTATTGGTTTTTACATTTTCTGAAGAAGGGTCCTGACCCGAAATGTCAACTTTCCTGCTCCTCTGGTGCTGCCTGGCCTGCTGTGTTCTTCCAACTCCACACTTGGTTTCTACATGCTTGCTGATGACACCCAGCTTGACATTGCTACCATTTATCTCAACTCTATTTGTGTTTCCAGACTGCTGGATGATTTTTCCAACATCCCATCCTAGCTGAGCAGGTAGTCCCTCCAAGGAAATGCTAGAAAGACAAAAACATTGGGTCCTGCACCCTCACCACATACTTTGTTCCCTCACCATTGATAGCCACGCCCCAAGGGTAACTGTCTGACACTGAACCAGGCCATTCACAACATTAGCTCCAAATTTACCCTTGAGATGAACTCCCGACAACAAATCCATGATGTTGCTAAATTTTCCCAAGTGCAATATCAGTTTACTGTTTCATTGCATCATATTCCTTGAAGAAAACACCAGACCTTAGAGAAAGACCTTTGAGAGCCATGCTTGTAATGTTTCTTTTAACTTACTATGAGGAAGAATATTTTTCTCTGCACCCTGTTGAGTTTGCTGAATGAGCTAATGGAAGGTCACTTTGTGCGATTGAAGCTTTGATTATTTCCTTTTGGCTAAACAATGATTAATAGATTTAGCTACAGTTGCCACATTCATTGTTATGCAAATGCATCTGTTGTGACGGAGGTTAGAGCTGTGACTGTAGGATGCTAATAATGAGCAGCGGCCCCGATGTAAAATGACAGATGCCAGTGGGGCTGCAATGTTTTGAACTCTTGTGCTGGTTGGGATAACTGTGCTGAAACAACTGGGCCCTTTTCCAATCAATTTCCAGCAAAATGGTAAATAACAAAAAAAAGCCAAAGCACTGGAAATCAGAAGAACTGCAGCATCAGTTGAGAGAGAGCAGAATTAATGTTAACGGCCCGTCCTTCAGAACTCCTTCTTTCTTTATTCATTCATGGGATAAGTGCATCGCTGGCTGGGCAGCATTTATTGCCCATCCATAATTGCCCAGAAGCCAGTTAAGAGTCAACCACATTGCTGTGGGTCTGGAGTCACATGTAGGCCAGACCAGGTAAGGATAACAGTTTCCTTCCCTAAAGGACATTAGTGAATCAGATGGGTTTTTCCTGACAATTGACTACAGATTCATGATCATCTTTAGGTTCTTAATTCCAGTTTTGTTTTTATAGCATTCAAATTTTATTATCTGCAATGACAGGATTCGATCTCAGGTCACCAATACATTACCTGGTTCTCTGGATTAACAGTCCAGCGATAATACCACTAGGGCCATTGCCTCCCCTGTTAACTCTGCTTTTTCTCCACAGAGGCTGCCAGGCCAATTGCATTTTTCCAGCAGTTTCTGATTTTGTTGCAACAAAACACTGCCCTCCACAGAACACCAACTCCTGTGACTAACAGGAAACCAAGAGGAGAGGGAATAAAACGTGTTATGTTCTTAATTCTTGCTGGCTCAGAGAGTGTGTTTCCAGTCGTGGGAAAGGCAACAGTCAGAGGGCATCATTATAAGAGAGCTGCCAAAAAATCCAATTTGATTGTAAGGTAAGGAGCTGAAGCAGGCCATTCAGTCCCTCCAGCCTGTTCTGCCATTCGATACAATCGTGGCTGAAGTGACGATGGCACCAGTTCTACATTCCTGCTCATGCCCTGTTAACGACTGCCTTAATGGTCAAGAATATATCCAACTCTGAACACAAACATAAACTGGAACATAGAAAAATATTCAAGGAACCTGCCTCCACCAGTCTTTAGGAGAGAAATCTATATGCTAATGATGGTCTGACATATTGGTGCCACAACGGAGAGGTACTTTGATTTTAAACAATTGTCCTTTGTTCTGCTCCTTTCATTGTTTAGCTTGTCAAGCCCCTTCACCCTGTTATGTCCTTTAATAAGTTTAGAAATTACACAACACCAAGTTCTAGTCCAACTGGTTTATTTGAAAACACAAACTTTCAAAGCCTCACTCCTTCTTCAGGTGTTGGTGAGAGAGGTAGTTATAGTTCAAAGGTCAAAGGATCACACCATTGATGAGAGTGTATTAAACAAACCTAAGATGCTGTTAAATCTTTAATCACCTCAAAGGTTTTAATTAAAAATAGAAAGAACAGCAGATGTTGTAAATCAGGAGCAAATACAAATGTTGCTTGAGACTCAGCAGGTCTGGATGCTTCTGTGAAGAAAAAATCAGAGTCGATGTTTCAGGTCCGACAACCCTTCCTGATGGTAGCTGGGAAAACATCGGTTTATATGCCGAAAGTACTGAGGGGGATTGGGTAGGGAGTAAACAATAGGATAGAGACAGAAGAGAGAAGAGCAGTTGGATAGACAAAGGAGATGATAACAATCTGACTAGAAGGGTGAATAGTTCTTAAGGGGGACTGTTAGTGGCTGACTACAGGTAGTGTGTAATGGCAGGCTATGTGGTAACAAGGCCTGGTGTGTGGGGTGGGGGGCTGGGACTTGGGAGAGTTTACACCCTAAAATTATTGAAATCGATATTTAGTCTTTTGGGATGCAAAGTCCCCAAGTGGAAAATGAGGCGTTGTTCTTCCAGAGATGGCAAGAACTGCAGATGCTGGAGTCAGAGATAACACAGTGTGGAGCTGGAGAAACACAGCAGGTCAGGCAACATCAGAGGAGCAGGAAAGTTGACGCTTCAGGTCAGAACCCTTCTTCAGAAGAACACAAGTGAGCCTCCAAAATGTCCACCTTCTTCCTTAACCAAGGATTCCCCAGCACCATAGTTGACAGGGACCTCAACAGGGCCCTCAACCAGGTCCGACCCATCTCCCGCACTTCAGTCCTCACCCCTCCTCTTTCCTCCTGCAACAGCGATAGGGTTCCCCCTTGTCCTTACCTACCATACCACCAGCATCCACATCCAGAAGATCATTAGGCGCCATTTCCCCCACCTCCAGTGAGATGCCACCACCAGACACATATTCGCATCTCTCCCTTATCTGCCTTCCACAGGGACCATTCCCTACAGGACACCCTGGTCCACACTTCCTTAACCCCTCAAAACACCTCCCCATGGTCCACGGCACCTTCCCCTGTAACCGGCGAGGGTGTAACACCTGCCCATTTACCTCCTCCCTTCCCAGTATCCAAGGGCCCAAACATACCTTCCAGGTGAAGCAACATTTCACCTGCACTTCCCAGCATCTAGTCTACAGCATTCGCTGCTCACAATGTGGTCTCCTCTACATTTGGGAAACTTGGCGACTGCTTTGCAGAACATCTACGTTCTGCTCGCAGAAAAGACCCTGAACTACCTGTTGCCTGCCACTTTAACGCACCACCCCGTTCCCTGGCCAGCATCTCTGCCTCTGGCTTACCGCTGTGTCCCAGAGAAGCTTAATGCAAGCTGGAAGAACAACACCCTATTTTCCACTTGGGGACCCTGTAGTCCTCTGGACTCAATATCGAGTTCAATAATTTTAGGGCCTAAACTCGCACATGTCCCAGCCCCCAACCCCACACACCAGGCCTTGTTACCACATAGCCTGCCATTACACACTACCTATTGTTAGTCACTAACAGTCCTCATTAACAGCGATTCATCCCCACAGCCAGATCATTAGCAACTCCTTTGTATACCCAACTGCTCTTCTCTCTCCTTGAGCTCTCTCCTACCCTTTACTCCTTACCCCATCCCCCTCCCTATTTTCTGCACATAAACTGATGTTTCGCAGTCACCATCCATTCTGACGAAGGGTCACTGGACCAGAAATGTTCATTCTAATTTTTACTTCACAGATGCTGCCAGACCTGCTGAACTTTGTCAGCAACTTCTGTATTTGTTCCTGATTTACAACAGCTGCAGTTCTTTTGAATCTTGTTTAGAATCTGTTTGTGTTTTGGTTTGGAGTCACTGCAACGACCTCAGGACTCAGTACAGCCAAATGCCAATTTCTAGACGTCATCCTACAACTCATCTGCTTCATCCTTGACCACAATGTCTACTCCATTGACATTCAGCTCTTCATCCAGACACACAGAGCAGCCATCGGGACAGGATTTGCTCTCCAATATGTCAACACTTTCATGTGCAGGTTCAAACAAGGCTTCTTTGCTGGACAGGACTTCCAATCAACGCAATACACCAGAAACATTGATGACATTTTCTTCCTTTGGATTCATGGTGAGGAATCACTGAAACAATTCCATGGTGATATCAACAAGCTTCATTCCACCATCGGTCTCTCCATGGACTACTCTTTAGAATCAGTCTCATTTTGGAGATGATGCATTTCTATCAGGGATGGACACCTCAATATCCCACCCTACTGCAAGCCCACGGATAATCTCACAATGCTGCATTTCTCTAGCTTCCACCCTAAACATATTAAGACAGCCACCCCCTATGGACAAACCCTACACATACACAGGATTTGTTTAGATGAGGAGGAATGAGATGGGCACCTGAAGGTGTTGAAGGGCGCCCTCATAGGAACAGGATATGATGCTCAACTCATTGATCGCCAATGTGCCACAGTGAAAGACCATAATGGCCTCCTCAGAGGAAGGACATGATATATGTCCAATAAGGTGCACTTCGTCATCCAGTATTTCCCAGGAGCGGAGAAACTATGCCATGTTCTTCACAGCATTCGACATATTATCAATGACACCTCGCCAAGATCTTCCCCACGCCTCCACCTCTCACCTTCAAACAACCGCCAAACCCTAAACAGACCATTGTTCACAGCAAACCACCCAGCCTTCCGGACAACATCGACCACAACACCACACAACCCTGTCATGGCAACCTCTGCAAGACATGTCAGATCATCGACATGGACACTACCATCACACATGGGAACACCACCCACCGTGTGCATGGCAGATACTCATGTGACTCGGCCAGTGTTGTAAATAGGGTGGTTAATAGGACTTTAAACTAGCAAGTGGGGGGGAAGGGGGAAGTGGGCGTGGAGGGAAAATAACCATTAATGGAAGGCAATGCAGCAGGTTAGCAGATGACAAGGAAGCTTCAACTCCATTGAAAGTTAGGAAGAAAGTTAAAGGGAAGGAGAACTCAAGAGCTGTTAGTAATGGAAGTAACAGGACCCAAAAAGAAGGTGCAAAAACTGGCATTTGGGCACTTTATCTGAATGCTCAGAGCATTCGAAACAAGGTGGATGAGTTGAGGATGCAAATCGTGGCAAACGGGTATGATTTAGTGGCCATTACAGAGACATGGTTACAGGATGGCCATGACTGGGAGTTAAACATCCAGGGATATCAAACTGTTCGGAAGGACAGACAGGAAGGTAAGGGAGGTGGTGTCGCTCTGATTTTTAAGGATGATATCAGGGCAGTAATGAGAGATGATATAGGTTCTACTGAACAAAACGTTGAATCCATTTGGGTGGAAATTCGGAACAGCGGGGAGGAGAAGTCACTGATAGGTGTGGTCTATAGGCCACCAAATAACGACATTGTGGTGGGGCGGGCAATAAACATAGAAATAGCTAATGCATGTAAAAATGGGACAGCAATTATCATGGAGGATTTTACTCCACATATCGATTGGTCAAATCAGGTCAGTCATGGCAGCCTTGAGGAAGTGTTCATAGAATGCACCCGCGATAATTTCCTTAAACAATATGTAACGGAATCTACGAGGGAGCAAGCTATCCCAGATCTAGTCCTGTGTAATGAGACAGGAATAATTAATGATCTCACAGTTAGAGATACTCTCAGAAGGAGTGATCACAGTATGGTCGAATTTAAAATACAGATGGAGCGTGAGAAGGTTAAATTCACGACCTATGTCCTCTGCTCAGACAAAGGAGACTATGATGGAATGAGGGAGGAGTTAGCGAAGGTAGACTGGGAGCAAAAACTTTACGGTGGGTCAATTGAGGAGCAGTGGAGGACTTCCAAAAAGATTTTTCACAGTGCTCAGCAGAAGTATATTCTGGTGATAAGGAAGAACTGTAGGAAAAGAGAGTCAGCCATGGATGTCTAAGGAAATAAATGAAAGTATCAGATTGAAAACAAAAAAAACACAGACAAAAAAGCAAAGAGTAGTGGGAAACTAGTAGACTGGGAAATCCTTAAAGGCCAACAGAAAGCCGCAAAAAAAGTTTTGAAGAAAAGTCAGATTATGAGAAAGAAACTAGCTCAGAATATAAAAAACAGGCAGCAAAAGTTTCCATAAATATGTAAATCATAAAAGAGTGGCGAAGGTAAACATTGGTCCTTTAGAGGATGAGAATGCCAAATTAGTAACTCGGAATGAGGAAATAGCCGAGACATTAAACAGTTATTTTGTGTCGGTCTTCATAATGGAAGGCACAAATAACATGCCGAAAACTGATGGCAAGAAGGTTACAACAGGTGAGGACCTAGAAACTATCGTTATCACTAAGGAGGCAGTGCTGGGCAAGCTAAAGGGCCTAAAGTTAGACAAGTCTCCTGGCTCTGACGAGATGCATCTCAGGGTACTAAAAGAGGTAATGGGGGAAATAGCAAATGCACTAGTAATTACTTATCAAAATTCACCGGACTCTGGATGGTTCCTCCAGATTGGAAAATAGCCACTGTGACGCCACTGTTTAAAAAAGGAAGTAGGCAAAAGCAGGTAACTATAGGCCACATTTTTTTCCACATTTAGCAGAGGTTCACCTGCACATCTGCCAATGTGGTATACTGCATCCACTGTACCTGGTGTGGCTTCCTCTACATTGGGGAAACCAAGCGGAGGCTTGGGGACCACTTTGCAGAACACCTCCGCTCAGTTCGCAATAAACAACTGCACCTCCCAGTCGCAAACCATTTCCACTCCCCCTCCCATTCTTTAGATGACATGTCCATCATGGGCCTCCTGAAGTGCCGCAATGATGCCAGCCGAAGGTTGCAGGAACAGCAACTCATATTCCGCTTGGGAACCCTGCAGCCTAATGATATCAACGTGGACTTCACCAGCTTCAAAATCTCCCCTTCCCCCACCACATCCCAAAACCAGCCCAGTTCGTCCCCTCCCCCCACTGCACCACACAACCAGCCCAGCTCTTCCCCTCCACCCACTGTATCCCAAAACCAGTCCAACCTGTCTCTGCCTCCCTAACCTGTTCTTCCTCTCACCCATCCCTTCCTCCCACCCCAAGACGCACCTCCATCTACCTACTAACCTCATCCCACCTCCTTGACCTGTCTGTCTTCCCTGGACTGACCTATCCCCTCCCTACCTCCCCACCTATACTCTCCTCTCCACCTATCTTCTTTTCTCTCCATCTTTGGTCCGCCTCCCCCTCTCTCCCTATTTATTCCAGAACGCTCACCCCATCTGATGAAGGGTCTAGGCCCGAAATGTCAGCTTTTGTGCTCCTGAGATGCTGCTTCGCCTGCTGTGTTCATCCAGCCTCACATTTCATTATCTTGGATTCTCCAGCATCTGCAGTTCCCATTATCACTAACTATAGGCCAGTTAGCTTAACTTCGGTAGTGGTGAAAATTGTTTATAATTTACATAGGTGATTTGGAGTTGGGGACAAAGTGTGGTGTGTCAAAATTTGCAGATGACACTCAGGTGAGTGTCAGAGCCAAATGTGCAGAAGACACTGAAAGTCTGCAGAGGGATATAGAAAGTCTAAGTGAGTGGGCAAAGGTCTGGCAGATGGAGTACAATGTTGATAAGTGTGAGGTCATCCATTTTGGGAGGAATAACAGCAAAATGGACTATGTTTTAAATGGTAAAAAATTGCAGCACGCTGCTGTGCAGAGGGGTTTGGGTGTCCTTGTGCATGAATCGTTGAAGGTGGGATCGCAGGTGCAGCGGGTAATTAAAAAAGGCAAATGGAATTTCATCTGCCATTGCTCGAGGGATGGAGTTTAAAAACAGGGAGCTGTACAGGGTCCTGGTGAGGCCACACCTGGAGAACTGTGTGCAGTTTTGGTCTCCTTACTTGTTAAGAAATATACTAGCGCTGGAGGGGATGCAGAGGAGATTCACTCAGTTGATTCCAGAGTTGACAGGATTGGATTATGAGGAGAGACTGAGTAGGTTGGGATTATACTCATTGGAATTTAGAAGAATGAGGGGAGATCTTATAGAAACATATAAGATAATGAAGGGAATAGATAAAGTGGGGGCAGGGAGGTTGTTTCCGCTAGCAGGTGAAACTAGGACTAGAGGGCATCGCCTCAAAATAAAGGGCAGCAGATGTAGTACTGAGGTCAGGAGGAACTTCTTCACCCAAAGGTGAATCTCTGGAATTCCCTGCCCCATGAAGTGGTTGAAGCTACCTCACTGAATGTTTTCAAGGCAAGGCTGGATAAATTTTTGAACAGTAAAGGAAAGGGTTATGGTGAGTGGGTGGGTATTTGCTGATACATTCTGTTTTGTTCAAAAAGCACACAATTTATAAACAGTCAGTCAATGTGGTGTTTTCCTACTTTGGAAATAAAGCAGTCTGAGTCCAAACCAAAACACAAACAAATTCTAAACAAGATAACAAAGTCAGCACTGCTCCTAAGATGCTGCTTGGCCTGCTGTGTTCATCCAGCTCCACACTTTGTTATCTCGGATTCTCCAGCATCTGCAGTTCCCATTATCTCTGATCACACAAATTCTAAACAAGGCCTGACACCTAACACGCATTATATGACCTCAAATGTCACCTCTTTTTTACACTGATAAAACCTTTGGTTCTCTCAAGACAGTGACTTGTAAGGAATTTGGGGATTTACATATACATGTTTATCAAATAAAACCTTATAACTGATTTAAAGGTTTAACAGCATCTTAGGATTGTTAACTACATCCTCATCAGTGGGGTGGCCCTTTGAGCTTTGGCTTATACATTCTGTATCTGTTATTACTTCTCACATTAACACCTAAGGAAGGACCGAAAGTTTGTGTTTTCAAATAAACACACAAATAAATATTGGGCTATCACCTGGCGTCATGTGGTTCCTGACCTTGTTCACCAAAGTCCAACACCTGCACCTCCACATCGTGTTTTAATTCAATCACTGCACAATTCATAAAATCCCAATAGATACTCCCTCCAAGTAATTGCTGGAAAGACCAAAACTTTGGGTCTTGCTCCCTCACCACAAACTCTGTTCCCTTGCTCTCTCCCCAATAACCGGCTGACACTGAACCAGAGCATTCAGCCCATCAAATCCACACTGACCCTCCAAACAGCATCCCACCCAGACCCACTGGTGCCCTGGTGCCCATAGATCATGCCCTGAGACGCTGTTTGGTTCTGAGCCACAAGGAGGCTCCTCAAAGTTAGAGGGGAGCTAACATTGTCAGGTAGCTCCTTGGGATTCCGTGTTGTCACTTCTCAATGATGAGGTCATTCAGTATGTTTGGTCAGATAGGAAGCTGAGTATCTTGACCTATCTGTCTTCCCTAGACTGACCTATCCCCTCCCTACCTCCCCACCTGTAGTCTCCTCTCCACCTATCTTCTTTTCTCTCCATCTTCGGTCTGCCTCCCCCTCTCTCCCTATTTATTCCAGTTCCCTCTCCCCATCCCCCTCTCTGATGAAGGGTCTAGGCCCGAAATGTCAGCTTTTGTGCTCCTGAGATGCTGCTTGGCCTGCTGTGTTCATCCAGCTTCAACCTTTGTTATCAATGAGACAGGTTGGTCTGTTAGCAGGATATTTAGTGATCAAGAGTTCTTGTTAATTGACGATTCACCTCAGCCGATTAAGAAATTTGCTTCACAGCTCAGGTAATACATAAAAGATGCAGCAAGTTGCTCCCGATTCATGATGGATCCTGCTGGATGTCTTGCCCAAATCATACCATAACCTGCATTGCTCATTGCTCAGACCTCTGTAAGATTCTGTTCATAATTCCTGCCTCAACCTGTTTGTCTTCTGTCTGCTTTCAGCATGATTGTGTGTACGTGTGCGCGTGCGTGTGTGTGCCTGTGTGTGTGTGTTTGTGTGTGTGAGAGAAAAGGTATGTGTGTGTGTGTGTGTGTGTGTGTGTGTGTGTGTGTGTGCAAGCGTGCGTGCATGAGAGAGAAAGGCTGTAAAGGGTGTGTGTGCGCGAGAGAAAAGGTGTGTGTGTGTGTGTGTGTGTGTGTGTGTGTGTGTGTGTGTGTCTGTGGATTGAAAACATTTTTCTGTTTTTTATTAGAAGTTAAGTATGTTACAACAAACGGAGGCATTTTCTATAATTGATGAAATTTGGTGTGAATTGCTTGCATTCGGAATAACTGTCAGTCAGACAAATTGGAAAACATAGTATTTTCATTGGAGATCTCATATATTTTGGGATGGTTTGTGGAAAAGAAGGGCACACTTGTCACTGCCCACCTCTGCATTAGGTCCTGATGTTGTATGTTCTTATGTTGTCTATCGAAAATCTATTTAATTCAGTCATGAATAAATTTAAACTCCCAATCAACACTACCTTCTGGGACTGGGCTAACAATGTAAATTCTGTTTTTCCCTCCACAGATGCTGCCCCACTTGTTGAGTTTCTCCAGCTACTTCTGTTTTAGTTCCACTCGATAACAATCCTCTGAGAGAGAAAAGAAAATCACCTCATCTGTATTAAAGGAAGACCTGTTAATTTTTGACTATGTTATCTAGTTTTATTGTCCCCCAGCAGAAGAAAACTCTTGGAGGTTTATGTTGCGGCTGTACAGGATATTGGTTAGGCACTTTTAGAATACAGCTTTCAATTCTTTTTCCCAGGGTGGAAATGACTGTTACGAGGGGGCATAATTTTAAGGTGATTGGAGGAAGGTATAGGGGAGATGTTGGAGGTAGGTTCTTTACACAGAGAGTGGTGGGCATGTGGAATGCACTGCCAGCAGTGGTAGTGGGGTCAGATACTGTAGAGACTTTAAAGTGACTCTTGGATAGGCACATGGAGAATAGTACAATGTAGGGTATGTGGGGTAGATTGATCTTAGTAGGATAATTGGTCAGCAGAATATTGTGGGCCGAAGGGTCTGTACTGTGCTCTATTGTTCCATGTTCTATGTTTTAATTCTGATCTCCTTGCTGTAGGAAAGATGTTGTTCAACCTGAAAGACAATATTTACAAGGATTTTCCCAGGATTTGAGGGTTTCAGTTTATAGGGAGAGGCTGAATAGGCTGGGGCCATTTTCACTGGAGGGTCAGAGGATGCGGGGTAACCTTCTCGAGGTTTATAAAGTCATGAAAGGTGTGGATAGAGCGAACAGATGTGGTCTTTTCCCCAGGGTAGGGTAGTCCAAAACTAGAGGGCACAAATTTAAAGGTAAGTAAAGATTTAAAAGGGACCTAAGGGGTAACTTTTTCACACAGAGGGTGGTGTGTGTATGGCATGAGCTGCCAGAGGAAGTGGTGGAGGCTGGTACAGTTACAACATTTAAAAGGCATCTGGATGGGTATGTCAATAGGAAGGGTTTAGAGGGACATGGACCAAATGCTGGCAAATGGGATTATATTAATTTCGGATATCTGAATTAGACCAAAGAGCCTGTTTCTCTGCTGCATATCTCTATGATTCCTAAACAAAAATGTGTTTCTTGTTCCTCTCAAGACCTTATATGATTCAATCAGAGCGCCTGGCTCAAAGGAGATTCTTGATCTGAACTGAAATATTTATGAACCCTTGGGCTTCAACCCTGTTATGTCCCTTCCCCCAAAACTCTCTAAGGGCACTGCCAACTTTGGGAAGCCCTTAGATATTGTTTCCCCTGAACATGTTTAAAATCAGGCCCAAAGTGGCAGAGTGATGGGAGTGCAAGCTCATAGTACATCAGAGACCGCCAGGTAAATAACTAAACACTATAGCCAAGCCAATGAAGCAGAGCTGCAAAGGAGCCTGATATGTCACACTAAGAGCTAGGATGGTGGCGCCAGCTCAAGATAAATAGGTCTGGAACAGCCTGCAGCAAGTCATAAAGTCAACAACAAGCTGGAGCTGTTTGCTGTAGAGAGAAGACTGAATAGTGACCTCATAGAAGCTTTGAACATTATGAAAGTGATCGTGGCTGACAGGCAGAAAACATTTTCACTTGTGGTAAGTCCAGCATGAGGGGCTACAAATGAAAGACAGCCACTCATCAATCCAACAAGGAATTCAGCAGAAACCTGTTTGTTCAAGTTGTTCAAATGTGGAAGTTGCTTCCACATGGAACAGCTTGAGAAGAACTCCTATTTTAATCCCTCTACCATTTGTCAGTACGCCATCAGCTGCCTGGGTCCTAAACTCAGTGATTTATTACCCCAAACCTCTCCCTCCTTTACTAAAATGCTATTTAAACTTGGACTTAAAGCTTATGACTTAGTTGAAGGGACTGATGGTATGGAATGCTAAATTTGCTGATGACTTAAAGACATAGTGAAGAGGAGAAGTCGTAAAGGAGATGCAAGGAGCTTACAACAAGATATAAATAGGTTAAGTGAGTTGGCATAGATCTGACTAACGGAGTATAAAGTGAGGAAATGTGAAGTTATCCATTTTTCTGGGATGATAAAAGAAAACATATTACCCAAATGGTGAGAGATTGCAGAGCTCTGACATGGACAGGGAATCGGCATATCCTCATGCAGGAATCTAAAATAGTTTCGTTTGCAGGCACAAAGAGTACTTAGGAAAACTAACTGACTTCTTGTTTATCGTGAGGGGAATTGAAACCAATACAGGGAGATTATTCTCCATTTATACAGGGCATTGATGATTCTGCATTTGGAGTTCTGTGCACAGTCCTGGTCACATTCTATAAGGAAGGATGTGAATGTATTGGTCAGAAAAGATTTTTCTCAACTAATACCTGGGAAAGTCAGATTGCCGGAGTTTAGAAAAGCAAGAGGTGTCTTGATAGAGACATTTATGATCCCAAGGAAAGTTGACAGGCTGGATGCGGACAGAATGGTTCTTCTTGTGGGAGAATCTAAAACTAGGGGGTCACTGTTTAAAAAGCAGGGTTATCCATTTAAAACCAAGGTAAGTAGATTTTGTTTTCTTAAAGAGGGCCACTAGCGTATGGAAACTCTCTTACTGTAAAGACAATGGAAGCAGCATCTTTGAGCATTCTTTTATGTCAGTGCTAAATAGATCCTTGATACGCAAGGTGGTTATTGGAGGTAGGTGTGAATATCGAGTAAGCAGATCAGGATTGATTTTATTGAATGACAGAACAGGTTTGAGGGATTGAGTGGCCTATTCCTGTTTCAAATACGTATGTTTATTTGTGATGAGCTTTTGGTCAGTTGTCCGAATGTCTCTTTATACATCTTAGTATCAAATATTGTTTGAGAATGCAAATGAGAAGAGCCTTGGGAAGTTTTTAACATATTGAAGCCTCCCTATAAATACAAGGTCTGTCCATTGCTGACTAACATAGCTGCAGTAATTTGGACGCTAGACAAGTACATGAAGGGGAAAGGAACAGAAGGACGAGGACAGCATGGTGGCTCAGTGTTTGGCATTGCTGCCTCACAGCGTTAGGGGACAGAGTTTGATTCCACCCTTAGGTGATTTGCATGATTTCTCCAAACCTGCGTGGGTTTCCTCTGGGTGCTCCAGTTTCTCCTGCAGTCCAAAGTGATGCAGGTTAGGTGAATTGGCCATTGTAAAAATCCCACGCAGGTTTACTGGGATGGGGTGGGGGTGTTGGTTTGGGTAAGATGCTCTTCTGAGGTATTCTATGACACTGATTGTACTCTTGGCCTTTGTGTGGGGCCTGGTGTTCTAGCTTCTCGGTGACCTCAGCATGGACATCCAGCCTAGAGCCATCTCCCAGCCTTGAGGTGAAGTCTGGCACAGTCTGGAGTCATGATCCTGTGCCAACTAGAGTTTAGATGCCAGCTTGAATTAGGTTGGAAGGCCTAGAAGTAAACTTATCAGGTTACAATGGGAACAATGGGAATCATGTTTAAATTATAGGTCAATACAGTCACATGACAACCCAAATTTCTGTAAGTTTTAAGCAGATAATTTATCACCAGAAGTGAGGACAGGCAGCTGAGAAACTGAGAGAAACTTTGTATTTCTTTATTTTTCTAACTTTTTTCCCGAAGAATTTCTATTCAAGAATCTGTTGATTCAAGGCACTGGTGAACTTTGCACTTTACTCATTGAGTGCGTATGACAATGAAGTTAATTCTAATTCTAATTCTATAAAATTAGAAAATGTTGGAAATACTTGGCAAACCAGGCAGCATCTGTGGACAGAGAGAGAGACAGACAGACATGAAGCAAAGTTCAGATCAATTACTTTTTCACAGAATGGGAACAAAGTTAGAAGTGAAGTAGGTTTTAATGGAGATCAGAATCTGAAAGAGAAGAGAGAAGCAATGGAAGGAAGGGTAGGAGAGATACAACAGCAAAGAAAGATGTGATGGTGCAAAGTCAGAATGGCTGACAATGGAAAAAAATCAAGGACCAAATGATGGGGCTGAAAGAGCTGTAGATCTGAATGGCATTGTCATGAAGATGTACTATGTGCCAAATAATCATTTTTAATTCAGCAGATGGGAACCTGAATAAACTTTCAAAGCAGATTTTTTTAAAAACATGGTACCGAAATGTTTTGAACTTAGCCATGATTACTATTTAATTTACGAAGCTGTACCGTTCATGTCCCAATCCTTTTGAGAACAGAGACATCAAAACCGCAAGAACCCATCAAGTACAATGGGAAATGTGAATAAACCACATTTCCTGTTCCATTAGCAGCACAACGTCCAGGTACTCAGCTGGGTGGAGAGAAACCCTGAAAGCTAATCATAGATTCACACTGTATAAAAAAACGCCATTCAGCCCCTTGCATCTGTACTGCCACAACTATGCTAAATCTACACTTATCCAGCATTTGGCCCATATGTTGCAACACTTCAAGTCAGAGGAGGTCATTCAGCCCATCAAGTCCACACCAACCCTCCAAAGAGTATCTTCCCTTCCCTAACCATGTAATCCTGTATTTCCCATGGCTAACTCACCTAGCGTGCACATCCCTGGACGCTATGGGTAATGTAGCATGGCCAATCCACCTAACCTGTACAGCTTTGCACTGTGGGAGGAAAACGCAGCATCTGGAGGGAACCCACTCAGACACGGGGAGAATGTGCAAACTCCATACCGACAGTCATTCAAAGATGGAATCGAACCCAAGCTCCTGGTTCTGTGAGGCAGCAGTGCTAACCAGTATCACCCCAGATATAAAAGATCACAGAATCCCTACAGTGTGGAAACAGGCCCTTCATCCCAACAAATCCACACTGACCCATAGAGCATCCCACCCAGTCCCATTCCCCTATAAACCCAATTAACATAGACATCCCCGGACACTACGGGCAATTTAGCACGGCCAATCCACCTAGCCTGCACATCTTTGGACTGTGGGAGGAACCCGGAGCACCCGGGGGAAACCCACGCAGACACAGGCAGAATGTGCAAACTCCGCACAGCCTGAGGGTGGAATTGAACCCAAGTCCCTGGAGCCGTCAGGCAGCAGTGCTAACCACTAAGCCACCATGCCACCCCCAAACCAGCTGAGCTAACTGACTGCCGCTGATGCATGTTATTAATTTAGTTAGATCAATTCAGGTACCACAACATGAAGCTCTTCCTTTGTGAAACTCAAGTAAACCTGTCCAGTTGCTTCTCTAATGATCACAGCATGTAAAAAAGTTGTGCTCAATAAGTTGGTGAGTATATCCTTTCCAAACAAAGCAAAACCTGTGATAGCCAAATGAGGGAAACTGTTTGAATTGCCCTTGTTGCTTAAAATCCATGGCTATGTTGAGACTCGAACTGTTTTCCCCAAATCTAAAGCCTGGGCTGTTTATTTGTGTGATATCATGTTCCCCCTCCCGTTCCATCTGATTGTTACAGCATCATTGCCAACTGCTGCCAACGGAAATAATGAGCTGGTCATTATGAACGGATGTTGTTTCCCTTCAAATCCAGCCTAATAAAATCCAAGGTGCTGTTCCTCAAGTTTGCGTGGTGTTCCATTGCAACAATATTGGAGGTTGCAGACACAGAGGTCAGAGTTGGAGTGTGGTCAAAATTAAAGTGACACGTAACTGGATCATGCTTGGGATTGAATATGAAGACAAGGACATACGAATTAAGAGCAGATATCAGCCACTCAGCCCCTTTAAATGCTCCTTCATTCAATGAGATCATGACTGACCTGATTAGCCCACTCATCACCAATAACTTTCCAGCCTCTTGTTAACAGAGGGGTTGCCCCAAAACAAACAACCTGTCTAGGTCTGGCCTCCCAATGTAGAGGAGACCGCAATGCAGTAGGCTAAACTGAAAAATGTGTAAGTGAATCATTTCCTCAACCATAAGGATTGCTTAACACCCAGGGCAGTGAGAAGGCAGGGTATGTTATATGGGAAGGTACTACAGGAAGCAGTTAAAGAGTGGACAACGGGATAGTGAGATGGGAATGTTCTCTTTGGAGTGTAGAAAAGGGAGGGGTGAAGGGGTTTTCTTCAATGTGAATGTGCTGATGGGGTTAGATGAAACAGTGCAGGAGGAGGTTCATGCGGAGAATTCTCTTTAAAAAAAGCTAGCAGCAACCAAATGGGCCAAATGGCAATGTACACACCTAAGAATTCACTAAGGCCTAGCCAATTAGGGCTCAAGCTAAACATCCTGGCCAGAGGACTTCAGCGAATCTGGGTGAGGTTACGTTTGGGTGGCAATCACTACTCCAGCACAGAGGTCTCCAATATAAAAGTGTAAGAGCATACAATAACATGAGAGATGGGTCATTTCACTGAATCAAGGAACTGAATCAATTAGCATTTAACACTAAAGCAGGCAAGAGCTAGGATGTTAAGTGACCTCTTGTTGACAGAGTGCTCGTCCCAAATCAACCTGTCTGGCCTCCCAATGCAGAGGAGATCACGATGTGAACAGTAAATGCAAGAGACTAAGCTGAAAAATGTGTAAGTGAATCATTTCCTCAACCATAAGGATTGCTTAACACCCAGGGCAGTGAGAAGGCAGGGCATGTTATATGGGAAGGTATTGCAGGAAGCAGTTAAAGAGTGGATAATGAGATAGTGAGATGGGAACGTTCTCTTTGAAGTGTGCTCAATCCATAAGAAGGAAAACAGGCAGAATATGGAACTCATAGTGTGTGAGAAGATCCCAAAAAACACCGAAAGACTTCAATTTGTATCACCCACATCCCCAACCCTGTAGTTGGCAAATCAAGTACTTCTGGAATGTAGTCACTGTTGTGACATATAGAGATGTTGATTGGGGGATAAATATTGGGGAGACTCGTGGAGAACTGTCCTGCCCTTCTGTGGATTCTTTGACCAGGAGAAGCGTTGGTTCAATGTCTTGTCTAAAAAGATGGCACCTCTGATTGGGTTGGTGCTGCAGAGGCAGTTTTGGCTCAGATGTTACACTTGAGTTGCTGGAATTGAAGCATGAAGCTAAAATGTTCTCACCCAAGTGATGAGAGCGCACCCCATGAACCATGACTGACACACAGAAGGGAAGATTAAAAAAAATCAGATGGTTGTGATTGCAGGTAGGAGACAGTGACAAAGTACTGGCATTGAGCTGGTTAATTACATGGGATTAAGTCTGTATTTACTGATAATGTTGGGTTTTCTTACACGAGTAACACTGGGGTGACAGGATAATTGAAGCAAACACTGCAGAGGTTGAAGAGATTACCAGGATTCATTAGTGCAATTAAAGGGATCTCTCCACATCCTAATGAAGTATTGCCACATTCCATTCTTAATACAATTCGGACCATGTGTAACGTTAATATACTCAGATAGGGTGAGAGAAAGTATCTCACCATGACTGTAGCACATGGGAAGGTTAAATTAGTTCAGAGATAACAACAGTTAAGGGTGAAGATCTTTAAGGGAAGTGCAGTTTGTTTAATCGCACCATTTGGCACAAACCCAATGCTGGCGTGACTGAATTTACAACTTAAAGGACTACTGCCTCATTTAACCTTTGTTAAAAAAGGAATATTGAGTGAACAACGTGCCAGACATTGATCTGTCACCCTTCAGTTCTGGGTTGAAATGAATCCTAGACTGATGAGTTCATTCCCTCTGTCTCCTGGCTCCAGGAACTGAGTTAGAAAGTGAAGCTCTGTACTGAGTGTGAACTGAGTGAATTTTCAGTTGGTCCTTGAGCTGGTACATTCAGTGGAGGAGCTTGTGTGCGACACCAGATGTTATCACTTCAGCACAACAGAGTCAGTAACTACTTACATTTTACAACCTCAGGGTATCCCAAAGTGCCTAACAGCTGACTATGTTTTTTACTGGAGTAGCATTACTTACTGAAACTTAGGGAACGTTACAAAGTTACGATTATCGTTGTAAGTAACTCACCTCCTGACTCCCCAAAGGCTGTCCGCCATCTACAAGGCACGTCAGGAGTGTGATGGAACACTCCCCACTTGCCTGGATGGGTGCAGCCCCAACAACACTCAAGCAGCTCGACACCATCCAGGACAAAGCAGCCCCCACCTGATTGGCCACACATCAATAAATATTCACTCCCTTCACCATCAGCGCTCAGTAGCAGCAGTGTGTACTATCTACAAGATGCGCGGCGAAAGTTCATCGAGAATCCTCAGACAGCACTTTCCAAACCCATGAACACTTCCATCTAGAAGGACAAGGGCAGAAGATACATGGGAACACCACCCCCTGCAAGTTCCCCTCCAAGCCACTCACCATCCTGACTGGAAGTATATCGCCGTTCCTTCACTGTCGCTGGGTCAGAATTTTGGATTTCTCTCCCTAAGGGCATTGTGGGTCAAGCCACAGCACATGTACTGCAGCGGTTCAAGAAAGCAGTCCATCACCACCTTCTCAAGGGCAACTAGGGATGGGCAAGAAATGCTGGACTACCTCCCACAAATTTCTGTAAAACGTTTTATTTTGAATAAGGCATTGTGATCATGATCAGATCACCTGTTTTAATGATGTTGTGGGATACATTTTTTTTCAAATTCATTCATGCCTTATCCTGAATTACCCAGAAGGTGATTAAGAGTCAGCAGCTTTGTTGTGGGTCTGGAATCACATGTAGGCCAGATCCGATAAAGATGGGAGATTTCCTTTCCACCTTCAAGCTGCCTATTTATTCCAGATTTTTATCTCACCATCCGCCACGGTGGAATTCAAGCCCGTGGCCCTGGAACATTGGTCTGGAATTCTGAATCCCCAGCCCAGTAACATTTCCATGACACAATCACCACACACGCAGCTTGTGGCCAGCAGATCAGAACACTGCACCTCCCTCGCACTTCTTCAAATAGGACTGTGGGATATTGTACATCCAGTGAGATGATTCCTCCTAGCAGTGAACTCTGTGACCCTAACATCCCCAACTTGCATCTGCTCCTACACGTTTATTTTAAAACATTCATGCCTGTTTTCCAATCTCTCCACGTCCCCACCTGTCCCTACCTCTGTAACTTCCTTCAAGATATCTGAACTCTTCTGATTATCTGATTTTAGTCACTTCAGCGTTTTTGGCTTTGTCTTCAGCTGCCTGAAACTGCAATCCTGTGATAACAAAGTGTGGGGCTGGATGAACACAGCAGGCTAAGCAGCATCTCAGGAGCACAAAAGCTGACGTTTCGGGCCTAGACCCTTCATCAGAGAGGGGGATGGGGAGAGGGTTCTGAAATAAATAGGGAGAGAGAGGGAGGCAGGCCGAAGATGGAGAGAAAAGAAGATAGGTGGAGAGGAGAGTATAGGTGGAGAGGTAGGGAGGGGATAGGTCAGTCCAGGGAGGATGGACAGGTCAAGGAGGTGGGATGAGGTTAGTAGGTAGGAAATGGAGGTGCGGCTTCAGGTGGGAGGAGGGGATAGGTGATAGGAAGAATAGGTTAGGGAGGCGGGGACGAGCTGGGCTGGTTTTGGGATGCAGTGGGAGGAGGGGACGAGCTGGGCTGGTTTTGGGATGCAGTGGGGGAAGGGGAGATTTTGAAGCTTGTGAAGTCCACATTGATACCAATGGGCTGCAGGGTTCCCATGCAGAATATGAGTTGCTGTTCTTGCAACCTTCGGGTGGCATCTGTGGCACAGCAGGAGGCCCATGATGGACATGTCGTCTAAGGAATGGGAGGGGGAGTTAAAATGGTTTGCGACTGGGAGGTGCAGTTGTTTATTGCGAACCGAGCGGAGGTGTTCTGCAAAGTGGTCCCCAAGCCTCCGCTTGGTTTCCCGAATGTAGAGGTAGCCACACTGGGTACACTGGATACAGTATACTACATTGGCAGATGTGCAGGTGAACATCTGCTTAATATGGATTATCCCTGCAATCCTGTGGCTCTCTTTATAGAACTCCTCTGCTTCTTTAACTTGTTCCCCTTCCTAAAGACACCATGTTGAAAACTATCTCTCTGAAATGCCTCACCTGAAAATATGCTGGAGGCAGGTTCAGCTGAAGCTTTCAAAAGGGAATGAGCACAATCCATGAAGAGACAGATATTACAGGGCTGTGGGAAAAGGGAGGGACTTCTTTGGTTTGTTCATGAGATTCGGGTGTCGTTGGCCAGGCCATTGCTGAGTGTCCATCCCTAATTGCCCCGGAGAAGGTGGTGGCGAATCATGTGGGGCAGGTGGGAGCCACAGTGCTCTTAGGGTGGGAGTTCCAGGATTTTGACCCAATGACACTGAAGGACATCATTCCAAATTTTCCAAAATGCTCTTCAGAAAGCTGAATGGCCTCCGGTGTTGTAACAATTCTATGTATTTTTGTGGCTTTGGTGTCAAAATTCTGCTTGATTTATCTGCTGTGAAACCCCTTGGGACATTTCTACTGCATTAAAGATGCTATACAAATGCAAGTTCTTGTTGGAGCTTGGGTGGTTACAATTTGAAGTAATTTGGCGTGAAGGATTAGCTAAAAATTATCCGTGGGACATCTTTGACGTAGAGTAAGTGACTGTGATATGGGATATACAGTCACCGATATGTTTGAAAATCACTGTATTCCTACCCGTTTCCTGCACTGATTCATCAATTGTCCTCTGGGAGGGTAAGTCTTCAGTGTTGCAGCAAGAATTGTACGTTTGGGGTGGTTTCATGAATTTTTTAGACACCCCCTTAGGGAAAGCACTGTATCAGAAATTGTAATTAAGCTTATCTGTTTGAAAATGAAAATTAGAACGGTCAGGACTCATTTGCATACGGAAATGAGCTTAGTCGCAATTACATTTCTTCAATGAATTAAAAAAAAAGGAAGTATGCTATTTACATTAATACCCAATCACACAAAAATATGACAGAACTCACATTCAGGAATAAATGGTTCTCGAGCTTGAAGCAGAAATTAATAAAATGGAGGTCGTAAAATCAGTCGTCGTATTCAACAAACTGGCGATAAAGCAGAAGTCCTCAGTTTTAGTGAAAGTGTAGGAAGTAAATTTTCATAATCCAATTTTAATTTAAAGTTAATAATTCTAAACACTTCATCTGGAGTTCCTCTGGGTATTGCCAATCTAGGTTGAAAAGTTTCACTTTTTAAATTTGTTCTGCAAAGTTGGTGAAGTTTTCAAAAATGTGTTTTTTTCAATATTATGGTGTTTCTGATAAAGTTGGAATTTATTGTCCAATGCTCAGTCATGTTAAGGAAATGGGTCCTGAATCACTGCGGTACTTTTGCTGACCGTGTAGGCTGGAGGTTCAAGGTTATGCTCGAATGTCAGCGAAGCAACAACGGCGGTGTCATGTTACTTTTTTAAAATAATGTACAATGATTGGATGTGATGTTCTAGGGACTGAGGTTCAAAATTTACTTTGGTAGATGTGGGATTTGAATCTAATACAAATGTGGAATTAATAAATCCAGTTGTTGTGGAGGAATCCCCATGTGGCTTGTTATATCCTTTGGGGAAGGAAACCATCCAGGAGAAAGCGGCTTGCTCAGGTTTACTCATCATCCCTACTTGCCAGGCAGCAGTTGAGAGGTAATTCCATTGCTGTGGGTCTGCAGGCTCATGTAGACCAGATTGAGTAAGGATAGCAGGTTTCCTTCCCCAAAGGATATAACAAGCCACATGGGGATTCCCCCACAACAACTGGACTCTTGATTCCACATTTGTATTAGATTCAAATCCCACATCTACCAAGGTAGATTTTGAACCTCAGTCCCTAGAACATCACTTGGGTCTCTATGCAAAATTGGACTTTTCATTAGATTAATCATCAAGAGATCCAGGCTAATAGACCAGGGATAAATAAAACAAAGAACTGTGGATGCTGGAAGTCTGAAATAAATCAGAAAGAGCTGGACGAACTCAGCAGGTCTGGCAGCACCCGTAGAAAGAAAGCAGAGGTAACGTTTCAAGTCCTTTATCAGAACAGGATAAAAATTTCACGACCTTCTGACAAACAGTCACTGGACTTGAAAATCTAACTCTGTTATCCCTGTGACAGATGTTGGCAGACTGGCTGAGCTTCCCCAGCACTTTCTGGTTTTATTAGAATAATTTGGGGAGATGGGTTCAAATCCTGCCATAACAGCTAGTGAAATTTGAACTCAACTCATGAAATCTGGAATGGAAATCCATTCTCAGTAAGAGCGATCACGGAAGTGGCACAGATTGTTGTAAAAGCTCATCTCGTTGGAAAAGCAAAGCCATCCGTGGGTTGGTCTACATATGGCTGTAGGAATGTTGTTGAATCTTAAACTCCCACTGCAATGGCTGAACAAGCCACTCAGTTCAAAAATAATTAGGAGAGACAACAAAAGCTGTTCTTTCCAGTGATGTCCACCTCCCATTAAAGAAAATAAAACATCCTCCTAAGACAGGATGATTTGGAAGTTTAAGTTTCTGCTCTTGCCCTTCTCAGTGGTAAGAGTTACAGGAGAGACGGACACACTATCAAGGCAAAAAATAGTCAGTGCACAGTGCACACATGGTGTTCCCATGTATCGGCTGCCCTTGTTCTTCTAGATGGAGGTGACCCCGGGTTTGGAAGCTGCTGTCTGAGGAGCTTTAGCAAATTTCTGCAGTGCTGCTGCTGAGTATTGGTGGTGGTGTGAGTGGGTGTCTGTGGATGTGGTGCCATCAAGCAAGCCGCTTTCTCCTGGATGGCGTCAAGCTTCTTGCATTTGTTGAACTGCACCCATTCAGGCAAGTGGGGAGTATCCCATCACACTCCTGATTTGTGTCTTGCTGTTGTTGGACATTCTCTGAGGAGTCTTTTACACGGAGCTTTTTACACAGAGGGTGGTGGGTGCCTGGAACTCGCTGCCGGGGAAGGTAGTGGAGGCAGATACAGTAGTCACTTTTAAAGGGCGTCTTGACAATTACATGAATAGGATGAGAATGGAGGGACACAGTTGCCAGAAGAATAGAGGGTTTTAGTTGTGATGGGCACATGTTGGCGCAGGCTTGGAGGGCTGAAGGGCCTGTTCCGTTGCTGTAATTTTCTCTGCTCACACTGAAGTAATTAGTTGTAAGAGCTTTGAAATGTGCTAAGATGCTAATTAAACACAAGACTTTCTGGTTAATTTCAAGGATGTCAGCTAAAGGTTTGCACAGAGTTCACAGAGATCACTGGATGGCGTCACTGCCTTGGAGCTAGATGCTCTGGACTTAAAGGTCAATTGCGTCCAACACAAGGTCAAACAGGTTGAGTATCAATTTGTAAATCAATCCAATGCCCATCAATGGGAGCTGGTAAGAATGGAAGAAATTCCTGGTCAGCCAAGTGATGGACAGAACATTGGGAGCATCTACCATCAATATCCAGAGCAGCAGGCTAGAACATATCCATGGAAAGTGCATTTTGTGGCACCACATCTGAGTCCACCAACCTGCTAATAGACCACTAGAACATCAGAAACAGGAGCAGTCGCCCTCAAACCTGATCATGGCTGATCTTCTCCCTCAACATCAACATCCCACCCTTATCCCTTGATTCCCTGCCTCGTCCAAAATTTATTGATCCCAGCCTCTTGCATTATCAACAACTAAACCTCCAAAGCCATCTGGGTTGGAGAATTCCAAAAAATTCACACACACTACCAAAGCAAAGAGCTCTATCCCTCATTTTCAGGGTACTCATTCTAGAGATGCAGCTTCCCCAGCATCTTATGAAATGCTGTAAGAATTTTATATGTTCCAATGAAATTAACTCTCACTTTTCTAAACTCCAAAGAATATGACATGCCTGTTCTTTGCATGAATCTGAAAGTGTAGCATCAATACAATAATTTTACTTATGTGTATTTCCTCATGTAGGTATCAGCCCCTTTGTCAATGTACTCAGTTTGTGTAAAATATTCTCAAAACCAGTGCATTAGGAGATAATTTTAATTAGAAAGTGTGCTGAGAGAGAAAATCTATGAAATGTTAACCATTCAGGATACTTTGAAAGACTGCAGCACAAGTTCCCTGTAATCACTGGCCAGATTGTACAAAGCTACAGAAACCAGGCCATCCCTATGGCATGGTGATCTCAGCCAGGAGCGGGTGTTGACCAGTGTCTCAGGGTTTGGGCTCCTGTTCAATATCAAATAGTTTCGGCCAGAAATTATGCATGTGAGAACTTGATCAGACTGAGCCTCAATAAGAATTGTTTACTAGTAGTCACACTTTAAATTCATATTCAAAGCATCTGAAAGTAAACAAGCATGTTGTCAATAAGGCACACAGTGTGTTGACCTGCATAGAGCAGGGATATCTTGCCGCAATTATACAGGGCATCGGGTGAGGCCACAGCTGGAATATTGTGTGAAGGTTTGATCGAAGAAGGATGTTCTCACTTTCGAGGGAGTGCAGCAAAGGTTTACCAGACTGATTCCTGCGACGGTAGAACTGTCGAATGAGGAGAAGTTGAGTCAGTTAGGATTGTCTTCACTGGAGTTTAGAAGAATGAGGAGGGGACTCTCATTGAGACCTATAAAATTCAAACAGGTCAAGCCAGGTTAGATGCAGGAATGATGTCCCTGATAGAGGGGGAGTCCAGAACCGGGGTGGGGGAGGGTTACAAGGATAAACCTGCTAGGACAGAGATGAGGAGAAATTTAATCACCTAGAGTGGTAGGCCTGCGGAAGTCGCTACCACAGAAAGGAGCCGAGGCCAAAACATTGTTTGATTTCATGAACAAGTTGTCTGTAGCACTTGAGGCTAAAGGGATATGGGGAAAAGTAGGAACAAGTCACTGAGATGGATCATCAACCATGAAGACCTGAAAGGCTTATTCCTGCTCGTCTTTTCTAAGCTTCTTTACTCATTTACAGGATGAAGGTGTCACTGGCTGGGCCAGGAATTTATTGCTGATCCCTAACTGAGTTAAGAGTCAAGAACATTGCTGCCAATCTGGGGTAGGTCAGACCAGGTAAAGAAGGCAGATTCCTTCCCTAAAGGACATTAGTGAGCCAGATGGGATTTTCCAACAATGGATTCATGGTCATCACTAGACCCGAATTCCAGATTATTATTGAATTCAGATTCCACCATCTGCTGTGGCAGGAACATTACGTGGGCCTCTACATTGACGGCCCAGTGACACTACCACTAACCAATAACCTCCCCTTTCTGTCTGAGGAAAGAAAGATGGGATTACATTTACATGGCGCCTTTCATGACTGCAGACCATCCCAGGCCCCTTTACAGCAAATGGAGTGATTTGCTGAAGTCTGGTCATTGTCAGCGATTCATCAGTCACATGGTCAGCTGCTTAATCTTCAGTCAGGCCCCAGTTGCAGTGCCAACCCACATACCCACAGCTTCCAACAAGGGTAGGTCAAAGAGGCTGATCCTGGATCCATCCCAGTCAAAACAGGCATCAAACCCCCGTGTTGTTAGCGCCAATCTCATGCACACCAGCCAAACTCATCAATCCCCGTTGCTATTGGCAACTCCTTTGCGAGGCCCTTGTAGCCTGGAGCTTTGGCAGCGATGGTAGAGGCCTCACTTCTGTTTCTGTCACCCTGCTGTTACAGCGTGGCATTGCCATGGGTTGGAGTGATTTACAGATTGACTGGGAAGGAGATTCTGCTGAAAGGATGGGAATAGTTAGAGGCTAAACTAAAATGCAGAATCTCTGGATTATTACCTGAGCCACCATGGTCAAGCTGGGCAATTGGTCATGAAAATCAAGGATTAAATGCATGTCTTTAAGATTGGTGAGGATGGAATGGCATTCACTTTGCAGGGCACTAGTACCAATACTGGGGTGGAAGGAAGCTGTTCCAGTGGGATGGGGTTTGCATGAACCCAGCTGGGACCAGAGCCCTAGTGACTCAGACAATTAGGGCTGAACAGATGGTTTTAAACTAACTCAATGGCAGGGGCGGTTTTGGGAGAGGGGAAACATGGTCTTACAAAAGAAGAGGATAAGTCAACATTGCAGGGCAGCTATTTACGCAACAGTATCTAGAGTGGGACATGTAGAGACAGAGTGTACAAATAGCAGCAGAATGATACTTAGACTTCAGGGCTTAAGTTATACAGATGGCTGGTATAGGTTCGGCCTTCAGAATTCAGAAGGTTAAGGGGTGATCGGACTGAAGTCTTCAAGATATTAACAGGGAAAGACAGGGTAGATAAAGATAAACTATTTCCACTGTTTGGGAATTCTAGAACTAGGGAGCATTATGTGGAGGTGCTGGTGCTGGACAGGGGTGGACAAGGTCTAAAATCACACGACACCAGGTTATAGTCCCACAGGTTTATTTGAAGACACAAGCTTTTGGAGCCTTGCCCCTCCTTCGGGTGTTAGTGAGAGAGGTGGCATCAGGCACAAACTTTATAAGCAAAAGATCAAAGGGTCATAGAACTGATGCATAGTCTGAGAACTAGGGTGAGACCATTCAGGAGAGATGTTTAAGAAGAAGTTTGACACACAAAGGGTGGGAGAGGTTTGGAACTCTCTTCCACAAACAGCTCTCGTTCTGGATAAGATGTTAATTTTAAATCTGAGATAGATTAAACCTCTATTAAGCAAAGGTGTTAAGGGATATATTGCGGTAGGCCACAGATCAGCCATGATCTGATTGAATGGTGGAACAGGCTTGAGGGGCTGAATGGCCTACTTCTGTTCCTATGTTCCTAATAAAATCAAAGGGGGGAAATGGTAAAAAGGCAAAATGAATTCCTTAAAAATACCTTCCTTCTACTCTGGATTTGTTCTGTCCTGAGGTGACAAAGCTGGTGGCTGGGAGGTAAGTCTCTGATGAAGGATCTAGGCCCAAAACGTCAGCTTTTGTGCTTCTGAGATACTGCTTGGCCTGCTGTGTTCATCTAGCTTCACACTTTGTTATCTTGGTGGCTGGGAGGCTCTGGTTGGGTCTTGCTTCGACATCTGTTTGAGCTTGGTAGCCCCACCCCTCCCCATACACGGGCCAATCAGAGATGGTTGGCACCTTCGCAGATGCTTCTTCTCCACCTTGGGGTGGTTCCTTGGGCAAAAGGTCCCCTGGGGAACACTGCATTTGTTTTCGAGGAGGCTTTGAGGTCACCTGGGAGTCAAGAACTTAATTTGGGGAGACTTGTGCCAGGTACGTGGGTGATGTGACCCAGTCCAACAATTGATATCACACAGGGATGGCCAGTTGAGATATTGAGCCCTGGTCCATGGGCTTAACATCCTTCACCTCATGACTTAGTAACGAAGTGTATCGCTCATGGAGTTTTAACAGGTAGTGACAGCTAGAGGTACCGCAGGGCACCAGACGAGTTCCAAACGTATGCACTGAGCAGGGGAAGGCACAGAGGGATGAAAGAGCTTTGATTAGTTCAGAATATTTTAATGTCTTTTTTTTCTCTCTCTGTTAACTTTTTTAAAAAGTATTTTCATTAGAAGAGAGTGATGAGGACATCATGGTAGGAACTAGCTGGAAGGAGCTTCTGACGCTGACAGTGAGATGAAATTGAATTAACATTCACAGTCAGAGCACTGCGATTGTTGATGCACCCTGGGGGTTAACGACTGTATCTCTGCAGATGTTAATTCATTCTCTCATGTGCTATGAATGGATTTCATAGATGGAGATATATATGTATATAAAATATTAGAACAGAATTGCTTTCTTTCCCTGCTTTGCACTGAGCTGACTAACCTCAGCCCACGAACCTCTGAGGGAGAATGGGGAAAAGCCAAACAGGAGGTCCCGTTTGGCTGGCAATCAACTGCGATGTGCTGAAGATGCTACAGAACCGTACGTTGTTGTTGTTGAATGGCTAGTTCCTGGGCAACCCGGAGGAGAAAGGGGACGAGGGAACGGGTGGAGATGGATGTGGAGGGTTCCAGGGGAAACATCCTGCGAAACCATCTTCCAAAATGGGTCAGCTGTCGTTGAGCTGTGTGGGTGGAAGAATCACATTAATTGACTTTGAGGTGGCACAAGGATGGGTGAGGGCATTGTCGCAGCCACTGGGAGTGCCCAGTCAGTACCAGGGGCATGGTGAGAGACAAAATACCCAGCTGAGGGCATTTGCCCCCTTTCGATAAATACCAGCTTAATTCTTTGTACAAACGGTAGTTTCGTGACCCATCATATTTACATACATTGATGCATTAAGCTGTGCAACGAGCAATATTGCAGACACAGCCTTTTAGCTGACTGGAAATCTGAAGTGGCACCACCTGATTGGACAAGAGACCAGTGTGAGATTGAGTGGGCAACTTGCTATCCACATCAGCTGCGAGAGAGAAAGAGAGGATGGCTATTTGACTGCGGGGATAACGGGAACTGCAGATGCTGGAGAATCCGAGATAACAAATTGTGGAGCTGGATGAACACAGCAGACAAAGCAGCATCTTAGGAGCACAAAAGCTGACGTTTCGGCCCTTCAACAGAAAAGGCCTAACCCTAACCCTAACCCTTTTCCGATGAAGGCTCTAGGCCCGAAACGTCAGCTTTTGTGCTCCCAAGATGCTGCTTGGCCTGCTGTGTTCATTCATCTCCACACTGTGTTATCTTAGCTATGTGACTGCGTTGTGAAGACAGCAGAGACGCTACTCCACCAATTTCAGGAGAAGCAAGAGGGTCAAGGGTTAGACTGGTGGAGGAAAGGGAAAGCTTGGGATAGCTGTGTACTTGTTTCTCCCCACACCCCCTGTACTGTGAGACCCTCTGCTCTGTCAGCAGCCCCTTGTTGTGGAGACGGTAGGACCTGCAGATGCTGGAGAAGCTGAGATAACAAGGTGTAGAGCTGATTCCGACCTAGACTCTTCTTCAGAAATGGGGGAGGGGAAGGGGATTCTGAAATAAATAGGGAGAGAGGAGAAGGTGGAGAGAAGATGGACAGAGGAAGAGATAGGTGGAGAGGAGTTTGGTCAAAGAAGCGGGGATGGAGCCAGTAGAGGTGAGTATAGGTGGGGAGGTAAGGAGGGGATAGGTCAGTCCAGGGAGGACGGACAGGTCAAGGGGGCGGGATGAAGTTAGTAGGTAGGAGATGGGGGTGGGGGTTGAGGTGGGAGGAGGGGATAGGGTCTAGACCCGAAACTTCACCCTTCCTGCTCCTCTGATGCTGCTTGGCCTGCTGTGTTCATCCAGCTCTACATCTTGTTATCTCAGCCCCCTGTTGTGTGGCTTTTTCAGCTTCAGAAGGAGCTGTTCTTCATTGGCAGCTCCCAATGCCTCACCAAAGGCTTCCAGTTAGTTTTGTGTGCCACCAGTAACAGCCTACATACCCACTTACAAGTTGGGGTGTCGGGGGGGGGGGGTGCATGAGGAGACTGTATTCTTTTTACTGCCCTCTCAACACCTCAGATGTACTCTTCAGGCTGTGTTGAATATTCCAGCCCTGAAACAAAATAGTTTCCTCGTATTTATGGTGAAGTATGAGATTTCATTTAAAAATGATTGCGACAGAAATTAACTTACTAAAAATCTAGCATACAAAAACAAAGAATTCCAAACAAAATCACAGCATCATGATGATGTCAGCTATGGTGAAGAGTATCTAGGCTCGAAATGTTAGCTTGCTCTCTCTCCACAGATGCTGTGTGACCCGTTGGGATCTCCAGCATTTTTTGTTTTCAAGCACAGAATCATGATGCCCATTGCTCTAAGAATTCATATGGCACCAAACACATCCTATTATCAGTAAATAGTGAGTGATGCTGCTTAGAAGCAATACTCATCTAGTGAAGGCCGTTAAAGGGGCAATGGTCACGCAATGTGGCCGTCCCATTGCCATCGGTCCACTAAAACAGCAGCTAATGAACTTAAAAGACCCTATACAGACAACAAGCAAAACTACAAGTCATCTACAAAACACCTTGCAAGAACTGTGACAAACACTACATTGGACAAACTGGCAGAAAACTAGCCACCAGGATACATGAACATCAACTAGCCACAAAACGACATGACCCACTATCACTTGTATCCTTACATACAGTTGAGGAAGGACACCACTTTGATTGGGACAAAACATCCATCCTAGGACAAGCCAAACAGAGACACGCACGAGAATTCCTAGAAGCATGGCATTCCAACCGGAACTCCATCAACAAACACATTGATTTGGAGCCAATCTACCACCCCCTGAGAAAAAGAACAGGAAATGACATCACCAACGCAGGAAATGACATCACCAACCCAAGGAAACCTAAACAGATAAATAGAAAGTGGGACATAACACCAGCGCTTCATCGGAGGCTCACTGATGATGTTACCTAGAATGGTGACGAAACATCTGAAAACTAACCTTCCAGCTCAGTGAGCAAATTCACATCCAGAACCTCAACCTGAGCTACAAATCTTCTCAAAACTCGCTATCGGTTCAAATGTAAAGCTCCTTAGAAATATTTAACAAGAAGGGCTCAGGGCAGAGGGGAGTTTTGCTTCTTAGGAGTTCTCATCAAGCAGACCCGCTGGCCAGCAGTTCGCATCGAGTGATCCAGGAACAGCAGACCTCATCCAGCAGTCCTAACCAAGCAGATGGAAGGCAGGCCAGAGGAAGAACAGGAAGACCCAGGGAAGAGTTCCCTTATACCTGAGCTAGAGAGCATTTTAATGAGACTGAAATATTCCATCCTGACAGTCTGTCTTCTGGTATCAGTGAGCATCTGATATTTTGTATATTCTCCTTACGTAATTCACTCATGTATCCTATCCAGACTATTGCTTCTTTACAAACTCAATAAACAAGCAAAAGATTGCAGTCAATCATTGACTGCCTGTATATAACTGTGATCATTAACATCACACAATCAGCAGCTGTAAGGTGCTTTAAGATGTCAAACTGTGAGCAAGGCAAATGAAATGTTTCTCTTGCTCTGCCACAAACTAATTCATAAACACTCCAAAGGACAGTTTCAGCTTGTGCAGCTGACATTAATCCGTTTTCTGTTCAGTAAATGCATCAACAGAACATGGAGCAAAGTTGGGACTAACTGGAGTTAGGATACATATCAGCATGCTCAAACTGAAGACGAGGTTACGACAGGCTGATTGGTCTCCTCCTGACCCCTGTGATATTGGCTCGGTGTGTGATGTCCTAGGAAGTGGTCAGGTGCCAAACGAAACTGTACCAAGCTGTCAAGTAGACCCCTTCAGAAAAGGGAACATGGAATTACAGTTGGACTAAAATGGTGAGTTATGAAGGTCGACTAGAGTTGGACTGGAGAAGTTATTTGGTAGTACAGAACTTGAGTACTGCTGAAACAAGTAGACATTTGGCAGAATCCTGTGGAGGCTTGAGCAATGTGGATTGTAGTGAGATTGAGGCAGCATTGCATGGGAATCCCAGTGAGGCCTACCTCAGTGTCAGGAACAGCTCACTGCAACTTTATTGCTGGAAGCCAAGGTTGTCAGTGGGTAGCAGCAAGTTGATAATTAGCAAGGATTATTGCATTAAGTACCTTTCTTATGCCACAACTCACCTTATTAATATGCAGCTTCATACCTTTGCAAACACTCTAGACATTGAGAACTTTCGACATGGAAATCAGAGCAGGAATCTGGTCAATTCATCTCACCGCAGAATGTGAAGGAGCTCCATATTGGACATGGTGGATAACCAATATTCCAGGGCATACTCCATTAGCACTTCATTAGCCACATGCACTTCACATCCATGAACTTTGGCATCCGACATGTGCCAGCCTCTGGGAACCCTCATGGCACATCTGCCATCCACTTACAGGACATTTCTGTACTTCAGTTCTTCACTTTAGGGCAGCACGTTGGCTCAGTGATTAGCACGGCTGCCTCACAGCACCAGGGACCCGGGTTCGATTCCATCCTCAGGTGACTGTGTGTATGAAGTTTGCACATTCTCCCCGTGTCTGTGTGGGTTTCCTCTGGATGCCCTGGTTTCCTCCCACAGTCCAAAGATGTGCAGGTTAGGTGGATTGGCCGTGGGAAATTGCCCATAAGTGTTCAGGGACGTGTAGATTAGGAGGGTTATGGGGGATGGGTCTGGGTGGGATGCTCTGTGGTTTGGTGCGAACTTGTTGGGCCGAAGGGCTTGTTTCCACACTGTAGGGAATCTGTGATTGAACACTCAACACCCTCAACCTGAGCTACAGATCTACTGCGGAACAACAAACCAGCTCGGTGTGCCAACCAACCTCAGCATTCTATGATTGATTCAATGCTGCACCTTGGGTTACACCTGGTAATGCTATAGCAAGGACACTGTGTCTGGACCAGGCTGTATCTCGGGGCACTGTCAGAGCACTCACTCTCCCTGAGTCCATCTGGACAATTATTTCATCCCTGCCTTGCAATGTCTTTCCCTTTTGTATCTCATCATCTCAACCAGAGATTCAGGTTCAAAGTGCTGCTGCGTAACCTGGTCACATAGTGCAGCAGAAAAGCCAGGAAGCTTGTCATTGTTATCAGCTGTCCGTTCTTCAGCCAGGGGGTCCCAGCAGCACCTGAGAACAGTCCAGGGGCTTGGACACAGTCAGCCAGCTACTTGTGGTGGTCAGAGTCAGGAACCTCCCCACATTACACTCCACTCACCCTGATTCCTTCTGCCTTATTGTGGGCTGTTTCCTACCTGGAATGAGAGAGAGAGGCAGGTGTTAAGGGAAATGAAAATCTGGGTCAAGGCACTTACCTTTTGTGTGGTTGGGGAGGTGTGCTGAGTGAGTAGGACATACAGGGTTAGTGATGTCGGAGGTTGGAATGGGTGACAGTGAATGAGGGGAGATGTTACAAAGGAGGTAGTGAGAATGGAAGAACATGAGACTGGATGGGAGATGGATACAGTGGCAGAGATCGAGTGAGCGTGAAAGTATTGAAGAGAAGTTGGTGGGATTAGCATTGGCAGAATGGAAAAGGTAATTGCCCTGCTGAATAGAATGCTGGCATTCCTCCAGAGATCTGACGCTGCACTGATCTGGGTTGGAATCTCAGACCAGTCTGGGCATGGTCTGGTGTCATGGCCCGCTTTGCTGGTCCTGAGGGAAGGGGATGCTCTGACTGTGATCCACCCCATACAGCTAGGCCTCCAAGCCCCTGAACACACTGTGGGATCACTGTCTTCCACGTCCCAGGGACAATTGTCAGGATCTGTAGAGGACTGACAATTCTTGTCTGGATGCACAACAGCCTATTTAAAGGTGGCGCCAGGGATGTTGGCCAATTCTGGGATATCCTGGCAGTGGTTCTTTACTCAGAGAGTGGTCGGGGTGTGGAATGCATTGCCAGAGAGGGTCATGGATTTGGCCTCAATAGGGGCATTTAAGCGGCTATTTGATAGACATATGGATGACAGTATAAGGTACGGGTGGAGGTTAGATTGACCTTAGGTTTGGGGTAAAAGTTCGGCACAACATCGTGGGCCGAAGGGCCTGTACTGTGCTGTACTGTTCTATGTTCAATATTCTATGGTGAGTTATTCTGAGAATGGCACCTGGTAGGATGGGACTGGAGTTGAGCGAGGGGGATGCCATGTGGTGGGGAAGGTTGCTGATGAGGCAGGGTTAGGAAGATTAGATAAAAAGAAATCTCCAAAAAACCCCAAACGACCCGGACTTGATCCAAAAAAAGATACGGCCCACTCTAGTGAAACTTTTTGTCTTGTATTCATCAGGACATTTTTCAAGAATACCAAGGAAGTGGGAGAAACAACATTTGTAGTGAATGAGACAAAAGTGTTGAAAAGTGGGATCTGTTTGATAGAGACATTGCCATGGAGAATGGGCCCATTAACTATTAATCAGCATTAATCAGTGTAAGGGCTTATATTCCCTTAAATAGAGCAAATAAGGGATTGATCTAATGGAGGTCTTTAAGAATGTTAATGAGGTAAATAGAGAGGCTATTTCCTCTGGTGCAAAATTTCACGAATAAGGGGGAGCTTAAAAAACTATTTGAGGCACTTTTTAAAATTCTAATAGTGGTGAAAATCTCCGCCACAAAATGCATTTGAGACTGCGAGTCATTTGGAAATTTCAAACTCATGATCGATAGATAGATTTTGGTGATATAAGTAATTATCTGACGTGGAACCAAGGTGAGTAGATGGTGTGAAGGCACAGATTGACCACAGTTTGATCAACCGCTAGTATAGGTATGGGGGGAGGAGAACTGAATGGCCTACTCCTATTGCAATGATTGGCACCATGGGCAGAATCTTGTTAAGGCATGGCGGGGTTGGGGGGGGATCTCATCAGGTGAGCCAGTGTTTCCCTTGTGCTACCCCTTCCAATGAGAAAACTGCTAAACTTCCCTCCAAGTTGGTGAGGGCAGTTGTAGGCCTTCAATTTGTATACAGATCCTCGGGGCACAAGTCCAGCCCAGCATGGGCTGGTGACTCTTCAAGTCGTTAGTGCCAGGGAGAGGCACACTCAAGATGTGAGGGTCATGGGTGCCCTCCCATCACCCGGGCAAGCAATTCTAATAGGGGTTGGGTTGAGGGTAGGTGTTTCCCAAGTTGGAGATTGCAGGGGGAGATGGTGAGAAGGAAGGGCTGTGGGTTGGTTCTCTGCGGGCGCCCTTCTGATATCCAACCCCTTTGCTGGGCACTGACTGCTTTTGACCGCTGCAGCTCCCCAGAATTGGCAAAGAGCCTGCTTTGGTTAACCTGGCCCTGCATGCAGCATGCAGGTCTCAGTTGGTGGCAGTGCCTTCACCCTGAAGCTATTTCTGGTGCAGCAGAGAAATCGGCAATACTCTGTTGAATATTGTGCCCTAGACCCAACCATCTTCAGCTGCTTCGTGAATGACGTTCCCTTCATCATAAGGACACAACTGGGAATGTTTTCTGATGATTGCACAATGTTCAGCACCATTCGTGACTCCTCAGATAAAGAGACAGCCCCTGTCAAAATGCAGCAAGAAATGGGCAATATCCAGGCTTGGGTTGAAAATTGGCAAGAAACAGTCGTGCCACATGAATGCCAGTCAATGACCATCTCCAGTAAGATTTCATCCAACTATTGTCCCTTGATATTCAATCTGTTTCCATCACCGAAGCTCCCACTCTCAATATCCTGGAGGTTAATGTTGACTAGAAATTAAACTGGACTAGCCATATAAATACAGTGGCTACAAGAGCAGGACTTGCAGAGAGTAATTCAGGTCTTCACACCTCAAAGCCTGTCCATCAAGAACAAGGCACAAGTCAGGAGTGTAATGGAATACTCTCCACTTTCCTGGATGGGCGCAGCTGCAATAAAACACTATCCAGGACAAGGCAGCCCACTTGATTGATAATAAAATGTGAGGCTGGATGAACACAGCAGACCAAGCAGCATCCCAGGAGCACAAAAGCTTGATTGATACCTCACTCCTCCACCACTGACGCTTGGTAGCAGCAGTGTGTACTATCTGCAAGATGCACTCCAGAAATTCACCAAAGATCCTTAGACTGCACCTTCCAAACCCATGACCACTTCCAACCAAAGGACAAGGGTAGCAGATATGTACCACCACCTTCAAATTCCCCTCCAAGCCACTCACTGTCCTCACTTGGAAATATATCACTGTTCCTTCACTGTCACTGGGTCCAAATCCTGGAATTCCCTCTCTAAGGGCATTGTGGGTCAACCTACCGCACATGGACTGCAGCGATTCAAGAAACAGCTCACCACGACCTTCTCCAGGGGCAACTAGGGACGGTCAATAAATGCAAGTCCCAGGCAGTGATGCCCACATCACAAGAATGAATGAAAGAAAAGTTAAGAACACCCCTTGCCTCCTGCATGCAGGAGATTCTGCGCAGTGTTGGTTCTGGTATGTGTGATGAACGACATGAGACCCACAAATGCCTTTCTTCTGTAATGTGCCGTAAAGATACGGGGATCCCTCCGTGTTGGAGTTTGCGACTGTGTCACTGGTGACTTTAGCGCATTGTGGTGACCACTCACTGATCCTCCAATGCCCTGCAACCCCCAAATCCAGCTTCAAAACTGCCTAATTGTGTTACAAAGATATGGGAATGATGCACATCTGCCTCTTCAATAATTAAATGCTTTCAGAAAGATGTATGGCACAATTTAAACCTCGTGAAATTATGCTTCATCACATAGCTGCAGCACAATTAATAAGTCTGATTGCACCAGTTTTCTGTGTTTTTCACCCTGAAGCAATGGCAAGGCGTTAATTGAGACTTGGGAGGTCGAAGCAAGAGCATTCGCCACCAGTGGTGAGGTGGTTTGTTCAGGACTATGTACTCAATCAGAAAGGAGAGAGAGCAAGATGAGTGCAGGTTTAAATCTCAGAGATGTTCCTTCATCATTTGTCATTGTGAATTTCCTTCCAGACAGTCGTAGGGTCACACGACACAGAAACTGACCCTTCAGTCTAAATTTGACCCAGTTTCCCAAACTAAACTAGTCCCATTTGCCTGCATTTGGCCCATATCCCTCTCCACCTTTCTTATTGATATATCTGTCCAAATGTCTTTTAAATGTTGCAACTGTATCTGCATTCACCACTTCCTCGGGCAGTTCATTCCACATACGAGCCACCCCTCCGTGTGAAAGAGTTGCCCCTCGGGTCCCTTACAAATCGTTCTCCTCTCACCTTAAACCAATGCCCTCTCGCTTAGACCTCTCCCACCCTAGGGAAAAGACCTTGCTGTTAACCTTCTCTATGTCCCTCATGACTTTATAAACCTCCACAAGATCACTCCTCAACCTCCTACACTCAAGCGAAAAGAAGTCCCAGACTATCCAGCCTCCCCTTAGAGGGTCAACCCCTCCAATCTGGGTAACTTATAAATCTTTTCAGTACCTTCTCCAATTTAATAATATCTTTCCTGTGACAGGGTGACCAGAACTGTACACGGTATTGCAAAAGTGGCGTCACCACAGCTGCAATATGATGTCCTAACTCCTATATTCAATGCTATGAACAAAGAAATGGCAGCATGCTAAACAATGTTATTGCCGCCCCTGTCCACTCGAGACATCATTTCCAAGGAACTATGTACCTGAACCTTTTGGTGTTTCTGTTTGACTGCACTCCCCAGTGCCCTAGTGTGAAATGCCTAAGTCCTGTCCTGATTTGTCTCACCAAAAGGCAACACCTTGCATTTATCTAAATTCAACTCCATCTGCCACCCCTTGGCCCATTGGCCCAGATGATCAAATTCCCATTGTTCTCTTAGATCCCCTTCTTCACTGCCCATTATACCACCAACTTTGGTGTCATCCACGAACTTACTAACCATGCTTCCTATATTTTTATTCAAATCATTTACATAAGCGACAAACAACAGTGGATCGATCCTGGTCACAGGCCTTCAGTCTAAAAAATCCCCACACTACCACCGTCTCTCTTACCGTTAAACCAATTTTGTATCCAATTGAATAGTATCAGAGATAGTGGGAACTGCAGATGCTGGAGAATTCCAAGATAATAAAATGTGAGGCTGGATGAACACAGCAGGCCAAGCAGCATCTCAGGAGCACAAAAGCTGACGTTTCGGGCCTAGACCCTCTAAATTGATAAGCACTACCCTCCATGGGCAATGCGACAACAACAAAAGAGGCCAGAGGAAAGTAGCATGCCCCAAGCCCCACAGTGCCCTCCTCCCTCTCCAGGGTATTGGTGGACAATGTGTGCTCCTCCCCAAGGATAGCCAGGACATGGATGTAGCTGCAGAAGAAAATTGGGAAGTATGACCCCTTCAATGGCCTGCTTTCTGGTGATGACAAGGGGAGGTGGGGCTCAAGCGTTGATTATTTTGTATCATAGAGACAATGGTGTTCCATTGGGCTAATTAGTCTCGCTCCATCATTCTAAAGCCATTGCAAATGCTTTTATTCCAAGGATATATACAATTCCCAGCTGAAAATTATTGGATGGAGTCATAGCAAACAAAACATTGGTTGTGTAGACTGACACCTGCAGGAGGGAGTAGTGAGGACTAGGTGCCGAGGTTCAAAATAAGGCTCTCCAGTTTAAAGTGGAGGTGGAGGAGGAACTTCTTCTCTCAGAGAAACATTTGTTTTTGGGACCCCTTTCTCAGAAAGCACTGGAGGTTGGGTTATTGCATATGTTCCAGACTGAGTCACACAGAGTGATTGTAACAAGCTCAGTCAGCCAGATCTCATAGCAGATGAGATCCCTGCTTGGGGCTGTTAACCTGGTCCAATCAGGGAGCCCTGGCTGACACATTAAAAGGTGGAGCATCAGACATCCTGACCCCCTGAGAGCTGGCTCTGAGTGAGGCAGGACTGTAATGAAGGACTGTTCAATAGAGGGTGACTTTTCGTGATGGGATACTAGTCTCTGCGGAGATATTTCAGAAATCAAGGGTTATGAGGGATAGGCTAGAAAGTGGAGTTGAAGCAAGATCAGATCAGCCATGATCTTATTGAATAGCAGAACAGGCTCCTGTGGCCTAATGGCCAACTTCTGTTCCTATTTTCAATGTTTCTAGCCTTAAGTTTTACTGTTTTTAATTCCTGCTGGGTTACCTCCCTGCTTGCTTTCACCCTGTAAGGTTTGGATGCAGGCTGTACCACATAACCATTGTTGGGCCTTCACAGACAGGCTTTGAGAAGCGGTTATGTTTCTGAGTTCCAACTGCTCACCGCTGACCTCTGTGACCTCCTCGTGAACATGGAGTTGTTCCTGTGCTCCGCTGTTACTGCACCATGAAGTGGGAATGCCAGCTGCGATTAAATACATTCCAGGAGGTTTCGGCATCGCCTGACTTCCCTCATTCTCCAGCCTCTATTTGGCCGACACTTCCATTGTTGCCTGCCCCCACCAGAAAGCAAAACAAAAACCCAATCAAGTGATGGCCAAAGCAGCACGCATTTCTTCCATTTTCAATATTTTGAGACCTGGCAGAGAGAAACGTTCAAAGAAAATAACCAGAAAAATCTTTTTTAATGCCCCTGTAATTTTTTACCCTAACTGCACATGGTAGTGTCATGGGGATTGATCTGCACTTGTTTCAGTCTCCTGGAAGTCTCTTCCTCTGATTCCTCAAAGTAACTTTCAGAAGAATTAATTTTAGTTGGGAAGTACTTCAGCAATCATTCTCTATACTTTGTATTCGTTCTCTGAACCCACCAGTGTTTTTTTCAGTAGTATCATAGGTAATGACAGTCATTTCTTTAGTTACCACCGTCGTGTTGTGTGGAAAGCCTAAGGTATGACAATGATATAAATAACCTCTCATCCTTAGTGAGAATGGGATTAAAACCTGGCCCTGGACGTTGGCTCTGGTGGAATGGAGTTAACATTCTGCTCGTATCTGTCTTCCATAGTCATAACAGCAACAAATGGTATTTATGTAGCGACTTCAAAGTAATATCACAGCCCAAAGACGGCTTAGAAGGGACCACGGATGCAGACGGAGAAATTCTTGAGCAAATATCTAAAACGTTTGGCCAAAGTGGAAGATATTAAAGAACCTCATAAAGTGGAAACGGGGAGTAAATAGAGATAAAGGGAACTGCAGATGCTGGAGAATCTAAGACAACAAAGTGTGGAGCTGGATGAACACAGCAGGTCAAGCAGCATCTCAGGAGCACAAAAGCTGACGTTTCGGGCCTAGACAGATAGATTGTTCAGGGTTAGGGAGAAAAAGCAGGGCCTAAGCAGCTGAGGAACAGCCATTCGTGAAGGATCAGATAAAATCAGAGTTGCTCAAGAGTCTAGAATTAAGGGGGCACATAAGTAGAGAAAGCTTTATTTATCTCAGTGGGGGGCAACACGTGTGCACATCTGAAATACTGTTCACATTATTGATCACCTTATTTGAGGCTGTAGCTGCATTGGAGTCAGTCCAGAGAAGCTTTATCATCTGCAGTGGGGTAGGTTGTCTCCTGAGATAAGGATGGAGAGGCTGGCTTTGTATTCACTGGGGTTAGACTTGACTGAAACAGATTCCTGAGAGGTCGTGGCTGGGTGGATGTGGAGAGATTGCTTCCTCTAGTGGGAGAATCAGGAACTACAGGTCACTGTTTAAAAATCAACCATTTAAAACTGAGGTGAGGTGCATTTTTACCTCACAGAGGGTCGCGAGTCTTTGGAACTCTCTTGCTGAGTAGGAAGTGGAAATAAAGACCTTTAAGACAGAGATGATTGGATTCTTGGTTAGAAGGGTAATACCCAAACCGTTGACTGCTCCTTTCCTCCAGATGCTGCCTGGCCTGCTGTGTGTGTTCTTCCAGCCTCCTGTCTGTCTATGACTGGATTCTTAATGAGCGAGCAGTCAAAACCATATCAGGGTAGGTGGGAATGTAGATTTCTGATTGCAATCGGATCAGCCATGACCTTATTGAACGGTGGGACAGGCTGACTCCTGATCCTCGTTCGTGTTTGTATGTGTTTGGATACCGAGACATCAACTCACTTGTGTGATCCCCATCCAAATTGGCCAGAGTGTAATGCCTGGAGGAGAGTGGAGAATACAACTGGGGAGGTACTTAGCACACTGTCAACAGCAACTCATGCTTGCATGGCGAGCACAGTCGGTAGGAAGGGCCAAGAGTAGGTCAGTTGGCCCCTTGTGTGTGCTTTGGTGCTGGTCATTTCTCAGAAGCGTTAGTGAGACCACCTATAATGTCTTTTAGTTAATGGTAGTGTCCCTACCTCTGAACAGGAAGCCACGGTTCATGTCCCATCTATGCCAGAAGTGCACAATAACATTTCTGAACAGTTTAAATAAAAGTATTGACCCTGAGGCATTAAGGGCTCTTGTAGTACATTGGGAGAGTCACTACCTCTGGGCTAGAAAGGCAGGAGTTAAGTCCCACCTGTTCCAGACCTGTGACATAGCATCTCTGAACGGAATGATTAGAATCATAGAATCTCTGTGGAAATAGGCCTTTCGGCCCAACAAATCCGCACTGACCCTCAGAGCAACCCAGCCAAACCCATCCCCCTATAACCCAACTAATCTACACATCCCTGGACATTATGGGCAATTTCCCATGACCAATCCACCCTAACCTGCACATCTTTGGACTGTGGGAGGAAACTAGAGCATCTGGAGGAAACCCACGCAGACAAGGGGAGAATGTACAAATTCCATACAGTCATGTGGGGGTGGAATTTAACATGGTCCTTGGCGCTGTGAGGCAGCAGTGCTGACCACTGAGACACCACACTGCCCAATAAATACCTACCCTGAGGAATTGTGCAGAGATGTCCTGGGATTGACCTCCAATGACCACAGCTATCTTCCATTGTGCAATGGAAACATAGATGATTCTGAGGGTAGTTGATAAGGTGGATTCTGGGAGAGGGCTTTCACTTGTGGGAAACAGTTTGAGAGTGAAGGGCCTGGGGCTCTTCTGGTGCAGTGGCCGATCCCCTACCTTTAGTTTAGGAGGCCCAGGTCAAAGTTACAGCTGCTCCAGAAGTGTGTCATATCATCTTTGAACAGGTTGCATAGAAAATAAATGAGTAAGAGATCTCCCTTTTAAGACTGAGATGAGATAATTTGTTTTCCCTGAGGGTCATTAGCCCTCTGTAAAACACACTGCCACATTGTCTTTCATAGTATCCTTAGTAAGCAGGTCATTCAGCCCATTGAGTCCACACTAGCCCTCCAAAGGCCGACTGACCCAGACGCACTCTCTGCCCTATCCCTGTAACCCTGCATTTCCCATAGCCAATCCAATTTGTCTCCTAACCTGCACGTCTGTTGGACTCTGGTAGGGAACGCACACAGACACATGGAGAATGTGTAAACTCCACACAGACAATCACCTCATGGTGGACACGAACCCGAGTCCCTTGTGCAGTGAGTCAGCAGTGCTAAACACTGAGCCACTGTGCCATTTCTTTATGATTCTCTTTAAAGCCTACATCGTTGAATAAAACTTTGGTCCCCTGCTCTTGCATCAGCCTATGAAACTTGTTGCCTTAATGCTCCTATGAAGCACATTGGGATGGCAAGCCCTCCATTGTCTTGCCTCAACTGAAGTGGAGGTCATCATAACCAGCAAGACTATGCCCAAGGTGGGATGACCGGATCCACATTGGGTTGGATTTCCCTGCTTGAGATCAAGAGGCATAACAAACAAGGATCTGGGCCGATCAGGCAATTAGCATGTCGCTCTCTCACCATGGGGAGTATAATTGGATTCCATCCCAGAATCAGAAGTTGAAAACATCCTGTTTATAACAGTTGTAAGGATACTAAGGGAAATAATTAACTACTAATTGATTTTTAATTGGCAATTTCAATCAAAGGGAACCAGAGAGACATGAGAGGGATGTGGGAACAAATGGTGATCATTTGGGGACAGGATGCCAGATTTTTCAAAAGACACAGGGGATGTTGAGACCCACCGTTGGGAAGGAACTGGAGTGATCCCTCTTCAGCATCCAACCCAGGCAGTATTGGAATGGAAGATCTAATGGGAAAGGGAGATGCTGTTTGAGTGTGTATTTATGGGCTCTGTGTTTAAGGGTCTATTTACAGAGGCTCTGTGTTTTTGGGTTTATATACAGGAGGCTCTGTGTTTATGGGTTTACGTACAGGTGTTTCTGTGTTTTAGGCTGTACTTATAGTGAGCCCTGTGTGATAGGGATTATTTACAGGGCCATTTGTGTTTTTGGGTTTATTTCCATCCTGGGCCACCTGCAGTGTCAGAGCAATGCCACCCGAAGGTTGCAGGAACAGCAACTCATATTCCGCTTGGGAACCCTGCAGCCCAATGGTATCAATGTGGACTTCACAAGCTTCAAAATCTCCCCTCCCTCCACCCGATCCCTAAACCAGCCCAGCTCGCCCTCGTGTCTCTAATCTGTCCTTCCTCCTACCTATCCCCTCCTCCCACCTCAAGCCCCACACCCATCTCCTACTTACTAACCTCATCCTGCCCCCTTGACCTGTCTTTCCTCCTTGGACTGACCTATCCCCTCCCTAACTCTCCACCTATACTCACCTTTACTGGCTTCATCCTGGCCTCTTTGACCTGTCTATCTCCTCTCCACCTATCTTTTCCTTTATCCATCTTCTATCCCCCTCCCCCTCTCTCCCTATTTATTTCAGAACCCTCTTCCCCTCCCCCATTTCTGAAGAAGGGTCGAGGCCTGAAACGACAGCTTTTCTGCTCCTCTGATGCTGCTTGGCTTGCTGTGTTCATCCAGCTCGACACCCTGTTATCTGAGATTCTCCAGCATCTGCAGTTCCTACTATCCCTGGAAAGGGAGATGGATCCCATCAATAAGGATGCAACAATGAGAGAAGGCAAGAATCAGAGGGCAGCAGATGGTGGCATTGGAAGATGGAGACGGACAGCAGTGGTGAGGGTGACAATGAGAGGCATGTGAAGGAGAGGCAGACAGTGAGAGTGCCTGGGTGAGAGACAGGGAGTGGGAATGTGTGTGTGACTGACATTGCAGTGCTATGTGCAAAGTGTTGGGGAGTAGCAATAATGATTTAACCCTTTCAAAGGATTGGCCTCGGCATTATATGCTGAATAGATTCCTTTTGCGCCACATAAGGCTAGGAGGAGCTACAGGAGCATCCAGAACTCTCAAATCCAGTTGGGTTTCACCTAAACCACTGCTCTCCTTCCCAAAATTCCAGCAAACTTGCTGTCCCTCTAACCACCTCTTCATAACTACCAAGTCATCTGCCATTTCAAGCCTACACCTCTCTGACCTCTCTATCCTCAGCTTGCTGGGGTGTCCTAGTCAAACTCAATGCAAACCCAAGCATGGCACCTCTCCTTTACAACCTCCTTGATTTAATGTCAAGTCCAACAGCATGAAACTACAGCACAAAGTGGGTGGCCATGGGTACCCGCATGGGCCCCAGCTATGCTTGCCTCTTTGTAGGTTACGTGGAACAGTCCCTCTTCCGCACCTACACAGGCCCCAAACCCCACCTCTTCCTCCGGTACATTGATGACTGTATTGGCGCCGCCTCTTGCTCCCCAGAGGAGCTCGAACAGTTCATCCACTTCACCAACACCTTCCACCCCAACCTCAAGTTCACCTGGGCCATCTCCAACACATCCCTCACCTTCCGGGACCTCTCAGTCTCCATCTCAGGTAACCAGCTTGTAACTGATGTCCATTTCAAGCCCACCGACTCCCACAGCTACCTAGAATACACCTCCTCCCACCCACCCTCATGCAAAAATTCCATCCCCTATTCCCAATTCCTCTGCCTCTGCCGCATCTGCTCCCAGGATGAGACATTCCACTCCCGCACATCCCAGATGTCCACGTTCTTCAAGGACTGCAACTTTCCCCCCGCAGTGGTCGAGAACGCCCTTGACCGCATCTCCCGCATTTCCCGCAACACATCCCTCACACCCCGCCCCCACCACAACCGCCCCCAGAGGATCCCCCTCATTCTCACACACCATCCCACCAACCTCTGGATACAACGCATCATCTTCCAACACTTCCGCCATTTACAATCTGACCCCACCACACAAGCTATTTTTCCATCCCCACCCCGTCTGCCTTCCGGAGAGACCACTCTCTCCGTGACTCCCTTGTTCGCTCCACACTCCCCTCCAACCCCACCACACCAGGCACCTTCCCCTGCAACCGCAGGAAGTGCTACACTTGCCCCCACACCTCCTCCCTCACTCCTATCCCAGGCCCCAAGATGACCTTCCATATCAAGCAGAGGTTCACCTGCACATCTGCCAATGTGGTATACTGCATCCACTGTACCCGGTGTGGTTTCCTCTACATTGGGGAAACCAAGCAGAGGCTTGGGGACTGCTTTGCAGAACACCTCCGCTCGGTTCGCAATAAACAACTGCACCTCCTAGTCGCGAACCATTTCAACTCCCCCTCCCATTCCTCAGATGACATGTCCATCATGGGCCTCCTGCAGTGCCACAATGATGCCACCCGAAGGTTGCAGGAACAGCAACTTATATTCCGCTTGGGAACCCTGCAGCCCAATGGTATCAATGTGGACTTCACAAGCTTCAAAATCTCCCCTTCCCCCACTGCATCCCAAAACCATCCCAGTTCTTCCCCTCCCCCCACTGCATCGGAAAACCAGCCCAGCCTGTCTCCGCTTCCCTAACCTGTTCTTCCTCTCACCCATCCCTTCCTCCCACCTGAAGCCGCACCTCCATTTCCTACCTACCACCTCATCCCACCTCCTTGACCTGTCCGTCTTCCCTGGACTGACCTATCCCCTCCCTACCTCCCCACCTATACTCTCCTCTCTATCTATCTTGTTTTCTCTCCATCTTCGGTCCGCCTCCCCCTCTCTCCCTATTTATTCCAGCTCCCTCTCCCCATCCCCCTCTCTGATGAATGGTCGAGGCCCAAAACATCAGCTTTTGTACTCCTGAGATGCTGCTTGGCCTGCTGTGTTCATCCAGCTCCACACTTTGTTGTCTTGGATTCTCCAGCATCTGCAGTTCCCATTATCTCTGGCCCCAGAGGGAATAAAGAGAAACAAAATATGTCGACAGGGGAGGTACAAACGGCAGCACAGCAGTTTTCCAAATGCAAATTTCTTTTTTAAATAAAGAGAAACAAAAAACCAAATGGATTTGGTTTTTTGGTTCTCTTTATTTAAAAAAGAAATTTGCATTTGGAAAACTGCTGTGCTGCCGTTTGTACCTCCCCTGTCGACATATTTTGTTTCTCTTTATTCCCTCTCAGAATGGAATGGTGGCTCAGTGGTTAGCACTGCAGGGACCAGGTTCAATCCCACCCTCGGGCGACTGCCTATGTGGAGTTTGCACATTCTCTCCATGTCTGCATGGGTTTCCTCTGGTTCCCTCCCACAGTCCAAAGATGTCCAGGCTCGGTGGATTGCCCATGCTAAATTGCCCACAGTGCCCAGGGATCTGCAGGCTAGGTGGCTTAATTGTGGGAAACGCAGGGTTACAGGGATAGTGTTGGGGATGGGTCTGGGTGGGAAGCTTGGCATGGATTTGAGGGGCCAAATGGCTTGCTTCTGCACTTTTGGGATCCAATGGTTCTATTAGCACACTCCTGTGGCTCAGCAATGTGAAGCCTTATTTCATCTAATCTCTTCTGCCCCCACCCAATCACAGGCCTTCCCTCTTGCTCTTCTTCCCATCCTCCGCCCCCCTCTATCAGTTGCTCAGCATCTATTCGATTTCTCCCTTTCTTCCGATACAACAGAAGACTGTCATTCTGAAACACCAACTCTGTTTCTGTCTTCAGACATCCTGCCAGACCTGATGGGTATTTGCAGCACTTTCTATTTTCGTTCACATCACCTTTACCATTTTACTGCCTTTGGCAGTAGGATCTCCTGCCTCTGCCCTTACTTCATAGACTCGCACAGCACGGGAGAAGCTCTGTCCTCTGATGAAGAGTCACCTCATCTCGAAACGTTAGCCCACTCTCTCTCCGCGAATGTTACCTGATACTTTGTGATTTCCAACAGTTTTTTGTTTTCAGTACAGATTCTAGAATCTACAGTAATTTGCTCCAACATAGAAGAAGATCTTTGGCCCATCGAGTCTGTACTGGCATATCTACACTAACCCCATGTTCCTGCACTCGGCCCACAACCTTGGATGTGGTGACACTCCCAAATACCTTTTAAAGGTTATTTAGGTTTCCTGCCTCAACTACTCTCCCAGGCGGTGCATTCTGCTGCCCGTTAGACCCCAGAACCCATTGGTGATGGGTCTTCCAGAGAAGGGCAATGCCTTTGGTCCTCTGGTCCTCCCACAGGGCACAGCTGCTTCACCTGCGACCCACTGTAGCAGGGAGATGGGCAATACCACACAAAGTGCAGGGACCACCCCCCGTTGATCTCCAGAAGAACACATTTTTCTTCAGATCCCCCCTAAACCTCCTAGCTTTCACTTCAAAATGATATCCCCTTGTTACTGACCTTCAACGACAGGGAACAGTTGCTTTCTATCCACACAATCTCACAATCTCAGGTTCCCCCTTCAACTTCCTCTGCTCCAAAGAAAACAGCCTGGGCTTAACCAGCCTCTCTTCATCACCGAAATGCTCCGACCCAGGCAACATCCTGGTGAATCGCCTTCCAACCCAGTCACCTCTTTCCTGTAGGTGGTGACCAGAATGGCACACAGTACTCCAGCCGTGGCCTAACCAAAGCCCCTCACAACTCCAACGTGACCTCCCTGCTCTCATAATCTATGCCACACTCGATAAAGGCAAGTCCCATATGCAATGACAATGCATCCACATTTAAAAGTACTCACATCAACACTGAATCCAAACAAAATGAAAACTAGCTGCAAAAAGTTCACTTCATAGTTCAGCGATATTTAATTTTCAGAATTGAGCATCATGCTTGTAAGACATCTTTGACTTTTCTTTTTTTTGAAGCTGTCCTTGTGAATAAATGTAGCCTGGGAGGCATGAGGATGGGTTAGATTGTGAGTGATCCCAAAGGACGACTGGGCATTGTGCCTGCCTTGATTGATCATGGGCTGTAGCCAGGTGGATGTGTGGCTCTGAGCATCTTCCTTCCAGGGGGTGGCAGGAGAAGCAGCTGTACCCTGTGAGAGGAACAGACGTGCCTGCTCCTAGGTCACTCTGCTGGCATTGCATAGCAGTCTCCTGTTTCTGCTCTGAGGACCCATCAAAACTGCTTCCCAGGACTGACTGTATACAGCAGTACAGTGTGCTACTGATTTCTTATGGTTTCTTCATGGAGGAGACTGAATGGCTAGGCCAGCATTTATTGCTCATTCCTAATGGGCAGTTAAGAGTCAACCACATTGCTGTGTGTCTGGGTCATGTATAGGCCAGACTGGGTAAAGATGGCAGATTTCCTTGCCTCAAGGGCAGTAGTGAAACAGCTGAGATAGTAAAACCTGCTGAAACATGTCACAGGAGTAGAGGAAGGTAGCAACATCGGAACTGGAGTAGGCCATTCAGCCCCTCAAGGGCCATTCTAGATCATGACTGAATCATGACTCAATGCTATTTTCCTACACAATAAATAAAATGTGACACCCAGCTAGAAACATATTCCAACAATGGACAATGGTTTCATGGTTGCCATGAGGCTCTGGATTCCAGATTTCATTGAATTGAAATTTCACCATCTGCCGTGGCAGGATTTGAACCCATGCCCTCAAAATTTGGGCCTGGGGTTCTGAAGGATCTGTCCAGTGAATTTGCCACCACCATCACTGCCTCCTACAAAGGCTCCGCTGTAGCGATACATGTGTTTGGCTACTCACTGAATGGCTGACTATGGAAAGCTCTGAGATAAGTTTGAAGTGAATGTCAACCAATGCCCACTAGCTCACATGCCAGTTCACTTTGCATTTCCTACTGAATGCCCGCTACAATGTTCCTCTAGGCTTGTTGTCAAGGTCCACAGCCAGATCCTTTTCCACGCTGCTGGATGCAGTTTCATTTCTTCTCTTTCATCACATTTCCCCTTTTCTCCCTCCTGCACACTTGTAGCTGCTAATAATTACACAAGGACTTACTCTCCATCCCTTAAAAATGCCCATTGTTGCCAATCTCAATTCTAATACCCTTTATTCTTGCTCCACTGTTTTTGAGATCATAAACACGGTCAGAGAGAGTTGGATAAAATGGACGAAAATCAAAAGAGCAAAAAATTAGGTTGGCAGACAAATGAACATGTAGGAGATCATGGGTGGGAAAAGTGAACAGAGGAGACTGAGGTGGGAGGAAGACAGCATTAACCAGAGTCAGCAAAGATAATTATCAGCAGTAATGAATAATTAAACCATGTAATTTCTCTGATAAGTGAAAGAAAACCAGAATAGAACAGAGTGCTTAATACAATGATAAATGGATTACATGAATAAACTCATGGGAATAAACTAGAACCAAGAGAGAGAAAAAATCCTTACAAGGAAGAATCAGAGAATTGCAGCCATCACAGATGGAGAAAGGGGGGGACTGCCTGCTTAATTGATTAAATAGCACAATACACCCATGTTAGTGCATCTCACCAGTATACCCAACATATGTTGTGTATTTTTTTTCCCTTAAATGACAACGACTGAAAGCTTAAAGACACTTTTACACGTTTTACTTTCTAAAATTCATTTATGGGATGTGGGCACTAATTTGCACCCGTCCCTAAGTCCATGTACATATATATATCCACAGAGTTGTTAGGGAGACAGTTCTTTCCAAGATTCTGATCCAGCCGCACTGAAGGAATAATGACATAGTTCCAAGTTCATCTGAACTCATGGCTGATGATTCAGAAAGTTTTGATGCTCTGTCATGCCTATCTAATACACCTTCTATTTAAAACAAGATTAACATCACACATTTTAATTAATCAGAAAAAAAACAGCTTTCCATTTGTATACTGTCTTTGAGATAGTAAAACCTGCTGAAACATGTCACAGGATTAGAGGAAGGTAGCAACATTGGAACTGGAGTAGGCCATTCAGCCCCTCAAGGGCCATTCTAGATCATGACTGAATCATGACTCAATGCTATTTTCCTACACAATAAATAAAATGTGACACCCAGCTAGATATTTGAGCAAATGACCAAAAGCTCAGTTGAACAGAGAGATTTAAAAGGACCTCTTAAAACAGGCAGAGACAAAGAGAGGTGGAGAGGGAAGGGCTTTTGCAACTGAAGGCACGGTTTATAACTAGCACAGCAAAATAGAGGAGAGGTGCAATTTGATTTAAAAAATCAAATCTGCTTAACCACAATAATTGGCCTGTAAACATATAGGCATTAGCTTGTCTCAGTTGATTGCTTTTTTACAGAAGGACATCCACAATGGAGTTGAGGATAATTTTTGTACTGACTGATTGTGGTAAGGCCAACTATGACAAACTCTGCATTCATTACCCAATACTCTTTTCTATTCATTTCTGAATGTGGGCATCGCTGGCTGGGCCGGTATTTCTTGCCCATCCCTAGTTGCCCTTGAGAAGGTGCTGGTGAGCTGCCTTCTTGGACCGCTGCATTCCTTCTGCTGCAGGTTGACCCACAGTGTCATTAGGGAGGGAATTTTCCAGCGACACTGAAAGAACGACGATATATTTCCAAGTCAGGTTGGTGAGTGGCTTGGAGAGGAACTTGGGGGTGATGGTATTCCCATATATCTGCTGTCCCTGTCCTTCATTCCACACTGGTAACCTATATAGTGTTTCTCTGCCAATCCTGCGGTTCTACTCTAATTTTATGCTCCACAGGTATCTATTTCTTTTTAAGTCCCTTGCTGGGACCATTGAGGGACAGTTAGGGTCAACCACATAGCTATGGGACTGGATTCAAATGGGTGAAGATGGCAGATTTCCTTCCCTAAAGGACATCAGTGAACTAGATGAGTCATTTGATGAGAATTTGATCATTATACACTCTTGTGCCACAGTCTTCTCACCTCTGGGCCAGGAGGCCTAGGTTCAAGTCCCACCTCTGAATAGTTTGATTCGAAAATATCTTCCTTGCAGCTCAGAAATCACATAACACCAGGTTTATCATTCAACAGGTTTATTTGACGACACAAAAGCCCTTCCCCTTCTTCAGGTGTTGTTGAGAGAGGAAGTATCAGACGCAGAATTTGTAAATAATAGATAAAAGGGTCACACCACTGATGAGGATGTATTAAACAAACTTAAGATGCTGTTAAACCTTTAATCAGTTAAAAGGTTTTAATTGATTAAAATGTGTATGTAAATCCCCAAATTTCTTTGAAAGTCACTGCCCTGACAGAATTAAAGGTTTTATCAGTGCAAAGTTGAGGAGGGACTTGGAGACTAGATTAGATATAGATTTGTAGTCACATGTATAAAAAAAACAATGAAAAGTGTTTTCTTTGGTGTGTAATACAATGTTTCACCACATTCCGACTCCATCTTGAAACATTGAATATAATATACTCACAAACTCATTACCAGACCATTATCCCAGGCCAACTGAGTGACAACTGTAGCCACAAAATCTTCTGGGTTTAGGGATGGCATCACTGAATGTGATGAAAATTGTGTGTAATTTGAATTGAGAGGGAAGAGGCCAATTCAAGAGGATTGGCGGGAGGGAGGAGTCCTGGAGCACATCACACTTGGGAGCTGGAGCAGATCATTCAGCCCCTTGAGGGCAAATATGCCATTCTAATCATGGCTAGGCTTTGCCTCAGTGCTGTTTTCTTGGAGTTCAGGTCACCTGGGATCACTGCAAAAGAAGTCAAACTAAAGTAGATAATACCCCTCCGGGGTTGTAGTGTCAAATGGGTTAAGAAATGATGGGCAAGGGTGCCAGGAACAGCTATTACATGTGAACATACAGATTAGGAGCAGGTCACTTGGTCCATCATCCAATAAGAACATGGCTCATCTGATTGCTTCGCATTCCCGTGTGCCTCGGCTAACCTCTGACACTTTCGCTTATCAACCATCCACTTTTACTCCATAAACATTCAAAGACCCTGCTTTCGACCACCTTTTGAGAAGGAGAGCTCCAAGATCGCAAGGATACGAGATAGAGGCCTGGCGGTGGTATTTAACAGAGATGACTGGGTGGTGTGGGGGGCTGGGGCATTTTACTCGCTGGTTGGACAGCCAGTAAGAGCACTGTGTGCCTCTCATTTCAGAATTTAACCGGACAGCGGTGGGCGTTCTCTGGGATTGTGGGTCCCAAGATGGGGAAAGCCTTACCTGCCAAGGACTACTGGCCAATTGGAATCTGGGGGCTCTTTAGACTGGCAGCACCACCAACAGAGCAGAGGCTGTAGCTGGTACTAGGGCCTTCTGAGGGGTTCAGTGGACCCCAGCCCACAAGTGACCAATGGCCGGAAAGGAATCACAGAAGTTGGGGGTGTAGGAATGAGGGATTTTGGCAGCAACGATAGTGTAGGTGGCTCTCAACAGGACATCACCTCTTTCCTTTGAACAGAGACCTTCCCCGGGTGAAAACCTATAAGTAGCATGTCACAGATTTGCTCACCACGGTTCCAACTAGTCAGACTCGTACCCCATCTCCCCCAACCACCTCATCTGGAAGGATGCCCTTAAATGGGCAACAATTGTTTTATAAATGCAAGTTTCTCTTTTCAAATAAAGATTGCATTTCCTAAAAACAGAAGCTCAAGTTAAGGTTATTTTGCCTGTCATTTTGCTTTTAATTATAGACTCAGTGATTTTTTTTTGGTCACTGACAATTTTGGGATTCAACATTGCAAGCATCTGTCTTCTCCAAACGAGGGTTGAAGCTGCTGATTTGAGGTGGTTCCATTCAGAAGCGATATAGACAGTTAAAAAAAAATGCCTGCTCGAGACAAATTAATTTTAAAAAAGACAATGAATGACTAATGTTTGAAGAGGGTAGGAAAATATTGAATTCAAACAATGTTGCAGTGTTCTTAAAGATGGAGCTAGAGGGATGGTGTGCTGTTGTCTCCTTCAGTTTTGTGTGCTGTGTCCCTTAGCATTTTGATTTTGTGGCGCAGGCTACAATAGCAGAATGGAAGAACGTTCTGTGATGCTTTTCAGATAGGTCAGTTGGTTAAAAGACAAGTTTGTTTTACAGAAGGATGCCAATGGAGCAAATTCAACCCTTGTGGTACTTTTATTGTGGTCTGCCTTTTTGCCTTGCCACAAGCCTCAGGAGTGGTAGCTACATACAACAAAGCGTTGTTCTCCAAAGGAGTGAGAGATCCCTTCTTGAGTCTGTCTAATTACAGTCCTTTCTATAGGAATGCCAGCCAGCACATCATGAGTATTCATAGCTTATCTCTGAACTGAAAACTTGGCTAAGGTGCAGTAGATCTCCCTTCTGCCCTTTAAATGCAACCACTGGAACTAACAAACTGAGATCCTGGTTTCTCTCAGGCAGTGGACAGAATGACGGATCATGCAGTGGAAGGTGAATTGTTCCACAGCAAAAGGTGAACCTAGAAACTTGCTGATAGAACTGCTTCCAACAGAGCAAGGCTGACATTCATGCTGAGATTGGGGATGGATGCTTGGGAATGCGCTCTCCAAAGGTAAAATTGCTGGATCTTTCAAGCAAAATAGCACATTCACTCCATTGCTATAGCAACATGTGTTATCATAACTTTGAAGTAAAATGCGGCAAATGTGAAGAAGGGAGGAATAAAAGAATATGTTATCCTTTGAAACGGCAACAGAATTAATTTCTGAAGATGACAGACTGTGATCGAAACAATTCATGGTATTTACACACTTCAGAACATAAGGCTTCAGCACAAATGAACAGATTTTGTGTCTGGTGGTGCTGCAATTTTAACATATTGAATACTGAAAAGCCCTTTGATGAGGTGGAAAAAATAACTTACTGACAAAAAGAAATTCCAGAAAGTTCATAATTCTCAAAAGGATTCTTTCTTCTGTCGATGACAACTCTACATAGAACGATTAAATTTATGCCTGCACTCAGACAAGTTTTCCCAAAGGTTTCTATGACCACCTATATAACACGTAATTCTGCACCATCTTCTCACTTATGCAATTACAATCTCCCTCCAGTTGAAATACTGTAATGCAACCATCAGTGGAAGGTAAGGAGTTCAGTTAACGAGGTCGGCTGGTTTGCAAGGTAGAGTAACTCCATCAGTGTGGGTTCAATACCTGTGCCGGCTGAGATTACCGTGAAAAACTGTCTTTCTCAACCTCTCCCCCCTTAAAGCATAGTGACCCTCAGGCTAAACTGCCACCAGTGGCTCTCTGTAATGAGGGAGCAGCCCCATGGTCTGATAAGTCTACGGTGAATTTGCCTTCATAATTGCAGCATGGCATGCTTAATTTTAATTTGACTTGTTATTGTAACATGTGCCTAGGTACAGTGAAAAGTTTTGTTTTTGCCTGCAGTACAGGCAGATCATACCATACAAATATCATAGGGTGATGGAACAGAGCAAGGAACACAAAGTTACGGATGCAGAGAAGGTGCATAAAAAGCAAGATCAACATTATATTTGAAATTTGAGAGGAGGGGAAGGTGATGGCCGAGTGGTGTTATTGCTGTACTGATAATCCAGACATACAGATAATGTTCTGGGAACTTGGGTTCAAATTCTGCCATGGCAGATGGTGGAATTTGAAGTCAATAAATATCTGGAATGAAGAGTCTAATGATGACAGCAAATCCATTGTTGATTGTTGGAAAAACCTATCTGGTTCACCAATGCCCTGCCATCCTTACCTGGTCTGGCCTGCATGTGACTCCAGACCCACAGCAATGTGGTTGATCTTAACCACCCTCTGGGCAATTAAGGACGGGTAATAAATGCTGCCTAGCCAAGAACACTCTCATCCTGTGAATGAATTTTAAAAAAAAGTCATCCAGAAGTGTGATAACACTGGGGAAGAAGTTGTTGGTAGGAGTATTTAAGCTTTTATATATTCTGCCCGATGGAAAAGATTGAAAGAGATTATAACTCAGATAGGAGGGGTCTTTGATGATGTTGGCTGCTTTACCCAGGTAGCAATAAGTGTAGATAGAGTCAATAGATGTGTGATGGACTGGGCTGTGTTCTTTACATAGGGAGGTTCCATGCTACATGGAGCGGTGTGAGAGACTCATTAAAATAAAGCCACAATAGTCCTATTAGACAGAAAAATGACAGGTGGTGGGTTTAACTTGAGGATTGCCACTTCTTAGATTAGGCATAAGGCTGAGAAGGTGGGGCCTTCCTGGCTAACTCAGCTGGTGCAGGAATTGAACCCATCCTGTTGGTACCTGTTTGTATTGCAAACTGTTTTAACCAATCCGCAGTGCAGAGCAAATTCATTTGACCCACAAAGTCTGCGTGGAGCATGGAACAAACAAAACCAGAAAACACTGTAGAAACTCAGCAGTGCTGGTGGCATCTGTGGGGAGAGAACAGAGTTAACATTTTGAGTCCATATAGACCTATGTAGAACATGAATTAGCAAGTACAAAAGAAAGATGGAATGTGACTTCAAAGTGGGGAACTAATTACATCAGAAAAATCACCACAGATTGCTAGAGAAACTCAACACGTCTGGCAGCGCCTGTATATGAAGAAACTGTGTCAACTCTTCAAGTCCAGTGACCCTTCTTCAGAACTAGATAGGTTCTTGGACCCAAATGTTAATCTTTCACCCTCCACAAGACACTGCCAATCCTGCTGAGTTTCTCTAGCAATTTCTGTTTTTGTTCCCTATTTCAAGATTCTGGAGTACTTTATTTTTGTTCGATTAGTTTTGGATCTCTGTTTTCTGCACTCCAACTCTGCATTATCTGAAAACAACACTTAGTCTTGACTCCCCTGTGCAATGAGGGTAAAGAGTTACAAATCTTTAAAAGTAGCAACACAAGTTAACAAGGCCATAGAAATTGCAAACAATGCATTTTGAAAAGAACCAGATTGAAAAGCTATGTCAAATTTGTATAGAACCTTGCTTAATGTGCACAGTTCTGGTCTCCGTGTTATAATAACAGTATAGTAATTCTATGCAACACTTGCCAAATGCTCGACAGTCAATACAAAATGTTTTGGATTATTTAGGAGACAGTGGGATGATTTGGTATTGTTTCTGGAAGTGCATCTTTGCTGCATTCATGTGTTGTGATTTTCTTTTTCCACGGGAGGAACCTTGTGAGTGACATGGGCTTTGTCAAGATTTGTGAAAGAAGGATGTGAGGAGTCAGCCACAGTAATCCCAATGGCATAGGAACATGAGAAATAGGAGCAGGAGTAGGCCATCCACCCCATCGAACTTGCTCCACCATTTAATAAAATCATGGCTGATCCTTTCATGGGGCTCAGCTCCACATACCTGCCCATTCGCCAGAACACTTAATTCCTTCACTGTTCAAAAATCTATCTATCTTTGCCCTAGAAACATTCAATGAGGTAGCCTCAACTGCTTCACTGGGCAGGGAATTCCACAGATACTTGTTCAGCGCGAACTGACTACACCTCTCAGTCACGAGCCATTTCAACTCCACCTCCCATTCCTCAGACGGCATGTCCACCCTAGGCCTCCTGCAGTGCCACAACGATGTCACCCGAAGGTATTCCGCTTGGGAACCCTGCACCCCAATGGTATCAATGTAGACTTCACAGGCTTCAAAATCTCCCCTCCCCCCACTGCATCCCAAAACCAGCCCAGCACGTCCCTGCCTCCCTAACCTGTCCTTCCTCCCACCTATCCACTCCTCCCACCTTAAGCCCCATCCCCATCTCCTACCTACCACCCTCATCCAGCCCCCTTGACCTGTCCGTCCTCCCTGGACTGATCTATCTCCTCCCTCACTCCCCACCTACACTCACCTTTACAGGCTCCATCCCTGCCTCTTTGACCTGTCTGTCTCTTCTCCACCTATCTTCTCCCATATCCATCTTCTATCTGCCTCCCCCTGTCTCCCTATTTATTTCAGAATCCCTTCCCCTCCCCCATTTCTGAAGGAGGATCTAGGCCCGAAACATCACCCTTCCTGCTCCTCTGATGCTGCTTGGCCTGCTGTACACCTTGTTATCTCAGATTCTCCAGCATCTGCAGCTCCTACTATCTCTGTAACATAACCTCCCTGATTTTAAATTCAATCCCTCTAGCAATGAAGGACAACAGTCCATTTGCCTTCTTCATTACCTGTTGTACCTGAAAACTAACGTTTTGTGATGTTGGGGTATCTCACTCCATCTTTTATGCATGTGCCGAGCGGTGAGGTGAGTTTCTCACTAGATAGTGGAGAGTTGTCATCGAAAGGTGATCATTGCTTGCTAAATGTCTTATAAACAGCCCTGTTCAGGGGTCTATGCCTGTGGGGGCATAGTAGGGGCATGTGGTAAAGATGGGAACAGGATCATGCAGTATTGAGGGTTTATCCACAGACAGGAGTGCCCTGGTTTAATGCGTGGACAGCGTAGAATCACATCTGGTCACCTCAAGGAAGGGGGAGAAGCAATGGCCTAGTGGTACTATCACTAGAGTGTTAATCCAGGGACCCAGCTAATGTTCTGGGGTCACGAGTTTGAAATCCACCATAGCAAATGGTGGAATTTGAAAAAAAATCAGAAATTAAGTGTCTAATGATGACCATGAATCCATTGCTGATTGTCAGGAAAAACTCATCTGATTCACTAATATCCTTTAGGGAAGGAAATCTGTCATCCTCACCTGGTCTGGCCTACGTGTGACTCCTTACCCACAGCAATGCGGTTGACTCTTAACTGCCCTCTGGGCAATTAGGGATGGGCAATAAATGCTGCCCTAACCAGAGATTTCCTCAGGAGACAGATTTTGCAACACCCTCCTCCACCCATCCAGGTCCTTTCTCTCCTGTGGTTGGCTGTTTCAGATCGGAGTGAGAGCATTGAGTGAGCTGAAGCTGTTGTGTTGAAGTGATCTGAGGTGGTGAGTAGGTAGCACAGAGGGTACTCAGCGATAACATTGTCAAAGGTTGGGCGAGAACGAGTGAGGGAAGATGTTGCAGGCAATAATGAGAGGTAGAACATGAACCTTGATGGGAGGCCAGTGCAGTAACAGAGGAAAAAGCATAGCAGCTACACCTGAACAGCAGTGATCTTCCTGGGACATTACTTTGGCCATTGCAACGTCACTGACCCAGGTGGCAACCTTGGAACAAGTCCTGCCAGCTTGACTCCCTGTGTTGGTAAAGATGGGGAGAGGATGCCCCTCCTTTGCACCAGTCCCTCCACCAGGAACTCCAGATCCCTATCGGAGAATTGCGATGCCACTGCTGCACGGTGGCTCAATGGTTAGCACTGCAGCCTCACAGCGTCAGGGACCCGGGTTCGATTCCACCCTCAGGCAACTGTCTATGTGAGGTTTGCACATTCTCTCCGTGTCTGCGTGGGTTTCCTCCGGGTGTCTGATTTCCTCCCACAATCCAAAGATGTGCAGGCTAGGTGGATTGGCCATGCTAAATTGCCCGTCGTGTTCAGGGATTTTTAGATTAGGTGGGTTATAGGGGGATGGATCTGGGTGGAATACTCCAAGGTTCTGTGTGGACTTGTTGCGTCGAAGGCCTGTAGGGGTTCTATGATTCTATGATTCGCAGACATCTTTAGAATAGTGTTTGACTGAGTAGGGCGTCTTTGGAATACCAGTGCTCAACAAGGGGTACATTGGTCTTTCAAAGATGGCGCAGGTGCCAGGGGGATGTTGGTCTTCAGTAGACATCTGGTGAGTAACAAGTTTTTGCAGAAAGAACATGCAGTAAGATGAAGCTGGAATCACACCTGATGGATGCCCTGGGTGCGGTTATGTAATCATTGGGGTGGGTTTGTATGAAACCTCACAGTTGGAATCCCTCCAAAACACCCGACATAACTTACACAACCTAAAGAACCCCGCCCACGGTCGACGCCGACGGAACCCCGCCCACGGCCGACGGAACCCCGCCCACGGCCGACGACATCATCGCTCCGCCCACAACCTCCACAGCCTGCAACCCCAGAGGAGACAGCCACCCTGAGCCCTGCCGAATCTTCACCATCCCCCCAGACCTCCCACTGACTGAGGACGAACGGTCAGTCCTGAGCAAGGGGCTCACCTTTGTCCCCCTACAACCACACATCAACGAATACCAGTCACGGTCGGACACAGAGCAGTTTTTCCGCCGTCTTCGCCTGCATGCCTACTTCTTCAACCGGGAACCCAACCCTCCTTCCACTGACCCCTTCACCCGCTTCCAACACAAGTCCTCCTCCTGGACACCACCCCCAGGCCTCCTACCCTCCCTCGACCTCTTCATCTCCAACTGCCGTCGAGACATTAACCGCCTCAACCTCTCCACCCCTCTCACCCACTCCAACCTCTCCCCCGCAGAACGGGCAGCCCTCCGCCCCCTCCGCTCCAACCCCAACCTCACCATCAAACCCGCAGACAAGGGTGGCGCAGTGGTAGTATGGCGTACTGACCTCTACATCGCCGAGGCCAGACGCCAACTCTCCGACACCACCTCCTACCGCCTCCTCGATCATGACCCCACACCCGAGCACCAAACCATCATCTCCAACACCATTCATGACCTCATCACCTCAGGGGACCTCCCACCCACAGCCTCCAACCTCATTGTTCCCCAACCCCGCACGGCCCGTTTCTATCTCCTTCCCAAAATCCACAAACCTGCCTGCCCTGGTCGACCCATCGTCTCAGCCTGCTCCTGCCCCACCGAACTCATCTCCACCTATCTGGACTCCATTTTCTCCCCTTTGGTCCAGGAACTCCCCACCTATGTCCGTGACACCACCCACGCCCTCCACCTCCTCCAGGACTTCCAATTCCCTGGCCCCCAACACCTCATATTCACCATGGACGTCCAGTCCCTGTACACCTGCATTCCGCATGGAGATGGCCTCAAGGCCCTCCGCTTCTTCCTGTCCCGCAGGCCCGACCAGGCCCCCTCCACCGACACTCTCATCCGCCTAGCGGAACTCGTCCTCACACTCAACAACTTCTCTTTTGACTCCTCCCACTTCCTACAGACTAAGGGGGTGGCCATGGGCACCCGCATGGGCCCCAGCTATGCCTGCCTCTTTGTAGGTTACGTGGAACAGTCCATCTTCCGCACCTACACAGGCCCCAAACCCCACCTCTTCCTCCGGTACATTGATGACTGTATCGGCGCCGCCTCTTGCTCCCCAGAGGAGCTCGAACAGTTCATCCACTTCACCAACACCTTCCACCCCAACCTTCAGTTCACCTGGGCCATCTCCAGCACATCCCTCACCTTCCTGGACCTCTCAGTCTCCATCTCAGGCAACCAGCTTGTAACTGATGTCCATTTCAAGCCCACCGACTCCCACAGCTACCTAGAATACACCTCCTCCCACCCACCCTCCTGCAAAAATTCCATCCCCTATTCCCAATTCCTCCGCCTCCGCCGCATCTGCTCCCACGATAAGACATTCCACTCCCGCACATCCCAGATGTCCAAGTTCTTTAAGGACCGCAACTTCCCCCCCACGGTGATTGAGAACGCCCTTGACCGCGTCTCCCGCATTTCCCGCGACACATCCCTCACACCCCGCCCCCGCCACAACCGCCCCAAGAGGATCCCCCTCGTTCTCACACACCACCCTACCAACCTCCGGATACAACGCATTATCCTCCGACACTTCCGCCATTTACAATCCGACCCCACCACCCAAGACATTTTTCCATCCCCACCCCTGTCTGCTTTCCGGAGAGACCACTCTCTCCGTGACTCCCTTGTTCGCTCCACACTGCCCTCCAACCCCACCACACCCGGCACCTTCCCCTGCAACCGCAGGAAATGCTACACTTGTCCCCACACCTCCTCCCTCACCCCCATCCCAGGCCCCAAGATGACATTCCACATTAAGCAGAGGTTCACCTGCACATCTGCCAATGTGGTATACTGCATCCACTGTACCCGGTGCGGCTTTCTCTACATTGGGGAAACCAAGCGGAGGCTTGGGGACCGCTTTGCAGAACACCTCCGCTCAGTTCGCAACAAACAACTGCACCTCCCAGTCGCAAACCATTTCCACTCCCCCTCCCATTCTCTTGATGACATGTCCATCATGGGCCTCCTGCACTGCCACAATGATGCCACCCGAAGGTTGCAGGAACAGCAACTCATATTCCGCCTGGGAACCCTGCAGCCATATGGTATCAATGTGGACTTCACCAGTTTCAAAATCTCCCCTTCCCCCACTGCATCCCTAAACCAGCCCAGTTCATCCCGTCCCCCCACTGCACCACACAACCAGCCCAGCTCTTCCCCCCCACCCACTGCATCCCAAAACCAGTCCAACCTGTCTCTGCCTCCCTAACCGGTTCTTCCTCTCACCCATCCCTTCCTCCCACCCCAAGCCGCACCCCCAGCTACCTACTAACCTCATCCCACCTCCTTGACCTGTCCGTCTTCCCTGGACTGACCTATCCCCTCCCTACCTCCCCACCCACACCTTCTCCACCTATCTTCTTTACTCTCCATCTTCGGTCCGCCTCCCCCTCTCTCCCTATTTATTCCAGTTCCCTCCCCCCATCCCCCTCTCTGATGAAGGATCTAGGCCCGAAACGTCAGCTTTTGTGCTCCTGAGATGCTGCTTGGCCTGCTGTGTTCATCCAGCCTCACATTTTATTATCTACAGAATCAGCCCTCAGTTTCTGATTGTACGATCTTTGTCGTTTGGGAGTTTATATTTTTGAGGTGAAGGCTAACTCAAATCTCAGCCATTCTCACTGAAAGCCATCCTTAGAAAATAGCATCCTACACATTTAACATAAATCAGATTGGTGAGAGGCTTTTAACTGCAATAAAGAAGAGTTGGCGTTAACCCGCTGATGACTCCAAATCATTTGCACTGAACTATAAATTGAAAGCTGGGACTTTTTTTTCTGTTTTCTCTCTCCCTGAAATTGAATTGAAGTGTAATATTGATGGGTGGTTGTGTGGTGCAGTGGGCTGTGTCTGTGCCTCTGAACCTTGAGTTCTGGGTTCAAGTCCCATTTCAGGATTGTTTTGCCAAGGAACGTGTGTTCGTAACATAAACAGGTTGTGTAGCAGGCTGAAAGTCCTAGCACAAGTCAATGGCAATGGAAAATGCAGAGGATAATTCCTAATTAGTATTGTGATGCATAGACGTCAGGGCCTGTGTCATCGCTATTTGCAGTCCCAGATTACAAAATGCTTGCAAAAGTGTGAGCTGCCACAGCAATTCAGACTGCCCAGGTGGTCTATAAGATACCACTACCGTCATATGCAGTGTGCACCTTTTATTCCAGGAGATCATGTAGTGTAACATGGAGATCAGAACTGAATGACCCAGGTGTAAAGTTGAATAATTTGCTGATGTCAAACTTAAACTTCTCTTTCATCAGTTTGAAAATATCCTACTTTTGTTACACAGTGTCCTGGATTTACCTTCCAAAGATTAGTTATTATTTCAGATTTGTTAAAAAGGCCAGACTTCACCAGTATCCTTCACAATTCAACCATGTAGTTGTTCTCTGCTACAGAGCTTGACTCTTTCTTGGTAACTAGGAGACAAAATCTAATGTGTCTGTATAGAATCAGCAAAACACCCTCTGACTTACACTCTGCAAGTTCACAATATTTAATTTGCTTTGCTGATTGCGGCTTCATTGTTAATGATTTTGTTGAGTCTAGTAACTCGCAAAGATAGCCTTCACAGCACTGAAAGTAATAGTTGAGAAAATTAACCATGCCCAATACCATCTCTTACATTTCCATAATGGCTTTCATTACTTTTTAAGCTGCATTGATAGGGAGTATAGAGTATGCAATTAATTATTTAACCGCCAGGCATTAGGAAGTTGTTAAATCCCTGTTCCTCTGCTCCAGAGACAAAAGCAAAATGTCCAGGCTCATTCTGCAAGTGCAGTTCTGCAGGATTGCTACACTGTCTTGAATGCTGTCATTCAGTTAATGCATTAAACTGAGGCTGCCTTCTGAACTCTCATAAAGATCCAGTGGTGCTACTCTGAAGAATTTTTCAACTTTTAAAACTCATATACAGGATGTGAGCATCCCTGGCAATGTCAGGATTTATTGTCCATTACTAACAATCCTTGAGAAAATGACAGTAACCACTGGAGCCCACTCTTTCCTAATCTTAATGTTTTCCCATTCTGTGGCTCCTGTGTCCAACTCACATCATGTCCCATCCACGCATCAGCCTTGCACTACTGCATATTTTGACAATGCATCAGTCTTAAGGTTCTTATCCTTGTTTGCAAATCCCTCCGTGATCTCACACCTTGCTGGATCTGTAACCTCCTTCAGGCCCGTGATCTCTTTGCTTCCTTATCTTCAGGCTCGAGGGCAGTCCTCAATCTAACCATATGCCTTTAGCAACTTGGGCCCGTAACTCTAGATTGTAATTGTCTCCACTGCTCAGAATCACAGAATTATTACGGTGCTGCAGGAGACCGTTCGGCCCATTGTGCCTGCACCAGCTCTACAAATCAGCATCTTGATCTCACTTCATTTCTTTAAGACAGGCCTTAAAAGTTACCTCAATGATCATGGGCCCTAACCTCTGCTTAAAGGGCTTCGGTTTCAAATTCTTTTAAAAACTCATTCATGGATGAGGAACTCACTGGCTAAGGCTAGCATTTATTGCCCATCCTTAATTGCCAAGCGGGCAGTTAATAGTCAACCTAACTGCTTTGGGTCTGGAGTCACATGTAGGCCAGACCACATTAGAATGACAGTTTCCTTCCCCAAAGGACATTAGTGAACCAGGTGGTTTTTTTTCCTGATAATTGGCAATGGATTCACGGTCATCATTAGATTGTTCCATATTTTTAAGATTTAATTCAAATTCCACCATGCCATAGTGGGATTCGAACCCTGGTCCCGAGAACATCATCTGCGTCTTTGGGTTAACAGTCCAGCGACACTACTAGGCCGCTGCCTCCTCTTAAAGTAAGTGTTGTTTGGGAAAGTGCCTTGGAAAATTTGATTATATTGTTCTAAGCCCAACTGGTTTATGAATGTCCTTTACTAAGAGTGAAAGACCGGTAATGCATAGAAATGAATGTATTGGGCCTTTGGTTTCAAATATACAACACACATCGGACCAGTATATCCCATTTGCCAATTTTACTGGTATTTCCTTCTGGGTAGGAAGGAAATATGCTTCTTTGCATGATTTGGCCGACACATGATTCCAGACCTACAGGCAATACAGTTGACTTTGAACAGCCCTCTGAAGTGGCACTAACAAGACACTCAGTATGAGAGAAGGGCAACAAATATTGCCAGCAATGTCCTCAACTTGTGGAAGAATTCTTCTTTTATTATTTGTTCAAAGAGTGTGGGCATTGCTGGCTTGCCTGACATCCCTAATTTCCCAGAGGGTGGTTAAGGGTCAGCCACATTGCTGTGGGCCTAAAGTCATGTGTGGGCCAGATCAAGTATGGACAGCAATTTCCATCCTGGAAGGGGAACCAAATGGGTTTTTAACTGCAATTAACCGTGGTCACCACTAGGGCAGCGCCTTTCTCCAGATTTTTATGGTAGTCCAATTTCACCATCTGCCATTGTGGGATTTGAACTCATGGGGCCTAGGTTGTTAAGCAGGTGGTATTAGCGCGGCACGGCGGCTCATTGGTTAGCACTGCTGCCTCACAGCACCAGGGACCCGGGTTCAATTCCAACCTGGGGTGATTGCGTGGAGTTGGCTACATTTTCCCTGTGTCTGTGTGGGTTTCCTCCAGGTGCTCCGGTTTCCTCTCCCAGCCCAAAGATGAGCAGGTTAGGCCGGATTGGCCGTGGGAAATTGCCTGGAGTGTGCAGGCTCGGCGGGTTAGCTATAGGTAATGCAGGGTTACAGGGATGGGGTGGATCTGGGTGGGATGCTCTTCAGAGGGCTGGTGAGGACTTGATGCATTGAATGGCGAGCTTCAACACTGTGGGGATTCTATGATTGACACTACGTCATGGCCTCCCTGCTACAATTATTTCTCAAGTAGCTCATGCACTGTACGTGAAGTATTTGGGATTGTTGGGTGAGAGGATGATCCAGCTGCCTGAGAACAGAATGGATTCAGTTGCCTTTCACTCTGAGTCTGGCTGCAGTTGTCTAATCTGTAGCTATGTGGAAGGACAGGGCGGCTCCATCTAGCCTGGCTGGCAAGAAGTTAATAGACAATGCGAACTGGCCTTCGTTTCCATCATTCAGCTGACCGCTGAGTCACACAAGACAGGAGACAAGCTTGTCCATTACTGCCTAATTAGACTGGAAACAGGATCCGCAACTACAGTTCTGAATCCATAACTCTCTAGCTCCCAGTCTGTGCAAAGCTCAACTCCCTTCTGCTGCCCTGCATTGAAATCAGGAATTAAACAAAGAATTGTGGAGGCTGGGAATCTGAGACAAACAAAAGACTAAAATTGCAGGAAATCTCAGCAGGTCTGGCAGCATCTGCAGAGAGAGAAACAGAGTTACGCTACGAGACAAGTGACCCTTCTTCAGAACGTTGAGATGTCTTTCACCTCTCTGTTTTCCTTTAAGATGTTCCTTAAAAATCTCCCTTTTTGACCAAGCATGTCCTCACATTGCCCAACCTGGTTTAGTATCAGATTATTTTCTTTGTGAAATACCTTGGGACATTGGTTATCACAATGGACGCTTGAGAGAGAGACAGACAGTGCAAATTTCTAAAGGGTAGGCCATGCCTGATAAATCTGAATTTTTTTTGAGGAGGTGCTTCCTTTTTTACCATTCGCAGGATGAGGGCATTGCTGATCAGGTAGCATTTATTGCCAGAGGGCAGTTTGGAGTCAACCACATTGGAGTCTGGAGTCACATGCAGGCCAGACCAGGTAAGGATGGAAGTTTCCGCCCCAAAAGGGCATTAGTGAACCAGACGGGTTTTTCCTGACAATGGTCATCATTAGACTCTTCATTCCAGAAACTTTGTTGAATTCAAATTCCACCATCTGCTGTGGCAGGATTTGAACAAGGTCCTCAGAATATTATTTGGGTCTCAGTCCAGCAATAATACCACTAGACCATCACCTCCACTGTGGGCAACAGACTTCAAGCAATAGATAGGGAATGGCTGTGGATATTATTTACACAGGCTTCCAGAAAGCCTTTGATAAAAGATCATCATTAGGGATTACTCAATAAAGGGGACTGAAGGCAAATTGCTGAAAGGGTGAGGAAATTGGCTAATTGGCAAGAGTCAGAGAGTCAGGAAAATAGGCAGTATTTTAGCTGCAAGATAACAAAGTGTGAAGCTGGATGAACACAGCAGGCCAAGCAGCATCTCAGGAGCACAAAAGCTGACATTTCGGGCCTAGACCCTTCATCAGAGAGCTGAGATGCTGCTTGGCCTGCTGTGTTCATCCAGCTTCACATTTTATTATCTTGGATTCTCCAGCATCTGCAGTTCCCATTACCTCTGATAGTATTTTAGCTGCAGCTTGCTACAAGTCGTTTCCAGTGAAGATTTCATTCAGGAAGTTCCCTAATTGCCTTTGTTCTTACCAACTGAGATGATTGGTAACAAAGCCGAGTTTGCTGATGATACAAAGATGAGCAGCACTGTAAGCAATATCTATGGAAGCATAAAAAAAGTTCAGAGATATAAAGAGAACAAGCAAAATTGTAGCAAATCGATTTCAGTACAGACAAATGCGAGGTCATTCCCCCATTGATAAAACTCATTTGCAACTGGTGAAATTGAGAAACCGTGAAGATCCAACAAGACATGGGAGTCCAGGGTGCACTGATCACAAAAATATTGTAATAAACCACACAGCATATTCAGAAATGGGAATGAAATGTTGGCTTTTACAACCGAAGAATTAAAATGAAAGTGGGTGAGTGTTGTCCTCCAATGATACGCAGCCGCGATTAAATATGTGCAAATGTTCTTTAGGGAAGGAATCTGCCATTTTTACCTAGTCTGGACTACATGTGATTCCCTATATGGTTGACTCTCTGGGATTGGCAATAAATACTGGCCCAGTCAGCAACATCCCCATCCTATGAATGAATTAAAATAAAACTCGAATTACTGAGAACAGTCCTGGGCATCACACTTCAGGAAAGGGACATAGGCCTTAAAGGGGGCACAGTGCAAATTTAGCAGAATGATACCTGGACACCAAAGTTCTGAGGAAGGGTCACATGACCAAAAACATTGATAGAGGTGTGCAAAATGATCAGACGTATAGGTAGAATGGACAGCCAGAGACATTTTCCTAGGGTGAAGGCAACTATTATGAGGTGGCATAGTTTTAAAGTGAGTGGAAGTTGATATCGGGGAGACGTCAGAGGTAGGTTCTTTACTCAGAGAGTGCTCGGAGTGTGGAAGGCATTGTCGGAGAGGATAGTGGAGTCGGCCTCATTTGGGGCATTTAAGCGGCTATTAGATAGGCATATGGATGATAGTATAAGGTAGGGGTGGAGGTTAGATAGACCTTAGGTTTAGGGTAAAAGTTCAGCACAACATCGTGGGCTGAAAGGCCTGTACTGTGCTGTGCTGTTCTCAGTTCTATGTTCACTGTGACTTCTCTCCATAGATGCTGCCGGATCAGCTGAGCTTTTACAGTGATTTCTTGTTTTTGTTTCGGATTTACAGCACCTGTAGTTCCTTTGTTTTTTATTTTGTATTAACAATGTGTATATGGAAATTTGAAAGATTAAAGTTTAATCAGAATTTTCAAAGTGTTAAGGGGAACAGATAGGATTTAGAGAGAAACCTCTTCCATTGATTGGAGAGCCCTGGGACTGAGAGGAGCAGAGTCTAAAGATTAGAACCACAGATTTTTCAGGAGTGAAATTCATAAATGTTGAGAGACCTCTATATTACAAATGGCAGCTGATGGTAGACTAATTGTTAATTTTGCAAACTGAGATCTATGTTGAGGATCAGCCTCAAGTATCAAAGGACATCGAGTTAGGTTACAGGTCATCTGGGACTGAAGGACAAAGTTGGGTCCTGTTGGCCCTGTCTCACCCACACCCTGTATTGTTGTAATAAGGCTTCCCTGTTTTTAAACTCCTTAGCAATAAAGGCCAGCATTCCTTTTGACTGCTTATTTACTTGCTGCATTTGCATGCTAACCTTTTTATATTTCAGATACAAGAACACTCATATTCTGCTGCACTGCATATTTTTCGAGTCCCTCTCTCTTTTTAAATAGTAGTCTGCCTTTTTGATTCTTCCTACCAAAGGGCATGACCTCATGTTTCCCCGCATTAGACTCCATTTGGCTATTTGCTCAACCTACCCATATCCCCTTACTTACCTGTTACTGATTGGATGTTTAGGGTGCCCTCCCAACCAATGCAACATATTGGTCTAGACAATGTTCCATTTCCCTGTTCCCATTATTAGTTCCATAGTTGCAACTTTCAAACAGCCCCATACTTACTCTAGCCACCCTGTTTTGTTTACATATCCAAAGGTATTCTCAATGTTTGTTTATATACTTCTTGCCAAGTTAGCTTCAAAATCAAATTTCTCCCTCTTTATTTGTGATTCAGTCATCAGCTTCTGGTTCCTAAAATAATCCCAATCTCCTGGTTCATCATTACTGTTTGCTACTCTTTTGTGTCCTAGTTTGTTGGTTGAATGTTCTCTTTGACCAACTTTATTCAGGTCGGGTGGTTCATCCTTTTCACCCAGCCCTTCTTTATGACCATTATGACATTTTTGTTGAGCATTATAAAATATTTGCTTAAATGTCTGCGTTTGCTCATCCACTGACATTCCTCCTCAGTGTATTTTCCCAGCTGATTTAGACAACTCTTCCTTCCTATCTCGGTAATTACCCTTTGTCAAAGACATTGGTTTCTGACTCAAGTTACTCACCTTCTAGTTGAATTTGAAATTCCTGTGTATTCTGCTCCTTAGAAAACCCTTCACTATGAGATCCCTCATTAACCCTACCTCATTACACACTACTAGATCTAAAATAGCGTGTCCTTGGTTGAGTCTGCAAAATTAAGTCACATCATCACAGTCCTGCTCTCTCATTAGAGAGATACAATTGGTGGTGACTTTAACTCTGAGGGTCATCGTGCCTCAGGCAAGGGGTGAGATTGAGAAGCTGGACATTCATGATGCCCTCAGCTGGCATGGGGATTAAACCTACACCTTATTGGTATCACTCTGCATTACCAGTCAGTCAACTGAGCTAATGGACTCCTGTTCTACAAGTTACTGCTATAAGGAACAATCCCTGCTGCACTCTACCAATGGATCTTCCGTGTTGCCCTTGTCTATCTGATTTGTCCAATCAATATGCAGATTGAAATCACCCAGGTACAATCCTTCTTGCATGCCTCTATTATTTATACTTTGTCCAACAGGGTGGCAACTATCCAGGGGCTTACAAATGACTCCAACCATGACTTTGTTCCTTTCTTGATTTTGATATTCTTGATTTATACCTTAACTGATTCCATATTGTGATCTATTGTACCTATATCATTATCCATCACTGTACTGGTATCATCCTTTATGAAGAAAGCTACCACACCCCCCATGTTCTTTTTGCATAGTCTTCTGGAACATTGAATACCTTGAATATTGAGTTCCCAATTTTGGTCACCCTGAACCATGTCTCTGTCATAGCTGTCGTGTTGCATTCACTTATTTCTATCTCATTACAAATGCTGTGTACATTCAGATAAAACCCGCATTATGCTGTCTGGGTCTAATTCCTGCTGCAGTCCTCTGGGTATATCTGCTACTTCTTCCTGTCACAGTCTGATTATTGTTCACTTCTTCAAAACCTTGCAATTCTTTAGTTGCATTTCTTTTAAATTTTAGAATTTCCCTTCAATATAACAGCCCCCTCCCTGCCTCCCATTTAGTTTCAAGCCCAGGTTACAATCCTAACTGTGCAATTCTCTACGATACAGGTTCGAGCATAGTTAAAATGAAACTCATCCAATGGAACAGCTCTCTCTTTCCCAGCATTGGTGCCAGTGCTCGATGAATCAGAATCCATTTCTCCCACATCAATCTCCAACCAACATAGGGCCTTGCATTTACCTCTCTCATCTTAGTTATCCCACAACAGTTTGAACATGACTCAGTTAATCCAGAAATTACTAGCTTTGCAGTTTTGCTTTACAATTTAGCATTGAGCTGATCATAATCCCTCAGCAGAGCCTCCTTCCCAATCCAACCTATGGTATTGGTACCTGAAAGGACAATGACAACTCAATCCTTCCCCTCCCACTCCAAGTTCCACTCCAGCCCAGAAGAGATGTCCTTAACTTTAGTGCTATGAGATCCTACCTTATTACACAATACTAGATCTAAACTAGTGTGTCAAGTCTCATCATCACAGTTCTGCTCTCTCTCTCTCTCTCTCGAGAGAGACAACTGGTGGTGAGTTTAACTCTGAGGTCATCATGCCTCAGGCAAGGTAGGCCACACAGCTTCAGAAATCTCTATCCAGCTTCAGAGAATCTATTCCCCGAATAACCAAAACAGCGATGCTGGCATGATAGGTCGTGTTGGGCCTCCTGCGTACATCTGCTCCAGGCTGGTTGCATCCTTCTGTTTCTCTCCTTTTTCATCTTTTTCTTTCTCTCTTCTTCGCCTTCTGATGTTGTGGGAAGCCAGAGTGTGGACTCGGCGGGTTGTCGGCTCCTGGCTGCAGTAGATCTGAAGTGCAGGAGCTCCTTGAGGCCCTGGAAACCTTGCAGAGACCTCGCCCTGGAGCTGTGTTTGAGGTCCCTTGTACTTAAGATGAACTCTACTTATGTAATAAAAACCGAAAGAACTGCGGATGCTGTAAATCAGGAACAAAAACAAAGTTGCTGGAGAAGCTCGGCAGGTCTGGCAACATCTGTGGAGGAGAAAACGGAGTTAACGTTTCGGGTCCGGTTCTGAGGAAGGGCCACCGGACCCAAAATGTTAACTCTGTTTTTTCCTTCACAGATGCTGCCAGACCTTCCGGGCTTTTCCAGCAACTTTATTTTAGTTCTATTTATGTCATTTCTTTTTGTCCTTTTTGTAACTCAAAATGATGCTGAAGTGTGCTGACAAAATACTGTATCTTTCTAGATATATGTGACAATAAATCATAAAAACTGCAAGAACTGTGCATGTTGGAAATCAGAAACTAAAACTGAAATTGCTGGAAAAGCTCAGCAGGTCTGGCAGCATCTGTGGAGAGGAATCAGAGTTGATGTTTTGGGTCCAGTAGGAAAATATTGTTTTATTCTATGCAGAAGATAGGGTGGGGGGTGGGAGTAAGGAGAAAATGAAAGGTGGAGATAGAGCCCAAAGACAGGGCAGTTGGACAGATGAAGCAATGGATAATGATCAGCCTAGGAGGATGGATAGCTGTTAATGGGAACTATTAGTGGCTAACAATGAATTGTGTGTAATAGCAGGCCATTGTTAACAAGAGAAAGTGAGAACTGCCAATGATGGAGTCAGAGATAACACAGTGTGGAGCTAGAGGAGTACAGCAGGCCAGGCAGCATCAGAGGAGCAGGGAAACTGATGTTTCGGGTCAGGGATCTGGCGTGTGGTGGTGCAGGAAGGGTGCCTCAGCCCTAAAATTATAGGGTTGATGTAGAGTTCCCAAGTGGGAAATGAGGTGCTGCTCTGGCTTGCGCTGAGCTTTGCTGGAACACTACAGCAAACCTGAGACAGAGGTAGTGGCCAGGGAACAGAGTGGTGCATTGAAGTGGCAGGCAACTGGAGGCACAGGATTCTTTTTTGCAGGCAGAATGTAGGTGTTCTGTGAAGCAGCCCCCTTAGCTACCCATCGTTTCCCCAGTATGGAGGAGACCACATTGTGAGCAGCAAATGCAGTAGACTAGCTCGTGGGAAGTGCGGGTAAATGATACTTCACCTGGAAGGTGTGCTTGGGTCCTTGGATACTGAGGAGGGAGGAAGTCAACGGGCATGTATTACACTTTCTGCAGTTGCAGAGGAAGGTACCACTCTGGATCAGGATGCTGTGGTCTGTCTGATCAACCTCCATTCAGAATGTGCCTTTGCCCATCACTGGGAGCAAGGTCTTCCCACTGAACAGACAAGGATACTGGCCTCCAAAGCTAAATTCTGGATTCCCGCATATGGCTCACTTGCAGTCACATTCTCCTGTCCCTGACCACCGACCAATTTTGATGTATCATCCAACATCCAACAACACTCAAGTGGCTTGATGCCAACCAGACAAAGCAACCCCCTTGATTGACACTGCATGTGCTCCCTCCACAATTGGTAGCAGCAGTATGTACTATCTAAAGACGCACTGCAGAAATTCACCAAAGATCCTCAGACAGCACTTTCCAACCCATAACAACTTACATCTAGAAGGACAAGGGCAGCAGATACATGGAAACACCACTATCTGCGGGTTCCTCCGTAATCCACTCACCACCCTGATTTGGAAATACAGCACTGGTCCTTCACTATCATTGGGTCAAAATCCTGGAATTCCCTCCCCAAGGGCATTGTGGGTCAACCCACAGCACACGGACAGCAGCAGTTCCAGAAAGCAGATCACCACCACCTTCTCAAGGGGAAACTAGGGACAGGCAATAAATGCTGGGCCCAGCCAGTGACACCCACATCACATGAAATAAAAATACCCCACAAATGCCCCCACCCCTGCCAAGTCTGAAGGCGTGGTTCAGCTTAAAATATGATTCTGTTTTTCCAGCAACTTGTTTCATTGCCCTTTTTTTTTGCACTTTTACACATTTGTGGGAAGTGGGCAGCACAGGCTAGGCCAGCATTTATTTCCCATTTCCAAAATGCCATTGTAAAGGTAATGGTGAACTGCCTTTTTGAACAGCAGTAATCCATATATACCTTACAATGTCATTAGCGAATGAATTCCAGGGCATTGATCTTTCAAAAGGGCTGGGGCAAGCACAATGGGCTGCAGGGTCCCTATCTATACTGTGTGAGTCTTTGAGGCTGTGTTCCAGGTTCCAAGCTTTTTGTCCTTAATTCTGACACTGAGAATCGGCCTGATGGCCTTTCTGTGACCAGCATTGTGCCATGTTCATCATTGCCATGGGGTGTTGCAGTCGGCAACAAATCAAAATGCTAAGATGCCACAATAGCTGTGCTGAACAAGATTTGGAGAAATTTGCTTGACTGTGGCACCTGGGAGTCAAAAAGGCCTGAGCATTGCCATGGTAACAGGGTGTACTTTTTCTGAGAGAACATTGTCTTTTTCAGGGGCACCAAAGACCCAGATGAAAGGCCAGAGACAGTCTCCATGTTCTCCTAAGCACATGGAATATAGATCTATGTGTGCATGAGAACTGGCTTATCTTCATAGCCAAATACGTAAGATGTTCAACAGGGTGTTTTTAAAGGGCACATTTTCTTCCTGAAACTCTATCTGTGCTTGTACAAATCTGTCTTCTCATGGAAAGAGCTACAGAATCAAAAGATTTCAATGTTTAAGAATTACAGTTGCAAATTTGCCTCTGCCAGTTCCTTGCCCATGCTCTATTTTGAAGAAACAACATTTTGCATTTCACCCTCAGAATCTCCGGTCATAGAATATAGAATTAAGGGAAAAAAAAACACACACACATTTTATCTCAATTTTTTTGTCTTACGCTCATCTTACATCTTTCATCAGGGCATTTGTAAGAACAGAGAAATGCTCGCCGTCGTTGCCATTTGATTTGAATATGGGAGGTAGTGAAGTCTTGCTTCAGTTGTATGGGGGCTTGGTTTGATTGCACCAGGAGTACTGTGTGCAGTTTTGGTCTACTTATCTCATGAAGAAGGGTCTTATTGCAGTAGAGGGAGTGCAATAAAGGTTCCTCAGACTTGTTCCTGGGATGCCCTTGAAAGATAAATTGGGCCAATTGGGTCTGTATGCTCTAACATTTCTAAGAATGCAAGATAATCTCGTTGAACCTTAGAAAAGACTTGGGAGAGCCAGTCTAGACTCAAGTAAGATGTTACTCCTAGTGAGGAGTCTAGAATCAGGGACATCAATTTAAAAATGAGGAGGAAGCCATCAGATCCAAAATTAGAATTTTTTTGTTTAAACTCAAGAGTTATGAACATTTGGAATTCTCTAGCACAGTGGGTTGTAGAAGTTCAGTCGTTATGTAAATATAAGGTGGTGGATTGATAGATTTCTGGTTACCAGTGGTGTACAAGCTTATGCGGACTGAGGGAGTAAGAGTCATTGAATCAGCCATGATTGTACTGAATAGCAAAGCCGACACAATAAGCTGAATGGCCTACTCCCACTCCACGTGCCTATACTTGACCTTGAACAGATTTTCAGAAGGGAGTTAAGTGTTAACCACATTGTTGTGAGGCTGAAGTCACATGTAGGCCAGATGTGGTAAGGATGGCAGACTTCCTCCCCTAAAGGAACTGGTGCTTTTCTGAACTTCTTACATGACTGTAAGATTATTTACACTTGCTGTGATAACAAGCTCGACCAGGAGACGTTTTCTGCAGTTTGCTTTAGCTCCTGGATCAATCCTGTGTTCTTCAAAGGATCTTCTTCAGAGCCCCAGGAGCAGCAGTACACCATCACCTTGTTATATGCCTTCACTGCCAAACCAATTTATGGAATATTGGGCAAACAGGCAAATAAATAACATTAATACAATCATTGATATATTTGCCAGAGAGGCTGCACTGTGCTACTGCCAAAGAAACCAATAAATAATGAATATGGTCCACAATCCCTAAAATAATCTATATTTTATAGCTAACTTTTATGTATTTCCTTAATCCCTTATCGTCTACGGAGGATTTACACATCCTGACCTTCTCTCTGAAACACTTCCAGACTGGCTCATTGTTTTGAGCAATCTAAGCTGATATATACCCCAGAGAACAATTACAAGGGCTCCTGGATTTGAATAACTATCAGCTAAATTCAAAAGGAGCCGCCACACAGACTTTGGACCGAGTGATCATGCTGTACTTTGAGTTTGAATTGTACAAATTAGCTCCTCACTCAAACCAGCAGAACTGATCAGCAATTCTTGCAACATTTGTATTGACGTTGGACACAGAATAAATGCTGTGTGTGGCTGGTTTTTAACACTTTATGACCCACGGCTGAACCAAAGTCACCTCCGAGAAATTGCAAGGAGAGCTTTTTGTGGATCTTCCGCCGCTCATAAATTGTCGCGTCTGAATGCTTTAGAAATGATTGTGCCCTCCTTACAGACCTTAGTCACAGTCAACAGCAGGAACTGTTGTCCATATGTTGATGAGCGAAGGTTCGTAGAGTCCTGCCGAAAATGGGATGCTGATGCATGCACTGAGTATAAAATATGAACCATTGGTGATGGTGCAAAGGGTCCCATTTCTGTCCATCAGTCATCATGTAAAGTCTACTCTATGTGGGCTTGTGTTATACACCTGCACATCTCGATGGCATGGTCAATATCCCCTGGATGGTTCTATGTGCTGACTGATAAGGGGTAAGGGTAACTTCAACGTGTATCTCTCAGCTGATTAAATGAGACCAACTCCTAGTGTGTGTATAGCCTTAAAGGTGTATAAAATAGTTTAAAAATTCAAGATGTTGGCTTGTACACAGGGTATAGCATTTTGGTGCTGCAAGGATAGTTTTTCTTTTACCTGCGGAACTGATGTGTAAACTGTGATTTGCTGTAACTAATCAGGCCATAACATTGTGCACTTTCAAGAAGGGGGTAGGTTTAGCTCTTATGGCTAAAGGCATCAAGGGATGTGGGGGGATGGTGGGATTAGGATATGGAGCTCAATGGTCAACTATGATCATAGTCAATGGTGGAACAAGCTTCAGGGGTTGAATGACCAACACCTGCTCCTATTTCATATGTTTCTATGCAACTTAAAACCTAGGTATGGACTTTCAGGTAACATTAAATATTGGCGGCTGGTATTCCTGAATTCGCTCGTTGCCCTGCAATGCTTCGACTTGAAAGCCCTCACTCGTCTTGTGTTCCAATCCTTCCATTGCCTTGTACCTCCTCATCCTTGTAACCTCCTCTCACCTTAAACTACATTTGGAAGCAGGAAGACAAGTCATTACAGGTGATTTCCTGGCTAAAATTTTTAAAAATTTATTTATGGGATGTGGGCATCACTAGCTAGGCCAGCATTTATGGCCTGTGGGCAGTTTGGAGTCAGCCACATTGCTGGGGGTCTGGAGTCATGTAGGCCAGACTGGCAGTTTCCTTCCCTAAAGGGCATTAATGAACCAGATGGGGTTTTCCAATAACAATCAGCAATGAGTTCATTGTTATCATTAGATACTTAATTCCAAACTTTTATTGGATTTAATTATCACCTTCTGCCATGGTGGGATTTGAACCTCTGTCCCCAGGGTGTTATGCAGATCTCTGGATTAATAGTCCAGTGATAATACCATTGGGCCATCACCTCTCCATGAGGTTGCTCAGAATGGAAACAGGAAGGAGTGCAGTCCCAGCCATATCAAGATGTCATTGAGGAGCTATTGGAGGAGGAGGATGGGGTCAACTTTGTCAGAGATTGCAGAATGGGCCAATGAAGAAAAGGAGACAAAAAGGATGTCATTATTGACTTTCTGTTATGGCTACCTGGATGAGAGGGAATAAAGCATGTGGTTCCAGGAAAGATAGGCAATCATTTTAGAATTCAAGTTCATTGGCAATGAAAGGGGAGACGAGATAGATGGAGAGATGGGAGTGTGCAACATTGAGCAAGAAAAGTGACAACGGTAGATTGAACATCCAAAGCTAGAGGGCTGACAACAATATTGGCCATCAGCATTGTGGAGGAGTAATTGAGTCTAAATGTTTCTAAGACACATAGATTTTTGGATGACATGAAAGAAAATATGCCTAAAATTAACTCAATGACAATTACAACATTTAAAAGGCCTCTGAATGGCCACATTAGCAGAAAGGGTTTAGATGGATATGGCCATTTAATGGGTTAGATTAATTTAGAATATCTGGTAGGCATGGATGAGTTGGACTGAAGGGTCTGTTTCTGTACTGTACACTCTATGACTCTATATACACGTTACATTTTGGTGAGCATTTCCAACGAACTGGTTAAAAACCCTCAGTGTTTGTCTGACTAACTTTAACATGTATCTAAATCGGCATTGAATGGTTGAGTGGACATAGTTTTGAGGAAGCAAAGAGTGGGCCTCCAGGACATCTTGAGGTCAGAGTGAGTGTGAGGAGAGGTTACAGAGGAAGATCCAAGTTCAGAGGCTGGGTCAGGGGAGAATTGGAGGCTGTTCTGCCAGGCAGCCTATAGGGAGGGAGGAAATTGGAAAAGGCAGCTTAGAGAATGGTCTACATCTTAGTGACGAGAAATCCAGAAACTTTTCCCTGTTTGAGTTGGAGGTGAGGCTTGAAGAGAAGGAATGGATGAGATGGGGGTGAAAGTAAGTCCAGAACAGTTTACCAAGTGCTGATTGAACATCGCTTTTTTTTTGATTAATGAACAAACTGTACTATTGTTATCAGAGCAGGAGTGACAGTCTGATGTCCCTGCACAATGTCCCTCAGCAAAACTTCAGGCAAAATGCCTAGGTTCCCGCCATCCTCTGAAGACTAGTAAATCCCAAAATAGGTTGAATTAAGCGAGACCATCACATTATCATCCAAACGGTCATTAAATGACATCCCAACGGCTCCCTGTCTCTGGAATCCGACTGCGCCATCCTGGGACACGTTATGAAAGGTGTCAATCATGGTGCCCATACTCCTCCCCCCTACCCAACCTTTACAGGACATAGCCCCATTCCATTGGAGCAGAAGCATTTTGTGGGAGGCTCTGTTGTACTGGGAGTTGCGCTCTGATTGGAGTGTGTGTTATGTAACGTTCTTGCATTAGGAAGAAAAGCCCTCAAAACGATAAAAGGTCTTATCGGTTCCAAGAAGACAGAGAGACGGAGGGAAACATTGATACCCCAAATCAGGGACAAGAAACTGCAACCCCGGGCTCAGAAAGTGACAACTGTGCCCTCGTGTGAGTATTTCAAGTGCTTATCTTTGAATTCCGCAACAGAATATCTTCTAAAAATGATACATGTTGCAAATTATAAACTTCACATCAGCACTCCCATAAAGATTTCCGTCTTATCTTTAATGCTTCCTAATCAATTTTAGATGTACAGTAATTTCCTTACGTGTTTAAATTAGTTTTTAAATACCTATGGATGCAATAATTTTATAGAGTTACATTTAATTAAATTTTAAACTAAGAAGTAAAGTGATTTAAAAGCCAGGGCGGGCATTGTAAAAAAGAGAGCCAGAGGGCAGATTAGACAAGTTCTAATTGTTTGAGTAGAACTTGCGTTTCACTAAATATTTAAGGCGTGTTTAGTTCAATAATGGTGAACTGGGCTCTCGGAAACCCTCTCCTCCTGTCAGGGCGAGAAGTTTACTTCAAAGTTTGGCCAGGATGCACCGATTTCGAGTCAACTTGCGTTGATGAGGAAATACAGTAGTGGGACCATTATCCAATGTTGCGAGCTGGTATTACTGCAGGCTAAGTGGTCGCTATCTCACTCAGTCACTACTTGTGATGTGCCAAGCGTACTGCCTCATTTGTCCTGTAAATCTTTTAAGGTTTCTCTTTTTAAAAAGAAAATCAATCTCTCTCTCTCTCTCTCAGCTACCACTGTTTCTTCACCTCATAATCCCCCACCCCTCCCAATTTCCCCTCCCTCCCTCCCCACCCTCAGACAGCTTCAACCCAGCTTGAGGATGCTGCTCTCGCTCCTGCCTCTCTTATCTCTTCTCCACCTGGTGCTCCCGCAGAGAATCGTCTTTACAGCCGTGACCGACACGGTCCTCCCTCCCGACTACGACAATAATCCGACTCAGCTTAATTATGGAGTGGCAGTCACTGATGTGGACAACGACGGAGAGCTGGAGATCGTGGTGGCCGGGTAAGTGCGTCCCCTCACAATAGCTGGTGAAACTCAGCCTTAGTCTATGTGAGAGATTAGATATCAGCCCTAATGAGATGTCTTCATTAAGATCATTCAGAGAAAACGTGGCTGTCTGTGCAGGATGTCTGCAGCTACGCTTGTCCTCTGTTAGAAAAAAATTGACGTGATATATGAACTGTGCTTGGACACGAGACATTTATGTGTGTGTGTGTGTGTGTGTGTGTGTGCGTGGACAAACCCATGTATGATTATATATGGCCCTAAGTATGTACCTGATTATATTGGGATGCAGCTTTATACAAGGGATTGGTCACTGGTTTGCAGATGAAAAGATGTAGAGCAGGGGTATAGTTTTAAACACCAAACAATCATTGCTGCAGTATTACCGTGTGTATTGTGCATGATTGGTTATGGATATTGTATGTCAATTCAGCTGCAGTTTTCTCTTAAAGGGCCACTGTTGGTTTTATAAAAGATTTAAGAAGCTGCCTGTGATATTGTTGTGTTGCCTGCCTTGTGCTTAGAGCTATGTCCCTTTCTCAGATTTCTTTGGCCTATGGATCTACGACCAGAGTCTCCTGTTAACTCTCCTTTGCAGTAACTCTGTGGCTTGATACCCCTCTATCCTCCTGCCTGGACAAAGCCTGTCAGTTTCTCATTATTTCTGATTCTGCAAGCACCACGTCCATCTCTCTCTCTCTCTCTCTATCACTTTTCATCTCTCACTCCATCTGTTCTTTGCACTCTTTCTCAGCTGCGGAGGTTACAGGGTGACAATTGGTCCTGGTTTCTACTTCTGCAGACCAAATTCGGCAAGAAAACTGTCCCTAAATTAACAGTTTAGCCCACACCCTCGCCACCCCCGCCCTAAACAGATTAAGACAACAAAATTGAGATTCCGCATGACATGACAGTGCTGAATTTCACACACCATTGTGTTACATTTTTCTTAGAACAAAATTGGAAAATTCAAGTATCGTGGAATTGGATAATGTCAGTGATATTTATAAGAATTTTAGAGATAGCCTGAAATTATGGCTTTTTCAACAGTCATATCTGATGCTACTTTCTGTTTATTGTCTGTTTATTTGCCCCAGTATCACCCTTTACACCTATTGAGATGAAACTCAATATGTACTTTAGAGACAAAAAAATCACTTTGTTTTACTATAAAGTGTTGTTTATCTTTTGTGTGTCTTGTGCTCAAAAATACAGACCTCTTATGAAGATGTTTGGGCAGAATTTATTTCTACATGTGGCTTTGAGGGAGGACAGTATTTAATTAAGCCACTGTTTCTTACTCTAGTTGATGCCCAAGTGGTGAAAATGCATCTCTTGTTCCCTTTCCCAGTTTTGGGAATCTTGTCAGTTCCTGGGAAACTCAATAGGGCTTTCTCATTCAGTTTGTGAGTCTTGTCCATGTTGCCTGGCCCATCCAGTATGACTGTGTTGTGTCAATGTGATGCTGGTCTTTTTCAAGCAATGGCTACTCTGAAATGCTGTTTTGGTCTGAGTAAATGATTAAGGTATGCCAAACTATGGTGGCTATATTTCAAAGTCCTACGTCTGTGGATGTGTTTGTAAACTCAGAAAGAATCCTTTTCTTCATTCTTAAAGGGCTTTATTCTTATTTAAAAAATGTTAGAATTCTGTTAAGGAGCTACATTGCCTCTTAGGGATAGAGTCTGTCCCAGTTCTTGTGTCCTGTGATCTTGCTGCAAAGTGGGTTCCAGTGACCAAAAAGAAGAATGAGGAAACCACTGACTGGAAATTCTTGTGATATCAGCTATTGCATTAATTCTTGGGATGAAGGGATTGTCCATCAGGAGAGATTGAATAGACTGGATTAAATCCTCTGACATTTAGAAGAACGAGTGGTAATCTCATTGAAACCCATGGAGTTTTGAGGAATCGACAGGGTAGATGCCGAGAGGCTGTTTCTTATAGGCTGGGGAGTCTGGATCCAGGGAGCACAGTTCTAGGAGAAGAGGCTAGTCATTTTGGACTGATGAAGGGCAATTTCATCACTGAGAGGGTTGTAAGTGTTTGGAATTCTCTAGATCAGAGGGCTGTGGTTGCTCTATCATGGAATGTATTCATGAATAGACCATTTGATACCCAGGCAATCGAGAGCTACGGTGACAAACATGATCGAGGAGTTGGGAAGATCAGCTGTGATCTTTTTGAATGATCTCCCCTTTTTCTCCTAGATCGTATGCTCAGTCGGCTGGAGTATCGGCCACATCCCATCTAGAATGACTAGTAAAGTTTGGCCGTCAGGAAGGAGATAGTAAACCTAGAAAGGGTGCTGTTCTGATTCATCCCAATTATTATTTGGCCTCAGAGGGTGAAATTATGAGATCAAGTTCCATAAAATTTGCCCTGAGTATGAAGATTGTAGGGTAATCTAATGCAGGTGTTTTCAAATATTGGAAGTAGGGAAGGAAAATCTTGTCACACAGGTGGGCAGTGTACCTGTCTCTGGGCTAGGTGTTCTATGTCCGAGCCCAGTACCAGGGCATGTTGGCCACAGAAGATATGGCCCAACAAGTTGATTGACAGCCTGAAATCAGCCCAATACCAATGGTGGTAGGCAGTAAGATTGGGAGAGGTTTCTATCACCATCCTGCAGAAGACCGTGACCTCACCCTTGGAAAACAAGGACAGGAGATAAGACTGACGGAGAGAGAAGAAAAAATAAGTTCCCTTTCTGGGGAAATCAAGGGTATGCAGAAACGTAAACTTCAACTCAGCTCATTTAAGAGGGAAACCAGGCAGAACTTTTTCACACAAATGATAATGTTTTTTCCAGACAACTGATGCATTGGGTGAATTAAAGCTTGTACAATTGGAATAGATCATTATTGCATGACTAAATGGTGTACTGAGCAAAGACGGGGAATGGAATTGAGATACAGATTAATAATGGACGAGAAGCTGAGTGGTCCACTTCTGTTATGATGTGGATAAAATTGGGCGATGGTGGGTGCTACATTAGGAGTGGTTGAGGACTCTGGGTCTGTACTTGGAGTTTAGAAGGATGAGGGGGGAGGGGGTAGGATCTGTTTGAAACCTACAGCATACTGAGAGGCCTGAATAGAGTGGATGCGGTGAAACTCTTTCCGTTAGTAGGAGAAACTAAGATCCGAGGGCACACTCAGAATGAAGAGACAACCCTTTCAAACTGAGATGAGGAGGAATTTCGTCATCTAGAGCGTGGTGAATCTGTGGAACTTATTGCTGCTGACGACTGTGGAGGCGACGACAGTGTATTTAAGACAGAAATGGATAGGTTCATGAGTAAAAGGATCAAAGGTGACAGGGAGAAGGCAGGAGAATGGTGTGGAGAAACACATCAGCCGTGATTGAGCAGACTTAATGGACCAAATAACTTAATTCTATTCCTACATCTTATGGTCTTAGGGTGGTGGGATTTTTGATGGAGAGTACTTTAGACATTCAATATTTCTGGGTCTGGGAAAGTCGAGGCTGTGGATCAAAGAATTTGGGATGTGACCCACTTTCTTCTTTTTTTATTAACATTGTTGAGACTAGGACATTCAATCCTGTGTTGCCTCCTTCGCTGTGAAGCTGAAAGACATGCTAATACCACTGTGCGCCTAATGTCACTGAACTCAATGATTGGCTTCTTTTGAGAAAAGAGCTGGTTAAGCAGATAAAAATTAAAAAAAAGACTTGAGTCACAAATCACCCTCCGATATTGGGCCATAAGGCATGGTTCAGTTAGACTGGAGGCTCCCATAAGCTGATCACAAAAAACTATGCTTCTTATTTTAATTTTTGCTGCTAATGATCCCAATCTTTGGGCTTCTCGGTGGGGTCAATGTCAGGTCACACTGACAGTGGAGTGGACTTGGGAAATCGAGGTGTTTTGCTGAGTGAACGTTGAGGAGTCTGGGCCAGAAACTACAGCAACATTCAAGATCAGATTTTCTTTCTCCCCTTCACTCCTGGCTGTAGGAGTTGCTAGTTTGGTCAGCATTTATTGCCCGGCCATAATCGCCCAGAGGGCAGTTAAAAGTCAACCACATTGCTGTGGGTCTGGAGTCACAGGCCAGACCAGACAAGGATGGCAGATTTTCTTCTCTAAAGGATGGATATGTTGTACTCTTAATTCCAGGTTTTAAATAAATTCAGAATTCACCATGGCGGGTTTCAGACTTGGGCACCTACAACATTACCAGGGCCTCTGGATTAGTAGTGTAACTACAATGCCAATAGTCATCTCCCTTCCTATTGGCTGGGTGGACAAAGAAAGATAGTGTTGAATGCACATGTCAAGGCAACACTTTTTAATTCACACGGAGTAAGTGCCAAGAGACCTGGCTCCTTTCTCCAGAAAACAGAGGGATGAAAGGTAACCTTATTCAATACTATGAAAGGGTGGAATAGGTTAGAGATTTAGAAGATGTTTCCATTTGTTGGGGTCACTGGTATGACAAGTGTAAAATACAACAGATGATATAAATCTGAAATAAGAACAGAAAATATTGGAAACAATCAGCAGGTCAGGCAGCATCTATCATAAATAATGAAATAGTCACCAATAAATCCGATGGGGAATTCAGGTGAGACTCAGAATGGCTGGAATGTAGAATTCGCTACTACAGGGAGTAGTTAACATGGCAAGCGTAGATTCATTTTAAGTGAAAGTTGGGTACGTATAAACCTACAACGTAGGAGCAGAAATAGGCCACTCAGCCCCTCAAGCCTGCTCCCCCATTTAATAAGATCAAAGCTGATCTGTTGGTGTTTTGGTGCATAAATTCTCAAACCCATGATGATCTTTGATTCCCTGTCTGCAAGGAGTCCATCCATCTGTCCTTAAAAATTTTCAGTGACCTCCCCAACCCCCAGCCCCTGCTGTCTGCATTGTCTTGTGAAGCACAGACTTCTAAAGTTGTAGAACCCTCTGAGAGGTGGAAAAAAATTCTCCCCCCCTTCATCGTAAAAGGGCAACCCCGTAATTTTAAAACAGTGCCCCGTGGCCCTGGACTTGCAGATGTGAATAAACCTCCTTTCTGCATCCACCTTTGTTGAGACCATTCATAAATACACATGGATGGAAGGAATAGATTGGGTTAGGGGGGATTCATGTCTAAAAGCACTGACACAGGATGGGACGGTCAAGTGGCGCTCTAAATACAATTTAATCCGATGTTGCATCCTGTCAAACCTCTGAGTTGGTGATGTGCATTCCTTGGTCAAAAAACACAGGACACCAGGTTATGGTCCAACAGGTTTATTTGAAATCACAAGCTTTCAGAGCCTCAGTCCTCCTTCAGATGTTAGTGAGAGAGGTGGCATCAGGCAGAGAATTTATGTAAAAGATCAAAGGGTCATAGAACTGATGTGAATGTACTGAACAAACCTAAGATGGCTGTTAAATCTTTAATCAGTTAGAAAGGAGATGCAGGTTTGGATTGATTTGGACCTCACACCTAAAATACATTGTCTGACCTGAGATGTCTCCTCTGGTATCCTGATAAAACCTTTAGTCATCACAGGGCAGTGACTTGGGGAAAAAAATTCTGGGATTTGCATTTTAATCGATCGAAACCTGCATCTCTTTTCTAACTGATTAAAGATTTAGCAGCCATCTTAGATTTGTTCTATATATCAGTTCTATGACCCTTTCATCTTTTACTTATTAATTCTGTGCCTGTTGCCACCTCTCACTAACACCCGAAGAAGGAACGAGGCTCTGAAAGCTTGTGTCTTCAAACGAACCTGTTGGGCTATAACCTCGTGTCATGCGATGATATTTTTTTGACCTTGTCCACCCCAGTCCAACACTGGCACCTCCTCATCTGGATTTGTAGAGTGAAGGATGTGGAATTGTGGATTCATACAGCATGGAAACAGAACCTTCCATCCAACCCGTCCATGCCCAGCAGATAGCATAAATTAATCTAGCCCCCTTTGCCAGAATTTGACCTATATTCCTCTAAACCCTTTTTCTTTATGTACCCATTCAGATGCCTTTTTAAACGTTGCAATTGTACCAGCCTCCACCCTTTCCTCTGGCTGCTCAATCCATACACGCACCACCCTCTGCATGAAAAAATTTCCCCTTAGGTCCCTTTTTAAATCTTGCCCCTCTCACCTTAACCTATGCCCTCTGGTTTAGGACTTCTCTCGCCTGGGAAAAAGACTTGGTTATTCACCCTACCCATGCCTCTCATGATTTTATAAACCCCCATAAGGTCCGCCCTCAGCCTTTGATACTCCAGGGAAAATAGCCCCAGCCTTAGAGTGGCACGGTAGCTCAGTGGTTTGCACTGCAGCCTCACAGCACCAGGGACCCAGGTTCGATTCTCCACCTCGGGTAACTGTCTGTGTGGAGTTTGCACATTCTCCCCATGTCTGCGTGGGTTTCCTCCGGGTGCTCCAGTTCCTCGCACAGTCCAGAGATGTGCAGGCTAGGGTGGATTGGTCATTCTAATTTGCCCATACTGTTCAGGGGTGTGTGGGTTATAGGGGGATGGGTCTGAGTGGGATGCTTCAAGGGACAGTGTGGACTTGTTGGGCTGAATGGCCTGTTTCCACACTGTAGGGAATCTAATGTAATCAGCTTCTGCCTATAGCTCCAATCCAAGCAACATCCTGGTAAATCATTTTTGCACCGAGTTAGCAAGATCTTTCCTGCGGGAGGGAGACCAGAACTGAATACAATACTCAAAAAGAAAACCTGATAACACATTGAAATGTTTGAGGTACCCGTTCGAGTGTTGCAACAAACATTTGATGGTGCAGTGTATGTTAGTTGATGTGTTCTAATACAAAGCCAGAGGGCAGCAGCTGAAATTAGTTGTGGGTGGGTTAGGAGGGAGGGGAGGAGAGTGTGATAGTAATTTCCAAAGGCTTCAGCCTCTTAGAGATTATTAATATGTCTGGTATTTTGAATCAAGCACTGCCATGCCTGCACTAGAAGGTGACAACAGAATCTAGGTTGATTTTTGGGAGTGGAGTGGGGACAACGCTGGAGGACAAAATGAAGGAATTACTGGCTTCCTGAGCAGGCAGAGAGGGGCTATTGGGCACGTGCAGGGTAGTAGAGGGTCTAGTTACATGTTGTGGTAAAGATTCTTGTGAATTGTGAAGAAATGTCTTTAATGAGAGCTGTATACTGCTTGAGGGCGAGTGCCTGAGGTGACGGTGTAGGATGTCACCACCAGCATGTTTACACAAAAGACTGTACATTCCTGTCTACTGTGCTTTCCAAAACCTCGGGCCCTCTCGAAGCACTTTGTCAACATTTTACAAATGTGGTTCATTGCCTGCAAGTGTCGGAATTGCATCTATATCCGCAAAGGAAGCTTCCAACCGACAGCAGTTACATTGGCCGAGGAGAAAACAAAAACACAAATTGCTGGAAAAATGCTGAGTTTTTCCAGCAATTTCTGTTTTTCTGATTTCCAGCATCCACAATTCTTTCAGTATTTTTTTTCGTGTTTTTATTTGACATTGTTTGAGATTAAAAATTCAGCAGATGAGCGGGGCACTTCAGCGCTGTTAGCCACAATAGCGAACTGAGACCTTTTATGTCCACTGGACAGGGTTTCAGTTTACAGATGTACAGTAAAGCCCTACCTCAGTGAGCTTTGTGTCTGCATCATGTGCACACATCTCTGAAACTGCACCTTAAAGACATAAGCTACAAACTCACACGAGTGTATTGTCCACATCGATGAGAAGTACACTGAAAGGGGGTACAAAACCCCAAATTTCCGAGTTCATAGAATGTTCCAGCACAGAATGACGCCAAGTTTTAATAAAAAGGAACAAATTGATTGCAGTGTAAGCAGCCGATTCAGCAGCTGAAGGTCTACAGCGTGGAAAAAACAGTGCTCCAAACCTTGCAGCCATTGAAGCTGGATGCAAATCTCTTGTTCTCTGACTCCAAAGTGCTTTGATTAACAAAGCTCTGAGTAGAGAGCAGCTGTAATCTGTACACAGAAGGTCGTAAAGGCACACCAGTGACTGATCGGAGCTGGCTGATTCATTCCTTTGTTTTAGTCATGAGAATCATTGTTCCTTCAGAGAGCAATGCTTTCTTTCGGAGATTGTGGACATTTTAAGCGACTCCAGTTGGGATTTTTGTAAGAGGCAGAAATTATTTCATTAGCTGTTTTGCTGGGAAGTATCATACATCTCCATACTGCGAGGACACATCAAGAACAACAATCTGAATTCCTAAAGAGCCAGTCACTGGGACAGGGCAGGGTCCAAATTTGATACCCAGACACACAGATATTGAGCAAATTCCTCAGTCAGAAAGTTACGAGTGACTTCAGAGGAAAAGAGATGGGCAGAAAAGGTACAAAGGTTGATGGAGGAAATTCTTGAGTTTGTGGCATAGGCAGCTGAAGGCATGCCTACTCAAGGCAGAATAACTGAAATTGCACTGCCAGGCATTTGGGGGGTGGGTGGCAGTGTGTTAGCACTGGGGGAGCGCCGCACTGTCGGGGGGGGTGTCAGCACTGGGGGAGCGCCGCACTGTCGGGGGAGGGTGGGGCAGGGTGTCAGCACTGGGGGAGCGCTGCACTGTCGGGGGAGGGTGGGGGGGGAGGTGTCAGCACTGGGGGAGCGCCGCCCTGTCCGGCATTGTTAATCATTGTTTTGAAGTATCATATTTTCTTCATAATTTAATATTTTTTATTTGGAATAGATCCATAGCTCGGGTTGTTGATGTTGAGGTCGGTGGGATTGCTGAGCTGGTTTGTTGTTTCGCGGACGTTTTGTTACCGTGCTGGGTAACACCCTCAGTGCAGCCTCTGAGTCGGTGTGTTTATCCGCCTGGTTTTTATACTCTGGGGTCCATTGAGATGGATTACCCCACTTCTTCTGGTTTTCCTTCGTAGTGGAGTGTACATGGGGTAGAGTTCAATGTGTTTATTAATAGCCTGCTTTGTGGAGTGCCAGGCTTCTAGGAATCCTCGTGTATGTCTCTGCTTAGCCTGTCCCAGGATCTTGGTGTTTTCCCAGTCCAAATGGTGGTTCTCCTTGTCCATGTGGATTGAAATCAGTAAGTATTGGCTCATACTCATCAATACTCACTGATTTCAATCCAAATGGACAAGGAGAACCACCATTTCGACTGGGACAACACCAAAATCCTGGAACAAGCTGAACAGAGACAGGCACGAGAATTCCTAGAAGCCTGGCACTCCACGAAGCATGGCAGAGCAGACTCAATGGGGTGAATGGAGCAGAAGTAGCCATTGTCTTATAGCAAAACAGATGAATCATCAGGCTCTTAGGAGCACAAAAGCTGACAAAAGGCCTAGATCCGAAACATCAGCTTTCCTGCTCCTAAGAAGCTGCTTGGCCCGCTGTGTTCATCCAGCTCCACACTTTGTTGTCTCGGATTTTTCAGCATCTGCAGTTCCCATTATCTCTGCATCATCAGACTCTGATGCTGTGTATTCAGGGGAGACAATTGTGAAGGGGCTCACGGTCACCATTCAACCCGCTCTGGCTCTAACTGTGGTATTTGGGGATGACCGAATAGTTTCTTCCATTGTTTAGCGAGGGTGAAAAGGATAGAGCAAGTAAATGCAGATAAATCTGCCAAACCTCATTGGTTTAGCCAAGTATTGAAAAATACCCAGTTATTTAGAAAGGTCAAGATCGATGAAGGGCAGTCAGCATGGATTTGTGGGGGGAAGCTGTGTCTTATTCACTTGATTGAATTTTCTAAGGAGATAACAAACAGAATCGAAGAGCACATTTGAAGTATCTGCATAGATTTTAACAAGGTCCCACATGGCATACTGGTCAGTAAAGTTAAAGCTCCTGGGATCTGCAGTATGAGGGGTTACTATGTGATATGCTTAAAAAGACACAAACACAGTAAATATTGTTGGGAAGGAGAGGTAATGCGCTCTTCTTTCTTACACCATACTGGTTAGTTCCAACAAATATTTTCAATTTCTCGTGTAGCATGCAGCTCTAATAAATCAACTGAATGTGGTGCTAATTACAGCAAAATGAAGGAACCAATGAAAGGGTTTTTGAGAGGGAAAGAGACACTTTATTATCTACTGACCCTAAGAAAAATATTCACAAACGGATACCCAACCACAGATAATATATCGAAAAGGAAATGTGTCTGGTACTGACAGGAAGAACAAAGTCCTGAATCCTTCTAGTGCTGGAAATCAAACCTGCAAAGTGTTGTTAAGTTGTTGATCCATGTACTGAGCAGAAGCAAACTTTGCAGATATCTCTTAACTTACCATGAAGGGTCATTTCTCCAATCCGTGCCCTCTTTTGGTCTTTGGCAATCCATGTTTTTTCTCTTTGCTCTGCTCCTGAAAAAGAACAATTATAGAAACATGGTGTGGGGTTTCCAGCATCTGCAGTTCCCATTATTTCTGACCACCATTATAGAAACATGTTTTGTCTGTATATTCCCAAGTCTAGCTCTATTTCTTTCCAAGCTAAACTTGGAGGCAACCTTCCATATTCAATATGAGCACTTTTACAAGTGTGAATTAAAGCAGGAGGCATGGGTTTGTTGATGTGGACTCCGTTACCTTGTTTCAGCACTTTTTTTTTTCTCAGGTATCTGTGCATGTTTATTTCCCAAGGGTCATCGCTGGAGACAGTCTAGAGGAAGTTCACTAGATTGATCGCAGGTATGGAGAGAATTGCTTATGAGGAGATGTTGAGTAGGTTGGGTCTGTACTCATTGGAGTTTAGAAAATCAAGAAGAGACTTTACTGAAACATATAAACTTCTTAAGAGACTTCAGAGTACATGTGGAACGGGTGGTTTCCTCTTATGGGAGAGACCAGAACCAGAAGACATAATCTCAGAATAAGGATTTCCAACATTTTAGACAGATGAGGAATTTCTTCTTCCTGAGAGTAGTGAATCTGTGGAATTCTTTACTACTAGGGACTGTTGAGACTATTTTGATAGGTAAATATGAGAGATTTTTAATCAGTAAGGGAATCAAAGGTGGTGTGAAAAAGGTAAGAAGGTTCAAATGAATTGAATTAGCTTTACAGCCACATGTACTCACTTATGACACCATCTCCGACACCGAGGTACAGAATCTTGAGTACAAATTCTTCAGGGGGAGAAAACACATGAGAAAAATGCAGAGATGACAACTCCATATTATAGACCATCAAAAATACCAAATCATGGTAATGAATTGAAAAAAATAAAGAAATTAAAAAAGTTCATAATAACAGTAGTTCCATGATAATATAATAAAGAAATAAAAATGAAGAGAATTCAATTGGAGTAGAGGATTATCAAATCAGCTATGATCTCATTGAATGGCAGAGCAGATTAGATGGGCTGAATGGCCTACTTCTGCCTGTAGGTTTTGTGGGTCTCTTGAAGGTGATTATGGTTCTGTAGGTCAAAAATTGTCCTTTTTTTAAACATTTTACTCTGTGGATATTAAAATCAGATGACGGGAAGTTAAAATGTGATAATGTCTACAGGAAGTGATGCAATTTAGCATGGACCTAGTCTCCCTCCCAGCCTTGTGGCTAGTTGAAATCCCAGAAAGATGTCTCTTAAATTAACTTAATGTTTTCTTTACATCGGGAGAGTCTTTAGTAGCAAAACAAGACACGAATAGTACATGGTGACAGCTAGTGAATTGTATGGTAACGTCTCTGCCATTGCCAAAAAGACTTTGAGCAGGTCACAGGTCCAATTCAAAAAGAAACACGGCTGCGTTGACACCAAAGATTTACGAGATGTTGCATTGTTTTTGACTTCACCACAGGCTAGGCAGATCAGTTCACTGTTGTATGCAATGGTTGGCTGTGCAGAGGATGTCTGGTCAGGCAAAGGATCAATGAAGAAATAGCTGCAAATGGTGAAATAATAAAGACACTTGATGCCTACATCAATCTGTGGGGGAAAAAAAAATCATTGTTGAGCAGGCTAAATTTAACAAGTGGCAAGGGGAGAACACTAATGCTTTTATTGATGACTTGTACAGACTTTCAGAGAATTGAAAATTGCGGGCCTTGAAGAACTACTGATGGACAGGTATAATGGATTGGGTCATTGTAGGTCTTTGGAATGCATGGAATCCCAGACACCCTTCTGTATTTTAAATGGGCCACAGTTTGCCGAATTCAGAGTTAGATGGACAAACCCATAACTCCAACTCACCCAGATCCCTCAAGCCAATGGTGAAACTGAAGTTGCAATACACATAGTTAAGGCACTGCTGAAAGACAAACAATGATACTCAACTTGCACTTGTAAATTTATCATTCAATTCCACGTGAAAATGTCACAGCTTCACATGAACACCTCTGAGGAAGAAGACTGAAACCCCAAACTCCCTCCTCTCCCAGATCCCCTAATGGTATGTGTGCTGGATGATGACTTGCAGGGAGAAAGAGCATGAATATTGTTCCAAGAAGATGTGGAATGATGAGAAATGTCATACTGTTGCAATTCACCAGACCCTCAACCTGAAGCTCATTAAAAATTTGGCTTTGAGCTCATTATGAACAGATATTATGGTGGAACAGATACCATGTCTAAGATCCTGCCTCAATCAAAGTGAAAATGTTAGTGTAACAGAACTGACATGCTCACATGTCTACATAGAAGCAACTGTTGAAGCATCATCAATATAGTCCAAGAGACCGGAGACACTATGTTCACCTAGCGACCCAGATGGCAACCTGTCTCTTTTTTTAAAAATTCATTTAGGGGATGTGGGCGTTGATGGCTGGGCTGGCATTTATTACCCGTCCCTAGTTGCCCTTGAAAGTGGTGGTAAGCTGCCTTTTCGAACTGCTGCAGTCCACCTGCTATGGGTAGACCATTAATGTCCTTAGAGAGCGAATTCCAGGGTTTTGACCCCGTGACAGTGATGGAACAGCCTTCTATTTCAGAGTTCAGAATGGTATGTGGCCTGGAGGGGATCTTGAAAGTGGTGGTGTTCCCATGTATCTGCTGCCCTTATCCTTCTAGATGGAAGTGGTTACGGGTTTGGAACGTGTTCTCTGAAGAGGTTTGGTGAATTTCTGCAGTGTATCTTGTAGCTGCTACTCATTGCTGCTATTGAGCATTGGTGTTGGAGGGAGTGAATGCTTGTGGATGTAGTGCCAGTCTAGTGATCTGTTTTGTCCTGGATGGTATCATGGTTGTTTGAGCTGCACTCATCCATGGACATGGGGAGTATTCCATCACACACCTGACATGTGCCCTTGTAGATGGTGGACAGGCTTTAGGGAGTCAAGAGATGCGTTACTGCCTGCAGTATTACTAGCCTCTGGCCAACTCTTGTAGCTGTTGTGTTAATGTGGTGATTCCAGTCAAGTTTCTGGTCAATGATAACTCCCAGGATGTTGATAGAGGAGATTCAGTGATGGTAACACCGTTGGATGTCAAGGGGCGGTGGTTAGATTGTCACTTGTTCATGATGGTTATAGCCTGGCAATTGTGGGACACAAATTTCACTTGCCAGTTGTCAGCCCAAGCCTGGATATTGTCCCAATCTTGTTGCATTTGAACACTGACTGCTTCAGTATCTGAGGAGTTGTGAATCATGCTGAAAATTGTGCAATCATCTATGCACATCCCCGCTTCTGAACTTATGATGGAGGGAAGGTCATTGAAACAGCTGAAGATGGTTGGGACTAGGACGCTGCCCTGAGGAACTCCTGTGGAGATGTCCTGGAGCTGAGATGGCTAACCTGCAACAACCACGACCATCTTCCTATGTGTCAGTAATGATTCCAACCACTGGAGAGCTTGCCCCCTGATACCCATTGCTCAGGCTTCTTGATGCTATGCTCTCAGGTGAATGCAGCCTTGATGCCAAGGGTTGTCACTGTCCCCTCACCTCTGGAATTCAGCTGTTTTGTCCATGTTTGAACCAAGGCTGCAATGAGGTCAGGAGCTGAGTGGCCCTGGTGGAGCCCAAACTGGGCATGGCTGAGCAGGTGCTACAGACCCCTTCCATCACTTTACTGATGATCGAAAGGAGACTGATAGGACAGTAATTGGTTTGGTTAGATTTGGCCCACTTTTTATGTACAAGACATACCTGGGAAACTTTCCACAATTGCCGGCTAGATGCCAGTGTTGTAACTGTACTAGAACAGCTTGGCTCAGGAGGCAACAAGTTATGGACCAGAGTCATCCACTAATCAACTTCTGCCCAGCGGAATCTGAGACCACATGGAGGACCTGAGCTCCCAAGTTCATGAAAAGGAGTTGAGATCACATTAAGGTAAACTACTGAAACAATAACAGCAGCTTTCCTGGGCAGCGAAGGTAGCAACAGGGAGATGTAACGGAGGGTGTAGAATCAGGGACTTATGGGGAGATGCAGTTTAAGGTAATATTTCTGACTACGTGATGTTCTAGTGAGACAATATCTGTCTTCAAAATGAGTGGTGCAATGTTTATCTTGCAGCCTAAAGCTGGTAAAGTCATTAATAAGATGTTTTTAAAATAGAGTTAATGTTTTCCTGGTTTCAGCAGAGTGTGCTCGGAAGAACATTTACAAGATGGATTTTATAGGATCCAATGGGAAAAGATGGCAAGGTTAAGTCCTCACTTGGATTAATGGCAGGAAGCAAAAGGTTGTAGTCGATTGGTAGTTTTATGACTGGAAACCCTGTTTACAGTAATTGTACTGAGCGCTGCAGAAAATATCCCTTTTCTTTGTATTTATTGTAAAGGTATACAATTATTAGTGTATATATTGTAAAGGTATATATTATAAAGGTTAAGAAGTTAGGAGATGATATGAAAATTGACCACATAGTTGAGAGTGAGGAGGTAAACTGTAGACTGCAGGATGATACCAATGCACCAATCAGTTGGATGAAACAGTGACGAAATGGAACTCGATCCAGTGAAGTGTGCAGTGATATATTTGGGGGGAGGGCAAATAGGGCAAGGGAATTTATTACAAATAGTAAGATTGTGAGAAGGGCAGAGAAAGAGGGGATCCTCGGAGGGCGCACCTACTGATCTTGTGAAGCTAACAGGGCAGGCGGAGATATTGGTTAAGAACATAAATGGGATTGTTTCTTTCATTATTTGCGGAATGTATACAAGACCATGGAGGTTATGTTGGAAATATATAAAAGACCAGTGAGACCACACCTGGAACACTTTGTGTGCAATATGTTAACCACATTCCAAGAAGGAAGTGATTCTATTAGAGAGGATACTGAGCAGATTTCTGAAGATGCTACCCAGAATGGAGAACTCAGACTGGGAAGTTTTATTTATGAGGAAAGTTTGGACAGGCTGAGGTTGTTCCCTTTGGAACAGAGGAGACTGATGGCAGATGTAATGGAGGCATCTAAACTTCTTCAGTGTGGATAAGAGACTTTTTTTGGTTATCAGAGAAGCCAATAACCCAGTGACAAAAGTTGCAAGTAAACTGGTAAAATGTTTAGATGGGAGCTGAGCAGAAATTGTTTCACCCAGAGCATCTAGAGTTCACAGCCTGACAAAATGACAAAGGTAGAAATCCTCAAATGTCTTTACAAAATACTTGGATAGGCACTTGAAGTGCCCAAAGACAACGGATATAGATCAAGAACTGGAAGGTGGGATCAGGCTGGGTGGTTCTTACTGTGTTAGTGCAAGTGATATATGACTCCTCTGATACTGACCACAACAAGTAGACTGAATATGGTGAGTTTACAAACCACCCCATTATTCCATCCAGCATCAGAAATAGAAGCTAAATAAGCCATTCAGCCTTTGAGTCTGTTCCATGATTCAATAAGATTGTGCAGATCTCCTAAGCCAACTTCACATTCTTAAGTTATCCCCTTATGCTATAATTCCCATAAGACCTAGAGAAGAAGTAGGCCAATCAACCCATTTTGCAAACTCCATGGACTGAATGGCCTCCTTGTGTGCTGTAAATTGCCATGATTCTCTCAGGCAGTCACTAAAGACTCAATGGCACTCTTCTGAGCAACAGCTGGAGTGTTTTCCCTGACTGACCTGGTCAATTTATAGCCGGCAGCTAACATCACTAAAAACCGCATATTTCCTTCTTTATAACATTGCTATTTTATGCGGTCATGCTGTGTGTGAATTCATCGTTGGCCTTTCCTACATCATGACACTTAACTTCAAAAGGCTTTTGGATCTCCTGACTTTGTGAAAGTTGCAATTGATACGGAAGTTTGTTCCTTCCACCTTTTTACTTTTAGAGCCAGAGTTGTACAGCACAGAAACAATATGCCTGTGTCGACCAGGTATCCTAAACTGATCTCGTCCCATCTGCCAGCATTTGGCCCATATCCCTCTAGCCCCTTCCTATTCATATACCCAGCCAGATGCCTCTTAAATGTTGTAATCGTATCAGCCTCTGGCAGCTCGTTCCATACACACACCACCCTCTGCATGAAGAAGTTGCCCCGGCAGGTCCCTTTTAAATCTTTGCCCTTTTGCCTTAAACCTAAACCTTCCAGTTTGGACTTACCTACCCTGAGGAAAAACCCTGTCTATTCACCCTATCCATTGCCTTTCATGATTTTATAGACTTTAATAAGGTCACCCCTCAGCCTCTGGCACTCCGGGGACAATAGCTGCAGCCTATCCAGCCTCTCCTGATAGCTCAAATCTTCAATCTTGGTAATATCCTTGTAAATCTTTGAATCCTTTCTAGTTTAACAACACTGGTCCTATAGCAGAGAGACGACAAACTGAATGCAGTATTCTAAAATAATAAAATGTGAGGCTGGATGAACACAGCAGGCCAAGCAACATCTCAGATGCTGCTTGGCCTGCTGTGTTCATCCAACCTCACATTTTATTATCTTGGAATTCTCCAGCATCTGCAGTTCCCATTATCACTGCAGTATTCTAAAAGTGGCTCAACCAATGTCCTGTGCAGTTGCAACATGACATCTCAACTCCAATACAAACGCACGGACCATTCATTGAAGGCACGCGTACCAAATGTCGTCTTCACCACCCTGTCTACCTGCGACTCTGCTTTCAAAGAGCTATGCATCTGCACCCCTAGGTTTCTTTGTTCAGCAACAATCCCCAAGATCCTTCCATTAACTACATAAGTCTTGTCATGATTTGCCCTACCAAAATGCAGCACCTCGCATTTGTCAAAATTAAACTCCATCTGCCCACTCAATGTGGCCCATCTGATCACGGTTCCCCTGTACTGAGATAACCTTCTTCACAGTCCACGACACCCCCAATTTTGTCATCTGCAAACATATGAACCATACCACCTATATTCACATCCAAATCATTTACATCAATGATAAAAAGCAGTGGGACTCAGCACGAGTGGAACAGTGGAACCCTTCAAAAGTGCCATCCTACATTTGAAACATTCGCTTTGTTTCTCTTATCACAGAAGTTGCCAGACCTGCTGAGTTTCTCCAGTCTTCTGTGTTTACTTCAGTTACATTGCAAGATTGAGTTAGGAAAATAAATGAAATGGGAAATGACAGTTGTTTGGGTGGATTCCTAACCCCTGCACTTATATTGCCTTAGGCTCTTGGATACTACTTCCCTTGATCATTTTCAGCATGGTCACTGGATTTAAGGTGGGCAGGAACAGCAATAAGGGAGGACAGGTGAATCTTCTTTCTGCTTACTGATGTGTGACTTTCTGGAATGTGCTGCCTTAAAGGGTAGGGAAGCAATTTCAAAAGTAACTTCTAAAAGAGAATTTGGTGAAAAGGAAAAAAACTTTGTGTCACACTTTTTGAAAGAAAAAGATCACAGAATCGAATCCCTACAATGTGGAAGCAGGCCATTCAGCTCATGCCAACCCTCCAAAGACCATCCCATCCACCCCATCCCTGAATTTCCCATGACTAACCCACACACCTTTGGATTATGGGATGGAACAGGGGCACCTGAAAGAAACCCGTACAGACTCAGGGAGAAGGTTCAAATTCCACACATCGTTACTTGAGAGTGGAATCGAATCCAGGTCCCTGATGCTGTGAGGCAGCAGTGCTAATCGCTGAGCCACCGTACCAGATGAGCTAAGTGTTCTCCTGCATTGTATGATTCTACAATTACATGGATTGTCTGTCTTAGAATACAGACAATTGTTGAGTATGCTCCAGACAGGAATGATAACTTATCTCTAGGGGTTATGAACGTGTGGAATTCTTCAGTACAGAGGTCTGCCAAGGCTGGGTCATTCAGTATGTCCCAGGTTGAGAGAGACTGATTTCTAATCAGTAAGGGAATCTAGGGTTATGGGGATAATGTGGGAATGTGGAGTTGAGGATTATCAGGTTAGCGATGACCTCCATTGAATGGCAGAGCGATTATAATGGGCTGAATGGTCTACTTCTCCTATATCTTATGGGAATTAAAGCATAAGGAAATAATGCAGGAAAGTGAAATTGATGTAGAAAATCAACACAATCTAATTGTATCATGGAACAGACTTACAGGGCCGAATGGATTATTCCAGCTTTTGTTTCTTATGTTGTTGCATATGTTGGATGGGAAAAAAACTGAATGGTTAGCAAGTTTGCTGTATTCAGTCTGTCTGTGCTCAATACTGGAGGAGCCACATATCACCTTCCCACTATCTTTGTACAAATGGGTTGTTTAAAGGTCTTTTGGTTGGCGGTGTGCATAGTCCAGATCCATTAGTCCTGTTGCTGTCACACTCTACTCTGTTTCTAAGGTTAACTCGCAATAAAACCAAAAGCAATTAAAACAGGAGAGATGTGTACTGCAGTTTCTGCAGAGTGGCTCATTCAATAAATAAATTAATGGAAGTTTTTTTTTGCTAAAACCATTTAAGAAAAAGAAACCATTTTGGATTGTTTTGAATAGAGAGCTGTCATCACAATTCAAAGTAGTTCATTGTGCGAGAAATCCTTTGGAGAATGATTCAAGGTATTCTATACATGTACTTTCTCTATTTGACATTTCTAGCTGACTCCCTCTGTCTCTGTTATGTTTTCTTTCTCTTTATCTTTTTGTTTTCTTGTTTTATTTTTATCTTCATGCTGGATGTGGGTGTCCCTGACTGGGCCCAGCATTTGTTCCCTACCTCTAATTGCCCCTTGAATTAAATGGGTGGTTGGGTGGTTCAAGGAGTAGGTCAGAGTCAACCACATTGCTATAGGTCTGGAGTCACACATGCCAGATCGGATGAGGATGGCAGTATTCCTTCCCTGGGGAACATTGGGTAACTGAATGGGATTTTATGACAATTAGTGAAGGCGTGATGGCCACTGGCTTTCAGTGCTAGGTTTTCTCTTTAACTGAAATTAAATTCCACCAGTTGTGGAAATGGAATCCGTACTGTGTTCCCAGAACATTAGGTTCCATCCTCCAGCTTACTCATCCAGGGATGTTCACAGCGATGTCAACATCTAGCACTTTTTCACCTTTTTTTCTTCTCTATCTCTTTCAATAACCGTGATTTAGATTTAATATATTTAACACAGTAAGGTATGTCACAGGACCTTAATCAGACAGACATTTGATTTTGAGATAGTAGGAACTGCAGATGCTGGAGAATCTGAGATAACAAAGTGTGGAGCTGGATGAACACAGCAGGCCAAGCAGCATCATAGGAGCAGGAAAGCTGATGTTTCTGGTCAAGACCCTTCTTCAGACCTGAAACATCAGCTTTCCTGCTCCTCTGATGCTGCTTGGCCTGCTGTGTTCATCCAGCTCTTCACCTTGTTATCTCCGACATTTGATTTTCTGTTTGTTCATTTGTGGGATGAGGGCATCACTGGGCATGACAGCTTTTATTGTCCCACTGTAACTACCCAGATGGCAGTTAAGAGTCAATCAAATTGCTGTGGGTCTGGAGCCACATAAGTCAGACTGGCCGCTTCCTCCCCTAAAGGACATCAGTGAACCAGTTGGGTCATTACAGGAGTTGACAATGGGTTCATGGTCATCATTAGACTCTTAAATTCCAGGTTCTTCATGGAGTTCAACTTACAAGGTCAGATCTCGCACAATACCAGGTTAGAGGTTTATTTGAAATCACAAGCTTTCAGCGCACTGCTCCTTCATCAGGTGAAGTGGAGACAGGAGATCAACTTTCTCTGTCTACCATGATGGGGGTGGGAGGGGGGGAATGAACCTATATTTCCCAGAACATTAGTATGGGGTTGTGAGTTACTAGTAACTTGTACTATGTTGCTGTTTTCCCATGAGTCAGAGATTAGGAGTGGTTGATCAAAAATTTAGTCAAAAGTGTTAGGTTTTAGAAAGTGTCTTTGAAGAAGAGAGTTCATTAGATTAATCCCTGGAATGAGCAGATTGCCTTGTGAGGAAAGGCTAGACAGTGGGGTCTCTATCCGCTGGAGGTTAGAACAGTCAGAGGTGACTTAATTAAAATATACAAGACTCTGAGGGGACTCGACTGTGAGCTTGTGGAAAGGATCTTTCCTTTTGTGGGAGTATCGAGAATTAGGGGTCATAGTTTATTTATTAAACTATTTCCTTTTTATGACACAATGAGGGGGAAAATAATTCTCAGCCGAACTGAGTTCTGAGGGCGGGTCACTCCACCCAAACTGTTAACTCTGCTGAGCTTTTCCAGCAACTTCTGTTTTTATTTCTGATTTACAGCATCCGCAGTTCTTTTTATTTTAAACAAAGATTCTTGTGTCTTTGACACAATGTGTCTTTGGAAACTTCCTTTCTAAAAAGGCCACAAATGTAGAATTTTAAAATGTTTTTGGGACAGTGGTAGATTCTTGATTATCAAGGGAGAGGAAAAATTATCGAGGAATGTAGAGTTGAGGTTAAAATCGGATCAGTCATGATCTTAATGAATAGTGGAATAGGCTCAGAGGGCCAAGCGGCTTTGTGCATGTGTTTGTAGGAAAGAGTGGTGGAGAGGGTTAGATAAGGCCCATGCTCTGGAACTGGCCTCCGAGGTAGCTGAAGGCACACCCACCAATGTTGCTGTGTCAGGGGTAGGGGTGATGTGTGAGAGTCAGTGACATTAGGGAAATTAACCCTTAAGACAAAGAACAGCATTCATCCAAATCACTGCATTTCACTGTCTCCTTTTGAATTAAATGAGGAGAAACTGATGAATATTTTGAAAGGGGAAAGTTCATCAGCACCCACAGGGAGAACAGAGGGGTTAATGATTCTGCTGTGGATCCTTCACTGAAGCCGTTTTATTTGTTTTAATGGCACAATTCCATATGGTTAACTCAGTTTTACAGTTCTAATTAAATTGTACACGGGGTATGATCAGCAGAGTACTGTACCTTTGCATCCTTCTGACTGAGAAAGCAGTGTTCAAAAGATAAATGAAGAGACGGCTGCAACTGGAATGAGAAGAACCTTAAAATATTTACAAAGTTCAAGGCTGTTTCATTATTAAAGATCATGCTTAAAAAAAAATGAAGACAAAAGTTTAAATGGCAACTTCACCAACAAGCACGTTCTCAGGCACAAAAGTTAATAGTTGATATTTTATTAATCAGGTCATTTGAGGAGGGAAATAAGCGTTGAAATGTGATGTAAAGTTTAAAGGCTCCAGTAGCTCTGTGTCAAATTTGTTTACAAACCCCACCGCCAGTTTAGCTGTTCCCTCATTCAATGCAATTCTTGCAAACTGTCCCGTTTGCTGACATTCCTGACAAATGATCATTCCTTCCTTGATTACAGTGAAACATTAACGTAAAATCTACTTTTAATTATTAAATGTCTGCTTAAGCACCGAAGAAAATTACAAATATCCTCTAAGTTAATTGGAACTTTGCATCAACTCCAACAACTGGTTTCAGCCTCTGTATGCTGAATGAACCCTTTTTGGTCCCTAGGAGTGAGGAAAGGGTTAGCAATGCTTCAGAATTGGCCTGTAGCCTCCAGGAATAAGTCTAGTCTCCAGGACAAAACCAGGAAGACTAGTCACTTTGGTTGTTCAAAAGTTGTGGTGTTTTAGAAACAAATCCTTGAGGATCTCAGATTGCCCGTAATAAATATATACAAACCGAGGTTCCTTGACTAACAGTTATGAGTCACCTAAATATGTAATATGCCTCAGAGATAATAAGAAACTGCAGATGCTGGAGAATCTGTCTGTTTGAATGCATTCAATGAGCAAGAACCTATCGCTCTCCAAAGTTAATGCTGGAAATACAACAGCACAGCAAGCTCCCACAAACTACAATCTGATCTCAGGAACAGATCATAAGAAATAGGCACAGCAGTGAGCAATTTTGTCCCTGTGCCTGCTCCACTTTTGATAGAGACATGCAAGAGGGCGTTGATTGTTTGGATAGAAATAATTAGTCAATGTGCAAGCATGTGGGAAAAAGATAGGAGATTGGCAATAGCTAATGATACTTGTTTGAGGAGCCAGTGCAGGCATGACGGGCTGAATGGCTTCTTTCCACATCATAATATTCAGTGATAAGATGGTGGTCAACCTGATTGCCACCTTGGCTCCAATTTTGCGCCAGTGCCCCATAACCCACAGCTCCTCTGTCAATCGAAATTGTGTCTAACTTGGCCCTGAGTATATTCTATATGGCCCTGCCTCCAATGCTATCTGTGGTGGAGAGCTCCAGAAGTTAATGACCCTCTGAGAGAGGTGATTTCCTCCACACCTTCGCTTCAAATGGGGGTGCCATTTCTTTCTAAACTCTGTCCCCCATTTTCAAGATGCCCCAATGAAGGGAAACATTCCTTCAGCCTTCACCCTGCCAAGACCCCTCAAGAATCTTCCATGTTTCTGATTCTTTGGTTGATTTCCAGTTGACTGTGGGGGAGGGGATTACGTTGACCAATGGGTTTCACTGGGACTGTTGGAAGCAGGAAGTCACATGATGCATCCATGTACGATTGGGAACCCAGAGCAATAAGATAGTGGATGGATATGGTATCTATTTCCCTTCTATCCATATCATACCCATTCTCTACTCATAACCCCCAAGCTTTCAAAGCACTGCTCCTTTCTCAGGTGACTTCACCCTGATGAAGGAGCAGCACTCCAAAAACTTGATTTCAACTAAACCTGTTGGCCTACAACCAGGTATTGTGTGACTCCTGACTTCGTCCACCCTAGGTGAACGCTAACACCTCAGCATCAAGGCTACAGTTCACAAAGCCATCAACCAATCTGATTTGTAGCCCTTCAGATCTATTCAGACCAGTTTAGCCTTGTCCCAGTGGGTTGGTACGCTGCCCACTGATTCAGAAGGGGGTGATTTATGAGTACTCCCAAATCAGTGGAATCAAGGTGCACCCTCCAGTGCCATCCTTCACCCCCCCCCCCTCCCCTCAGGTGGCTCTGGTGTCATATGGCATGATTTTGTAAAAGGACAAGAGTTTTCCATCCCTGGTGTTTGTATCTTTGGACTGTAGGAGGAAACCGGAGCACCTGGAGGAAACCCATGGAGTCACAGGGAGAATGTGCAAACTCCTCTGTGTCTGTATCACTGATCCTGGGGAGAGGAGACTGACCCCGCTGTGTCTGCATAGCTGACCCCGGAAAGTGCAGACTGCCCCTCGACCATTGGCACTAGGTTAAATTACCTGATGCTAATCCTCATGTCATTGCTGCGCTGTTGTATTTGTGGCATTAGCTCTGAAACATCAGAACCAGAGGGCTACAGACGCTCACACCTTGAGTACATTCAAGATTGTGATCAATAGATAGTTATTTGGATCCGAAGTGACTCAATGGATGTGGGGATTGGATAGGATATGCTGTTAAGATAGAAGTGAGCAGGATCTGATTGAATGGCAGGGCAGGCCTGAGATACAGCCTATGCTTCTCCTTGGCTTTAATATTATTGCGGTAGTGAAGGATTTTTCTTTATTTTTGACGTAAGCTTTCTCCTCCAGCGAACCGTTGGTCACTCAATCTCACAGTGCTGAATTATTCATCTGATCACACTATTATGGGTGAGTTAGTTCAGTCTGTTCTCCCAGTTACCGCTGATATTCTAAAGTTAATTACACTATTGATTCAGCAAGGTATAGCAACCACTAGTCCATGGGCTAGTGCCAGTGATTTCTGTTCCTGGGCTGGACCCCTCTTCACTGCATGTCAGCTCCTGTTTTAGCTTCTGGCAGACAGGGTGTTGAACCCAGCTCATTCCCAGGTGAACACAGGAGATCCCAGAGCACTGCGTTTGAAATAGAACAAGTGTGCTCTCACAGCTAATATTTATCCCCTCAAATGACTTCCTCAGCCATTTATGGGAGCTTGCTGTGTCTTTCCTGCGTCACCAAAGTGACTCCAATCTTTAAATATAACTCAATAGTTGTTAAGCGTGGAGAGCTGTCCTGGGGTTTGTGAAAGGTGCCACATAAATGCAATCTTGGTCTGATTGAACTGGTTTACTACAGGAGGGAGTTCTAGTGTGCGATTCTCAAATGAATCTACACTCGTTCTCCGACCCATCCTGGAGTAAACCATCCTGGGTTTAGTCTTGGCAGTTCTGGTTAGCACAGCTACCTGACAGCACCAGGGACACAGGTTCAATTCCACCCTTGTGTGGAATTGGTCTGTTTGGGGTTTGCACATTCTCCCCATGTCTGTGCAGGTTTCCTCCCACAGTCCAAAGATGTGCAGGTTAGGTGGGTTAGCCATGGGAAATGCAGGGGGCTGGGTCTGGGTGGGATGCTGTTCAGAGGTTTGGTAATGGGCTGCTTCCACACTGCAAGGATTCAATAAACCTAAGTCTTCTCTTGTGGATCCGGTTATCTTGTGTTGGTCCCCAACTGAGGAATACGTTGCTTCATTCTAGCACTCATAGGCTTGCAAGGAAGGGATTTGCTTTGGTTGTTGTTTTCAGAGACCATCAAGTGTTGTCGCTAATTTAGCAGGAAGTGCAACTGACTTGCACTGTGTGGGGATCATAGTTCACTGTGTGACACGTGTTGACATCAGTGAGGTGCATCTAACACATGGATTAGGCAGCGAGATGGTGTGTTCAAGGCTGTCTGACTCAGGTCTGTGTCTCCACCTCATGCGGCTGAGCTGGCCCTGTGTCAGTAAAACCGATTTAAAACATTCATCTGCAGTCAACGAGCGAAAGGAAATTTAAATCTTCAGTCACCTTGAGCTGAAGAAAGGCCGAGGTCTGAAACATCAGCCTTCCTGCCCCTCTGATGCTGCTTGGCCTGCTGTGTTCATCCACCTTTACACCTTGTTATCTCAGTCACCTTGAGGTGTTTACTTTTGGGATTTAACTTCTTGGGGAATAACTTCATTTCTGCCGAGCCTTTCCAAGCACTTAACTCCTCAATGCTACAATGCCAGTCCTGAGCCAACTAGCTTCCAGCCATTCTGATCCCCTTCCTTCCAAATTCCCATTATCCCAGCTTTGATGTTTATCCACACCCTATGCTCAAGAAATCCTTCCCTAAGTTTCTGTTTCCTTCTCCCCTTGTCTAAGACTGAGCCTTTGTCGCCAGTTAGATAAACCTGTCTGCAAAGTGCCATGGGACGTTTTGCCATATTATGGCTGTATCTAAAGTCACGTTGTTGTTGTTTGGCCTGATACTTACTCTGCACATTCCACCGGTCTGCAAACTAATGTTACCGTAGTCCCAGAGCGACACAGGGCTGGTCTGTAGAGAGAGAGAGAGTCAGAGAGAGGAGAGAACTCTGAGATTAAGTTAAGGGTTGGGTGAGGGTCTGAGTTTGAGAAGGTGGAACTTTCATGGTAAGCTCAGCTGGAGCAGAGCTTAGCCCACACTTGGCTATTGCTCTGCGTCATGAACTAGCTATCCTGCTAACCCCTTCCTTTGCCTGTAGGAAGGAGAAGATCGCACAGGATGGTCGCCTCTTAGAATGGGACCAACCGTAGTTTTAAAGATTGCACCCAGGAGATGGAGACAGATAGAGCTCCATAAGGAAATTTTTCCCTTACAGGGGGCAGAAAAGGAGCCAGAGAAAGAACTGGATGAGGTTTACAGCTTCAAAGCCCAGCTGCATTTCCAGTTGAACGCTTCTAATGGAGAACCTCTGTGCATTCGGAAGTGTCACACTTTAGATGGGAATGCAAATTAATGCTGTATCTTGTTATTTAAGGTGGAATATACAGGATCCCAAGTGTGGCAGTTTTCAAAGAAATTCTTGATTTCAAAAGGCTGTGGAAGTGGATGCCCAGAGGTTGATGAGTTTTCCAAAGAGTTTTTGATGTGGTACGATCCACAAGATCTGGGAGGCTTGGGGGACACAGGGGAGAGTGAGAATACTTTGCTAATGGAATGTTGACCAACGGTGGCAATGAGGGGATCTGAGAGCTGGAATGAGATCCAGAAGGTTGGAGTCAGGGGTCAAGTCAAAGACGCAGCAGAAATTAACTGCAGAAAGAATAGAAAACATTGTAAAGTCTCACTGACTTTGTAAGACTGGTCGGGGGAGGAAAGGGGCTGATAAAAGGAGCCAAGGTAAATAAAAGAATGAAGGTTCGCAGCAACAGGTTTGAGCAGGAACAGAACTATGTTGGGGACCATGTGACAGGAAATTGACCATTTTACTTGCATGAATAGGGCTTAAAGGGATAGATTTAAATTTGGTTACAATAAACATAACTTATGATAAGCACAAGCCCAAGGATAAGACCATGCGGACAGCATTCATTGCTAAGGACTTTTATGTGACTCCTGCTCCCATGCAAAAGTGTTTTTTCTCTCAATAGGCTAGCAAGCCACTCTACTGTATCATTACCGAAGGCACTGCTATTTCCATGAGGCAACCAAAGATGGGCAATAAATGTCACCCTTGCCAACAATACCCTCCTTTTTCGAGAATGGGTTTGGCCAGGAAAGGCACGTTCCTTCAGTAATTAACCTCTCTGCTCATTAAAACTAACCTTCGCATGTTGCTCGTTCCATCCAAGTCTGAGCCAGTGAAGAAGGGAGAGCAAAGAAACTTGGAGAGATGTCTTTAACTGAGTCAGTCACCTCCAACATTCAGTCAAATCAAACCAAGAGTGAACCGTCAGGCCTCTGAACCAGTGTGTAGGTGGAAATTAGTGCATTCAGATGTAAATTTTGGCCTTATCTCATTCTTAGTGAGTATCTCCATCTGGTTTCACAACTGTAGCTGTAAGTGGGATGCATGCGAACAAGGAACTGGCTAGGCCAAGTATGCATTTCCAGCAAATGCAATCTTTGTGGATTAGTTTAATCTTTTTATTTTGAATGTTTTAGTGTCAGCTTCCACTCTTTTTGTTCTAGGATTCAGGGTTGCTCCCTCATTATTGCATTACTCTTCAAATGGCTTGGTTTAAATTGATTGTAATTGTTTTCCATGAATTACTGATTAGATGATGCTGATTAGTACAGAGGTTCTTATGGGAACTTATTGGGCTACTGTGAAAATAGTGACCAACAGTTTATATTACACTGGCCATTACTTGTTAGATTCAAAGGCACTGAAACCCATGTTAATGCTCGAACCTTCAAAAGAGAAATTCTCGAGTGTGAATTTGAATATGGGAGGCTGTTCGCTGCCGTTTACTTTACTGGTTTCAAACTTTTCAGTCTCTTACAGATACATGCTGTATGAAGGCGCTCACAGCCATACTCATTGACACACTTAGAGTCTCACACATGTACATGCGCAGAGTCACATATAAAGTGCATAGATAACTCTCACACAGACAACACACAATACCGACAACACACTCTCTCATGCACGCGCACACACACGCGCACACACACTCACACTTATTGTTTTCAGTCATTTCTCTCACTCACTCACTCACTCACTCTTGCACACAGACATACTTTCTCACACATTCACTCACATTTGCACACGCATGAACACTTTCTCACACCACGATATTGAGGGATCCAGGAGGGTGTTGATGATTTGGACAGACAGTGTGTAAGGACGGTGGAGGAAGGCAGGAGTTTGGGTCGAGGGTAATGATGCTTGTTTGAAGATCCTGAGCAGGCATAATAATCTGAGTGACCTCCTCCTTAAAATATAGTGAATGTTTACACTCTCTCATAGGGGGATAAACATCCCTCTCACTTATAGCAATGTATAACTTCTAAGCAAGAATTGACCCCTCAAGTCTGTTTTGCTGTTTAATAAAATCTTGGCTGGTCTGGGTGAAGTCTGTACCTCACTGTCCAGCCTGCTTCTTTATAGCCTGTAACTTTCTCTCTTCCCTTTATCAAAAAGGTATCATATTAAAAACCTCGAATAAATTCAATGACCTAGTCTCTCTTTTCTAGGGAAGATAATTCTGCAGACCTCTGACCCTTTGAGAGAAATGTTTTCTTCTCTTCCCATCCTTGAAACAAAACCCCTCATTCCTAAACACTTCCTACAGCGGTGTTCACATTTATGAATACTCGCAGAATCACACACTCTCTTGTACATACTGTAAAAGGAAATGTAAAGTCACCATAGTTTTACCAATCCATCAGGTAACTCTTCCATTAGAGACAGATGACTGGTGGTGAACTGAACTGGGGGTCACTATGCCTGAGGTGAGGGGACAGGTTGAGAAGGTGAACCCTTCAGCGTAACCTGAGCTGGTAGCAGGAATTGAACCTGTCATCCAGCCCCCTGAACTAACTAACCCTGTGCACCTTGTAGGGCCAAATGGTCTGCTTCTGTATGCATTTCGTGTACTTTGGTCCAGAGCAATAATACATTTTTGGTTTGAGGTTCTTTGACTCTAAGTTTGAGGTTGAGACTGAACTCCAGACACTGATACATAAGGGAGGGGGAACGTTACCTGGGATCTATGTACCAAGTGACAGTCACACCTCTGAGAGTTGTACAATCTGATTTGGTCAGTGTTCAGGGACAGGACAGTGATGCTGCCAGTGAGGCTGTGTGTACACCTATACGACTTTTACTATATCCCCTAGAATATTTAGTCTGGGTCTCTGAATTATTCTGGACTATTAGGGACAATGGGCTGAATGGCCACTGACATTTGGAATTAGAAATACTTCAGTGGGTTTCCATGTCTTATTGGCTGGGAGGAAAACGTTTGGAATTCAGTTCAAGAAACAGGGAGAAATTTTCACTTTGAGTACTGCGAGGACTGACATCAATTTACAAACCCATTATCTATCACCTTTGATTTTGGGAGAGATTGAAAATGTTTGGTGTGAAGGATGTGCTGTGTTTTATCTTCTTTCTGTCTTGTACATTTTATGTCTTGGATCTATACAGAGATGACACATCACAGATGGTGCTCACAATCTTTTGAAATCTCTCTCAGTCACTCATTCTTCTAGATCTTTCTAGTGTTTTATTTACTTTTTTGAGTCCACACACCAACTTAATCAATCACGTGCAATTGTAAACAGGATCACATAATTTGGATATTAATTTTAATATCAATCACTTATTAACAAAACCGAAAGATATGGGGAGAGTTTGGAACAATGGTGCTGAGATAGATTATGGCTTATCATCTAACTGAATGGCGCCACAGGCTCAAGGAAGTGATTGGCCTAGTCCTGCTCCTATGACCCTTTTCCGATGTAATCAAACACACTACACACCAACCCAATATTACCTCCTATCTTCTGGTGCTTCCTCTTGAACCTTACACACTACCTGAGCTTTGTTACTGTGATGTCAATAAAGAGCCTGGAATTAAGAGTTTAATGATGACCATTAAACTATTGTATCAGTGATAATGGGAACTGCAGATGCTGGAGAATCCAAGACAAAAAGTGTGAAGCTGGATGAACACAGCAGGCCAAGCAGCATCTCAGGAGCACAAAAGCTGATGTTTCGGGCATAGACCCTTCATCAGAGAGCCCTCTGAAGGGTCTAGGCCCGAAACGTCAGCTTTTGTGCTCCTGAGATGCTGCTTGGCCTGCTGTGTTCATCCAGCCTCACACTTTGTTATCTTGGATTCTCCAGCAACTGCAGTTCCCATTTTCTCTGATACAATATCACTTTCTGAATCTAGCAGTTGGCGTGTGGGAATCTTGGAGCAATACCCTAACTCCATCTCTGTCTGCCTGTCAATGTTTTCCCTCCAAACAGTGGAGGCGTTGGCCTAATAGCATTATTGCTGGACTGTTAATCCAGAGATCCAGGTAATTTTCTGGGGACCCGGCTTCAAACCGCACAGTAGATGGTACAATTTAAATCTGATAAAAAATCTGGAATTGAAGCGATGACCATGATTTTTGGAAAAATCTGTCTGGTTCACTAATGTCCTTGAAGGAGTGAAACTGTCATCCTTACCAATCTGGCCTACGTGTGAGTCTAGACCCACAGCAATGTGATTGACTCTTAACTGCCTTCTGGACAATTAAGGATGGTCAATAAATGCTATAAATAAATGAAATAAATGTATTGTGAAGCCTACTTTTGAGGTGTGACAAAGATGAAATATTAGCAGAAATTAATTCAGGCCACCTGATCTGCTCAGTCAATCAATTTTGAAGTGAAATTGATCTCTCGATTTTGCTTTTAAAAGGTATTAAAATAATCGATAGATCTGACTGTTTGGGGCAATGTCATCATTGAAATTTTGTGTATAGATTAGTATCCTGAGGCGAATGGAATGTTTATCATGGCTATCATGTTTATCAGCTGAAGTGTGTCGAACAATGACAGATCCTCGGCTTGAGAAATGGAGCAGATTTAGAAAATGTGAGGCCCTAGCTTAGCCAGAGCACGGGGGAGTTTATCAGACTGATAGGAGGCATGGTGGGGGGCAGGGGGTGCACAGAAACTGAGATTTGTTTTCCTCAGAACCAGAGCTGTTCAAGGGAGAGCGCGTGACCCAGGTGTTTAATATGATGAGGGATTTTGTTTGAAGCAGATAGTGGGGGCCCTGTTTCCTCCGGGAAGGGACTCCGTAACCGGAGGGCATAGATTAGAAGGACAGCAACCTTTTTATGAACCAGTATCTGCGGGGCCAATTGATCAAATATTCTGGATAATCAATGCATAACTGCAGTAAACATCAACATTCCTCAAAGTATCAGTGTAAAAACACTCAGTAAGTAATAGAAATGTAATGTAGGGGTATGCACATCAAACTCTGACATTGCAGTAGATCGCTGTATTTGAGGTATACAAGTTTTGCCAGTTTATAAGTGCACAGGTTGATAAGGTGCTGGTTAAAACAGTTTGCTGTAGAATGCTTTTTCTTTCCCTTTTTTAAGAGTCACTACAGAAGCAGACCATTTGGCCCTGCAAGTCTATACCTACCCTCTGAAGAGCATCCCACTCCAGACTCAATCTGCTTCCCTATCCCTGTAACCTTGTGTGTCCCATGGCTAATCTGTTTAATCTACACATCTCCAGACACTACGGGCAACTTCCCATGGCCAATCAGCCCAACCTGCAGATCTTCGGGGTGTGGGAGGAAACTGGAGCACCCGGAGGAAACCCATGCAGACATCGGGAGAGCATGCAAACTCCACACAGACAGTTGTCTGAGGCTGGAATGGAGCCCAGGTGCCTGACAATGTGACACAGAAAAGCTAACTGTTGTGCTACCTCATTGTAATTGGAAACAAGAGGAGAAATGTCTTCACATAGACTTAAGATGGACAAGATTCACATAGACTCTGTGTTCTGGAAGACTTTCTTTTCTATATTCAATCATAGGATGAGGACTTGGCAGACTGAGCCAGCATTTATTGCCCATCCCTAGTCATAGAATCCCTACAGCATAGAAGCAGGCCATTTGGCCCATCAAGTTCATACTGACCCCCCAAAGAGCCTCCCACTCAATTTATGTAACCCTTCACATCTCATGACTAGTCTACCTAACCTACACATCTCCGGTGACTACAGACAATTTAGCACCATCAATCTACCCAACCAGCACATCTTTGGACTGTGGAGGAAACCGGAGCACCCGGACGAAACTCAAGCAGGGAGAAGTTGCAAACTGCACGTAGACAGTTGCCCGAGGCTGGAATCAAACCCAGGTCCCTGGTGCTGTGAGGCAGCAGTGCTGACCACTGAGCCACCATGAGTCCTTGAGGTAGTGTTGAGCCATTGTAATAACCCTGCAGTCCATTTTGTGTAAGGACATCCTAAATGCTGCTGGAGGGTAAGTTCCAGGATTTTGACCCACTGATAGTGGTAACAGTTTTCCAGGTCAGGATGGTGAGTGACTCAGAGGGGAACTTGCAGGGGATGGTGTTACCTTCACTCAAGTCTTGGAGCATCTACTTCCTTTTTTGAGGTAATTACTCAGCCTCAGTTATTCATCACAGTGCAAGGTGAATGTTGGAGGGCTATTGCGCTATAGAGTGCCTCACACCTGACCCTATAAACGTTTAGCCCTGAACACACAGTAGAATGGGGGAGTGGTCACTGACTAACCATCAGGAGTTGGAATATCAGCTGTTATTCCTAAACAAACCACCCCCGCCGACCCATATGTCACTAATGGAAGTTGTATGACTGCCTCATTGAATTCGGCTCAGTCCTGAGGTGTCAGAGCTTGGCGTTAGACTTTCCTGAGTTCCGTATCTTGGTCTCTCACTGGTGGGTTGGGTCTTTGTTTCTGCCTGGGGAAAGGCTGCGCATTTTGGCTGCAAGTGGCTGTAGAAATGTCTACTGTAGCTGGTTATTAATGGCTGTTGTCACGGTCTAGCCTTTCCTTTTTTGTTTTAAAGAGCATTGGAAGCTGGTGATCATGTTCAGACATTCACAGTGGGGTCATTTCATTATGTGCTGCAGCTATAAGGTGACCACTTTCAGGAGCAGTTGATTTGGAAGCTACTTTTAAGCAAGGGTCGTTTTAACGCAGCCGGTGTAAGGTCAGGAAAAGGCACCAAAGTCAGCACAATCTGCAACTGCCCCCACTATGGAATAATTACACTTGGAAACCAGAGAAAAGCTCACAGTGCAGATTTGCTGACTGTAATGACAAGGTGTAATTTTAAATAGTGTTAAGGACTGACTTTTAGGGATGGGACAGGCATTAAGAAAAATGCAGATTTCAACAGAAAATAAATCCTACATACTCTGCTGAGTGCTCGCAGTCTCTTCCTTTCATTCATTCATTCATTCATTGCCACCTGCGACCCGCTCAGTGTTCGATTCCAACCTTTAATGTTGAACTTCGGATTTGTGATCTCTGAACCAGCAGAAACACATGAATAATAAAGCTTGCCTGGAGCTGCCTTCCTCCTGTGCTGCAGGAATATGTTCGATCATTGCTCATTTTTAAATTATTTCTGCCCACCTTTTCAACCCGCTGTGCCAGTCGTGGTTTAGTGCGAAGCACCTTTTTGAGGATGCTCATAGAAGCAGACAGTATGGAAACAGACCCTCCGGTCCAACCAAACAATACTCAACATAATCCCAAACTAGCCCCACCTGCCTGCTCCTGGCCTGCATCCCTCCAAACCTTTCCTATTCATGTACCTACCCATATGTCTGTTAAATGTTGTAATTGTGCCCACGTCCACCACTTTCTCAGGAATTTCATTTGTGCATGCCAACCACACTTTGTGCAAAATAAAGCCTCTTGTGTCTTTATTAAAATCTCTCTCCTCTGTGTAACCCCTAGTCTTGAAATCTCTCATCTTCAGGAAATGACAACTATCAATAACTCTATGTATACCCCTTATTATTTTATAAGCTTTTGTTGGGCCACCTCTCAACCTCCTATGGTCCAGTGAAAAAAGTCCCAATCTTTCTTTATAACTCACCTTCCATACCCAGCAACATCCTGGTAAATCTCTTCTGAACCCTCACTGGGCTTAATAATATCCTTCCTGGATGATCTTCCAAAATAACTGGTTTAGGGCGGCACGGTGGCTCAGTGGTTAGCACTGCAGCCTCACAGCGCCAGGGATCAGGTTCAATTCCAGCCTCGGGTGACTGCCTGTGTGGAGTTTGCACATTCTCCCCATGTCTGCGTGGGTTTCCTCCGGGTGCTCCAGTTTCCTCCACCAGTCCAAAGATGTGCAGGCTAGATGGATTGGCCATGCTAAATTGCCTGTAGTGTTCAGGGGTGTGTGGGTTACAGGGGAATGGGTCTGGGTGGGATTCTTCAAGGGGCGGTGTGGACTTGTTGGGCCAAAGGACCTGTTTCCACATTGTAGGGAATCTATTCAAATCTATTGGGAATTGCTATGTCAACACTCCTGATCTGACTGTGTTACGCCCCAACTGCTGGCCACTAGGTGCTACGGAATGGCTTGGCTTGTCTCACCCACCCATTGCCAACTTGAGCTGTTTGAGAAGTGTGAGGGTTTCTGTCTTTAACTGATTTTCAGGAGCAATTTAACAGTGTTATTAGACGTGATACATGGTGTATCAATGTTATTTTTTTTCACACTTGCTGCTCCCAGGGAAGCCGTTGCGTTGAAATGGAACCACTAAGTGTTCTGAAGGTGTCATCACAGAATGTGTCAGTTTTAAATGTCATTGAAGAGATGAGGTAACATTTTTTGAGATTGTGTCAATCAATTTACTATCTGATTCAGCTACGTCTCCTCTTGCATCCCCTCCTCCCACTCAGCATTGTCTTCTCTCTAACTGCACAATTGTAGTGAGTTTGTGTTGTCAGCACCAATAATAGCCAAGCAGATTCATTCTTTTTTGGCGGGGGGAGTGGGGTTGTTTTGACAGAGCGCGCCGCACCCGCTGAGGGTTATCCAGTTTGAAATTGAGATCAATATTTTTTTGAGAAATTTTGCTCGAGTCAAGAGCTTCCATTTCCTGCCCCCACCATTTGTATTGACCATACCCAAACTGTGAGCCACTTGTTTTGGCTGCCATTTTGGCTTTTTTATCCCCTCTGAACAGCCCTTGCAAGTTACAGCAGAGCAAGTACAACTGAAAATGTATTCGTGGTACCTGCAAAACTGCCCACCTTCTACTGCAAATGCAACTTAAGAGTCTCTTTTCATTTTTGAAGCGGAAACACACTCTGCCCTGTGGCTTGAGCTTGGTTCAGGGCCCAGTGGCCTGGGTGTAGATTTTGACGTTTTTGTGATAGATTTACAGAACTGTACAGCACAGAGGAGGCCTCACAGGTTGTTTGGACTATGCCAGTTAAGACTGGCCATCTCGACCCATGCTGCTTGCTAATTTCCCTCTAGCTCTGTAAATCTTATCCCCACCAAGTCCATAACCAGTTCTCTTTTGAGTGTTCCTGTTGAATCTGGTTTTAATTGCAGGCAGCACTTCCCAGAACAAATTTTCTATCTTCCCTTTGTTGGTTACGAGAATGATCTGAAAGATGTGTCTGCCAGTTACCAAGCTTCCTGTCTGGGTGAATGGTTCACAGAATTGGTCCAGCCTATTTGGCCCATCGTGTTAATGCTATCCCTCCATGCGGTGGGGGAAGGGGAGATTTTGAAGCTGGTGAAGTCCACATTGATACCATTGGGCTGCAGGGTTCCCAAGCGGAATAGGAGTTGCTGTTCCTGCAACCTTCGGGTGGCATCCTTGTGGCACTGCAGGAGGCCCATGATGGACATGTCATCTGAAGAATGGGAGGGGAAGTTAAAATGGTTTGCAACTGGGAGGTGCAGTTGTTTATTGCGAACCGAGCGGAGGTGTTCTGCAAAGCGGTCCCCAAGCCTCCGCTTGCTTTTGTGCTCCTGAGATACTGCTGGGCCTGCTGTGTTCATCCAGCCTCACATTTTATTATCTTGGATTCTCCAGCATCTGCAGTTCCCATTATCACTGGCAAAGAGGTTCTGTTGGAAACAGCCTGTTTGAGTTCTATATTCCTAAGCCTAGTAGCAAATGGTACAATGGCTTTGATTGCAAGAGGATTTGAGTTCAGCAGGAGGGATGTTTCATTGCAGTTGTACAGGGCTTTTTGAAACCACAGTTGGAGCATTGTGTACAATTTTGATCTCCCAGCCTAAGAGAGGATATGCTTACCAGGGAGGAAGTGCATTGGAGATTCATTCGGCTGATAGCAGGGATTGCAGGACTGTATGTCCTCTGAGGAGAGACTATTTCAATTGGGTCTCTATTAATAGAGTATAGAAGAGTGAGAGGTGATCTGATTTGAATTTCAAACCAGGATGGAATTTAGGGAGTTGGGGGGGGGAGGTGAGGGGAAATTCTTTCCCTTGTTGTGTACGCTAGCGCCAAGGGAGAGACAGCTTCAAGATATTGGATAGATCACTTAGTGAGATGAGGAAAGATTTCTTCACTCGGGGTCATTGACCTGTGGATTTTGCTACCCAGATGGCTGGATCACTGAGTACATTCAAGAAAGGGATAGATTTTTTAGATTTAAAGGCATCAATGGGCATGGCGAGAAAGCCGAAACATTGAGAGGGGGGACAAGCTATGATTGAAGTGAACAGCACAGTGTGCTTGCTGGCCTGAACAGTTTTTACTTCTGCTTCTATTTTACACGTTTTCATCTCTTGATGGGCATGTCAGCGGGTGTTATTGGCACTGGACGATAGGCAGGATTGGGGCCAGGATTATTCCAGATCTCTCACCTCAAAATCACACTGCAATATTTCAAATGCTGATAAATGGAAATGTGATCACAAAATTTGAAAAGGCAGCTCCATTTCTTTTGAGCGCTTGCTGCTTTCCTTCAGGGATTAACTCCCGGCAGTGTTGTGGAGAGTGGTTTTCAATATCTGGAGGGTTTGCAATCCTACTGTAAGGCCATTCTCTCCATCTGGTAGGACCAGATGAAGAATTTTCTCTGAAGGCTCCATGGTCCCCTTGGCAAAACCCTGTCATCATAGGATCCCTATAGTGTGGAAAGAGACCATTTGGCCCACTGAGTCTGTACTGACCCTTCGCAGACCGTCTCACCCAGCTCCCCCATCCTATCTCTGTAACCCTGCTTTTCCCATGGCTAACCCATCTACCCAGCACATCCCTACACACCACAGGGAAATTTAGCACGGCCGATCCACCAAGCCTGCACGTCTTTGGACTGTGGGAGGAAACCGGAGCACTCGGAGGAAACCTGCACAGATGTGGGGAGAATGGGCAAACCCTACATATACAGTCGCCTGAGGGTGGAATCGAACCCTACTCCCTGGCGCTACGAGGCAGGAGTGCTAACTACTGAGCCACCCATCAAGTAAGGCAGCCTCTTGGTAACAGTTCAGGGAGGATGGGGATAGGGTTCTGTCAATGTGGCTGGGTAGAGGATGTGGTGCACAGTCACAGGTTGCAAAAGTAGCCCACAATGTGTGCAACAATTTCCCTAGAAGGTGTTCTTTTGCAAAACTGGGCCCAATGAGTTTTATTTCTCCCCCAGTTACTTTTAGCTCCTAAGCTGCTGTAGGCCCCATTTTCCCGTGTTCTTCCAGCAGCAGCTGCTTCTGCTGGTGGTTCTTCTGAGGCTTCTCGGCCGTAGGTCCTTGTGACTGGTCAGCTAGCACAGGCAGATCACCCATGACCCTTCATTAGATCGTGGGCTGATGGCACTGCTTGTGATCAGCAAGAGCCACACTTGGGATCTCCTGTAATCACTGCCAGGATCCCAGTTGCCCTCATATACAAATCAACTGTGATACACCTTCACCCAAATTTGTTGCCGTTTTCTTGAATCAGTGCAGGGACATTGGACGGAGAAGATATAGAGCAGAATGGTTATGTAGGAGTTGGAGAAACATTTGCTTAGCTCACAGCTGAAATACTGTGTGCAGTTCTGGTCACCACTAAAGGGCATGCAGGAGAGATTTACCAGGATTCTGCCTGGGATGGAACAGTTTCTCCATGATGAGAAACTGGATAAGATCCATGTAGAGCTGGAGGAACACAGTAGGCCAGGCAGCATCAGAGGAGCAGGAAAGTTCATGTTTTGGGTTGGAACCCTCCTTCGGGAAGGGAACTGAATAGAGAGAGAAGGGGTGTCTCTGGGGAAGGTAGGTGGGTTGGTGATGTGTGAATGCAGGTAGGGAGTGGTGGGGATTGGTCAGTAAGGTGGGAGAGAAGGTGGACAGGTTGTGTCAGGTCAAGGAGGAGTACCTGGTTTACTGCAACCCTCTGGTAATCTCTTTGATCCTGAAACTCTTTGACCACAAACTCAAGCAAACTACGTACTGTTATCTCTGACTCCATCATCAGCAATTCTTACTGTCTCTGGAGAAGCACAGGTTGCTTTCCATAGAGCAGTGAAGGTTGAGGGGGCAACTTGATAGAGGTGTGAAGATTATGAGGAACATGGGGAGGGTGGATAGAAAGTGAGAGATAGTAGGAACTGCAGATGCTGGAGAATCTGAGACAACAAGGTGTAGAGCTGGATGAATGCAGCAGGCCACGCAGCATCATACGATCAGGAAGGCTGACGTTTCGGGCCGAGAAAGCAGCTGTTCCCGAGTTGAAGAATCAATAACAAGGAATATCATTTTTTGACTTGATTTATCATTGTCACACGTACTGAGATGCAGTGAAAATTATTGTTTTGCATGTTATCCAGGTAGGTAGTACCTTGCATAAATACATCAGGGTAACAGAACAGAATACAGTGTTATGGCGACAGAGAAGGTGTCGAGAAATTTCAATTGTAATACATAATCAACTCTCTTCCTACTTTGACTCAGTCTTTTCTCTCCGGTCCAGTCCCTGCCAGATACATTCCTCCGCTGTACACCAGCCTCAGAATTTCCAGTTTTCAGGCTCTAGCCGCTGCCTTTTTACCATGGATATACAATCCCTTTACATGTCCACCCCCCACCAGGAGGGTCTTGGGGCTTTTCGCTTCTTCCTGCAGTAAAGACCTAAACCATTGTACTCTGCTTGGCTGAGCTCGTCCTCACCCTCAACAACTTTTCTTTTAACTCCTCTCATTTTCTTCAGGTAAGAGGGTACCCGCATGGGCCCTAGTTATATCTGTCTCTTTGTGAGGTACGTGGAACATTCCTTGTTCCAGTCCTGTTGCCACCCCTACCCACAACTCCTCCTCTGATATATCAACGCTGTCATCGGTGCTGCCTCCCTATCCCGTCCAGAATTGGAAAAGTTCACCGATATTTTTTTTTCCACTTCCAATTTCCACCCTGCCCTCATTTTCTCCTGTTCTATCTCTGACTCCTCCCTTCCCTTCTTCAATACTTCTGTTTCCATTTTTGGGGATAGACTGGCCACTAATATCCACTACAAACCCACTGAATCCCACAACCTTCTGGACTAGACATCCTCACATCCTGCTTCCTGTAAAGATTCCATCCCATTCTCTCTGTTCTTCCGTCTCCATTACTTATGTTATGATGAGACCAACTTCAACAAGGGAGCCTTTGAAATGTCCACCTTCTTCCCCAACTGAAGATTTCCCAGTTCTGTTGTCGACAGGGGCCTCAACAGGATATGACACATTTCCCACACTTCTGCCGTCACCCCTTCTCTTCCCTCCCGCAACAGCGATAGGGTTCCCCTTTATCCTTATCTATCTTCCCACCAGCTTCTACATCCAGAAGATCATCAGATGCCATTTCTGCCACCCTTGTCCATCTTCTGCAGGGACTGTTCCCTCCAGGACACCCTGATCCACTCTTCCTTCACTCCCAACACTCCACCATAGCACCACGGCACCTTCCCCAGCAACTGGCGAAGCTGTAACACCTGTCCATTTACCTCCTCCGTCCCCACTATCCAAGGACCCAAACATACCTTTCAGATGAAGCAACACTTTACCTGCACTTCCCAGATTCTAGTCTGCAGCATTCGCTGCTCACAATGTGATCTCCTCTACACTGGGGAAATGAAATATAGACTGGGGTGACTGCTTCACAGAACACCCATGTTCTGCCTGAAAAGAATTACCCTGAGCTTCTACTTTAACACACCATGCTGTAGCCTGGCCAACACCTCTGACTGTGGCTAGCCACGGTGTTCCAGTGAAGCTCAAAGGAATAACACCTCATTTTCTGCTTGGGGACCCTGTAGCCCTCTGCACTCAATATCAAGTTCAATAATTTCAGGGCCTAATCTCTCCCATGTCCTGGTCTCCAACCCCACACACCAGGCCTTGTTACCACGTAGCCTGCCATTACACACTACCTATTGTTTGCCATTAACAGTCCTCATTACCTGTTGTTCACCTTTCTCGTCAGATTGTTATCAACTCCTTTCTCTATCCAACTGCTCTTCTCTCTTGTGGCTCAATGCCCACCAATTGTTTATTCCTTACCCACTCACCTTATCTTGTGCATATGACCTGACATTTTCCTAGCTACCATCAGTTCTGAGGAAGAGTCACTGGACCTGAAACGTTAACTCTGATTTTTCTTTGCAGACACTGCCAGACCTGCTGAAATTCTCCAGAAACTTCTGCTTTTGTTACTAATACATGAGAGGTCCACTCAAAAACTTGATGACGGCAGGGAAGATGTTCTCGAATCTGTTGGCTCATGTCTTCAAACTTTCGTATCTTCTGCCTGTTGGAAGAGAGAATAACCGGGTTGGGAGGGGTCTTTGTACTTTCTTTCCTGAGGCAGCAGGAAGTGTAGATGCAGTCAGTTGAAGGAAGGCTGGTTTGTGTGATGGACTGGGCTGCGTTCACAACTCCCCGTAATTTTTGAGGTCTTGGGATGAGCAGATGTTAAACTACGATGTGATGCATCTGGATTGGAGGCTTTCTATGATGCATCTGTGAAAATTTGTAGGAGTCATTGTGGCCATGCTGAATTTCCTTAACCTTCTGAGGAAGTTGAGGCATTGGTGCGTTTTTGAAACCATAACATTGATGTGGATGGACCAGGACCAATGGTTGGTTATGTTCACTCCTTAGAATTGATGCCCTCGACCATCTCCACATCAGCACCATTGATGCAGACAACAGCATGTTCTCTACTCCCCTTCCTGCAGTCGATGACCAGCTCCTTCATTTTGCTGACATTGAGGAAGAGATTGTTGTCTTTGCACCGTGTCACTAAGCTCTCTCTGTGTCTCCCTCTCCCTCTCCCTCTCCCTCTCCCTCTCCCTCTCCCTCTCTCCCCCTCTCTCTCTCTTCCCTCTCTGTGTCTCTCTCTCTCCCTCCCTCTGTGTCTGTCTCTCTCTCTCTCTCTCCCTCCCTCTCTCCCTCTCTGTGTGTGTCTCCCTCTCTCTGTATGCCTGTGTCTCTGTATGCCTGTGTCTCTGTATGCCTGTGTCTCTGTCTCTGTGTTCTGTCTAGTAGTTTAAGATCCAAACCACTGTTTTGGTGGCATCAGCAAACTTAAAGGGAAGTAGAGTGGAATTTGGCTGCACAGTGGTGAGTGTATAAGGAGTATAGTAGGATGGCTGAGAACGCAGCCTTGTCGGGTGCAGGCAGTGAAGATTTTTGTGGAGGAGATGTTGTCGCTCATTCTCACTGATTGCAGTCTGTGGGTCAGGAAGGTGAGTGTTTAGTCCCCAAGGTGGGGAGCAGGGTCCGGGGTCTCGAGTTTGGAGATGTTTGGTTGGAATGATGGTGACAACGGCAGAGCTACAGTGAATAAGTAGGGCTCTGACACAGGTATCCTTGTTATCCAGATGTTCCAAGGATGGATGTAGGGCTAGGGAAATGGTGGCCGCTGTGGTCCAGTGGTGATGGTAGGTGAATTGTAAAGGATAGTGGCAATCTGCCAAGAGGTTTAGAGGGGATTTTAGGAAAAATCTTTCATCCAGACAGTGGGATGGGTGGAATGCACTTCCTGGGGGAGTGGGGGATTGAGGCAGTAAACCTCATAAGTAGAGAATACAAGGTGTAGAGCTGGATGAACACAGCAGGCCAAACAGCATCATGGGAGCAGGAAAGCTGAGATTTTGGGCCTAGACTCTGAAGCAGGGTCTAGGTCCTAAATGTCAGCTTTCCTGCTCTTCTGATGCTGCTTGGCCTGCTGTGTTCATCCAGCTCTACACCTTGTTATCTCGGATTCTCCAGCATCTGCAGTTCCTACTATCTCTGAAATCTTTTATAAGTACTTTTTAAAGGTTAACACTTCATGTGCTCATCTCCACATTCAAGGGCACGTCCCAAGTGCAATAAAGTGGGATGAATGAATATTGGTTTTGTCAGTGCAGACTCGGTGGGCCGAGGAGATTCTTTTGTGCAGCATGATTCTATGAGAAACTCCGAGAGAGAGCGATATCATATAGCCCTGTTAATTCTCATTTTGAAATATCCTGGATTGGGAATTTGAGGCAGTGCAATATACGCCACTTCACACTCTTTCCCAAAGGATAAAAAACACCCAATTGAGCATGATTGTACTGGTCACAAACTCTCCGGTTGGAGGGATACAAGCTGAATTGGACCAGTCTGTGACATTTGCAAGTTTAACTGCTATTCCTTGTGGGTGGATTAAACATACACATCCGATGGGAGTGGGACAAGATGAAAAAGCGTCTTGTAGGCAGAGGTTGGGGGCAATGGTATAATCGCTGGACTGTTAATGCAGGATCTCCGCCAATGTTCTGGGGGCCAGGGTCCAAATTACAGATGGTGGAATTTGACTTCAGTGAAAAAATGTCTGGAATTAAGAGCCTGTTGGAAAAACCCATCTGGTTCACTAATGTCCTTTAGGGAAGGAAACTGCTATCCTTACCTGGTCTGGCCAGCACGCAACTCCAGACCTACGTCAATGTGGTTGACTCTGAAATGGCATTCAGTTGAATCAATTGCCGTGAAATCTCAACAAAGATGTGAAACTGGTTAGATCAACTTGCATCCACCTAGGCACCAGAAAAGACAACAGGAGAAACAGCCCTATCGACTTGCAAAGTCCTCCTTGCTATTACTATTGGGAGAGCTGCCTCACAGACTAGCCAAACAAGAGCCTGACATAGTCATGCTCACAGAATCATTCCTTACAGACAATATCCCAGAACCACCATCACCATCCCTGGATATGTCCTGTCTCACCAGCAGGAGAGACCCAGCGGATGGGGCGGCGCAGTGGGATACAGTCGAGAGGGTATTGCTCTGGGAGTCCTCAGCATTGACTCCACACCCCATGAAGTCCCATGGCTTCAGGTTAAACATGGGCAAGGAAACCTCCTGCTGATTATCACGTACCATCCTCCCTCAGCCGATGAATCAGTGCTCCTCCATGTTGAACAACACTTGGAGGAAGCATGAGGATGGCAAGGGCACAAAATGTACTCTGGGTGGGGGATTTCAATGTCCATCACCACGAATGGCTCAGCAGCAGTACTTCAGATTGAGCTGGTCGGGTCTGAAAGGACATTGCTGCTAGACCAGGTCTGTGGCAGTTGGTGAGGGAACCAACAAAAGGGAAAAACATACTTGACCTCATCCCTTACAATTTGCCAGCTGCAGTTGCATCTGTCCATGACAGTATCGGTAAGAGTGACCATCGCACAGTCCTTATGGAGACAGAGTCCTGCCTTCACACTGAGAACAACCTCCATTGTGTTATGTGACACTATCACAGTGCTAAATGGGACAGACTTCGCACTGAACTAGCAACTCGAAACTGGGCATCCATGACGCGCTGTGGGCCATCAACAGCAGCAGGATTGTACTCCAGCACAATCTGTAACCTCATGGCCCAGCATATCCTCCACTCAACTATTACCATCAAGCCAGGGGATCAACCCTGATTCAATGGAGAGTGCAGGAGGACATGCCAGGAGCAACATCAGGTATAGCTGAAGATGAGGTACCAACCTGGTGAAGCCACCAAACAGGACTACTTGCACACCAAACAGTGAAAGCAGCAAGTGATGGTCAGAGCTAAGTGATCCCACAACCAATGGAACAGATCTAAGCTGTGCGGTCCTGCTACATCCAGTCGTGAATGGCCTGTGATGATGCTATGTCTTTAACAGATGTATTTTGTCCTGGTTTCCTTTTTGAGAGCGAGATTGAATGCAAGGTGGTGAGCAGTCTGTAGTAAAGAAAAGAGTTTGTGAGGCCTTGGAAGGTTTGTTTTAAGAAGTTGGGACAATACAAGCAGCCTGGTCTGTGAGAGATGGCCACATCCATCCACAGTGACTACAAGAGCAGGCCAGAGGCTAGGAATACTGCAGTAAGTAACACACCTGACTCCCTGAAACCTGACCACCATTTACAAGGCGCTAATCTCCAATGACACTCAAGAAACTTAACACCATCTCGGAGAAAGCAGTCCCCTTGATTGGCACCGCATCCACAAGCATCCACTCCCTCCACCACTGACGCTCAGTAGCAGCAGTGTGTACTATCTACAAGATGCACTGCAGAAATTCACCACAGATCCTCAGACTGCACCTTCCAAACCCATGACCACTTTCGTCTGGAAGGACAAGGGCAGCAGGTACATGGGAGCTCCACCAGGTGCAAATTCCCTCCCAAGCCATTCACTATCCGGACTTGGAAATATATCACCATTCCCTCACTATGTTTGGGTCAAGAGCCCAGAATTCCCTCTCTAAGGGCATCTCCCTTTCGCACACTGATCGTAGCAGTTCAAGAAGGCAGCTCACCATCTTCTCAAGGGCAACAAGGATGGGCAAGAAATGGTGGTCCAGCCAGCGACGGCCCTGTCCAATGTAGTATCTACATTGATTGAAACAGGCCATACTGCTGAGCAAGTTCACTCCATGCTGCTGCATCTGATCTACATGAAACTACTTCTAAACTTCCCAATGCATCCATCAGTTCCTTTCTCCCACTGCTGACTGAACTTTGTGTGTCTGTGTGTGTGTGTTTAGGATAGAGGATTGGGAATGGGAGACATTTAGAAAGACCTGACTGTGTGTAACTCCCAGCTCTGTGGGAACAGTACCTGACCTTCCGCTGGGAGCCTGGTCAGATTAGCAGGTACATTATTTTAATGGAATCATTAACTCAGTTTGAGACTGAACATTATTACATTGTACAGCACAGTTACAGGTCATTTACTGAACAAGTCTGAGCCTGTCAACTAAGCTTCCTGCCATCTTGCTTAATTAATTAGTTAATTGACCTGTTGTTCAACTGAACACAATCGTGTTAATTAATATCCAAACTAGTGAATGACAAATAATAACGAGATTTACTCTGTACTGCTGGTGGCGAGGTGCTGGTGTAGTAGTGGGGCTCGTAATTCAGACTCTGAGACTGTGTGATCACATCTCGCCATAGGTGGTTAAATTTTAAATTCACTTAATAGATCAGCAGTCAAAAATTAATCTCAGTCATGTCTTTGAGGAAAGGAAATCTGGCCTCTCCTTCTCTGAAGGTGTGCAGCATTGTTGAAGGTTCTGTCTTCCAAATCAAACTAAGACCCTATTCTCCCTGTCAGATGGATTCAAAAGATTCCAACTTTTTTCGCCAATATGTTTTTGTGAATCAATATCCATTAAAACACATTGAAGGGACGTGGTATCCTATGGATTAGCTCATGCAACTGATACCATGAAGACTTCAGATAACAAGGTGTCGAACTGGATGAACACACCAGGTCAAGCAGCATCAGAAGAGCAGGAAGGCTGATGTTTTGGGCCTGGACCCTTTGTCAGAAATGTTTTCTGAAGAAGAGTCTAGGCCGGAAACGTCAGCCTTCCTGCTCCTCTGACGCTGCTTGGCCTGCTGTGTTTAACCAGCGCGACACCTTGTTATCACAGATTCTCCAGCATCTGCAATTCCTGCTATCCATGAAGACTTGATTCTTATTGACCCAGATGTCTTGAAGTTTATTAATGACACTGATTATATCTCAGACTTGCATTAAGTCTGCATGCTTACGATTCTCACTAAAGCAATAATAAAGTTGCCATAGTCCTACCAGACCATACAGCTGCTCTGTCATTAGAGAGAGATGGCAGGTGGTGATCTAACCTGAGGATCACCACCTCTTAGATGAGGGGAGAGCTTGAAAAGGAAAATCCTTCATGGTAACCTCAGTTGGTGCAGGAATTGAATCCACACTGTTGGATCTGTCGGGAAAACGAGCTAACTGAGCTGTCATCCTGACTGACAGCAAACTGCTGGAGATCACAGCGAATTTGGCAGCATTCATGGAGAGAGAGATATCTAACATTTCAAGTCTTAGGTGACTGTTCATTGGAGCTGATATGAAGTATAGAGGGGGCAACATTTATGCATAGTTGGGTATGTGGTTGAGGAGGGTGGGTGGTGTAGTGTGCTGGAGGAGAAAGGGTGTTTATAGTTCAGATTAAGTGATCTGAATGTGAGAATGGCAGAGCAATGGTGTGTCCAGCTGCCACACTGGAAAGAACCGATTGTCCCACTGGAATGGGGAGATGGGAAAGAGGACATGGTGACAGAGAAAGTAACAGGTAAAGCTAAAAGAAACTGTAAGAGTGGAGTGGGTTCACAATCTGAAAGTGTTCAACTCAATATTGAACCCAGAAAGCTGTAAAGTCTGAAGATGAGACGTTGCTCCTCCAGTTTGCACTGTGGAAGCGCTGGAACTCTGCAGCATGCTGAGGGCTGATGTGAGCAGGACTCTGAGTTAAAGTAACTGGCTACAAGAAGGTCGGGTCCTGTTTTGCATAGACCTGCGAAGTTCTATAAAACAGTCACCTAGTCTGCATTTGGTTTCATTGGCCACATTGGGTGCAGCAGATACAATACACAAGATTGGAGGAGGTACAGGTGAAATGCTGCTTCACCTGGAAAAACTGTTTGGGTCCTTGGGTAGTGAGCAGGGAGAAGGTGAGGGGGCAGATGTGCACCTTCTGCAGCTACATGGGAAGGTGCTGTGGGAAGGTGACGGTGGTATTAATAGTTGACGACCTCTTATCCAAGTCATATACACGTCATTAATTAGTTGACTGAATGCTTGATTTAGCAAAATAAAGACCTTTTAATATGTTGTGATATCATTTAGCTGTCTTAAAGACATAATGCCTTTGTGAGGTTGGGAGGTCATGGGGGAGATCTGTACAAGAATGCATATAGAGATTATCAGGTCACTGGGGAGATCAGTACAATAATACAGAGATTATTGGGCCGTTGGGGCAATCTGGACAAAAATACAAGTAGAATTTATTAGGCCCAATCGGAGAGATTTGTACAAGAACACAAGCAGAAGTTATCGGGTCATTGGGGTGATCTGTACAACAATACAGAGATTATCAGGTCCAACCTGGAAGGATCTGTACAAGGATACAATCAGAGATTATGAGGTCGTCAGTATTTTTGGAATTATTGTTGCAAATAAACTTCACAAGAGTACTTCAACACTTGCAAAGTACTTTGGATAGTTCTATGATAGAGAAATGTGCTGCAGGAATACATGTCTTTATTTTTTACATTAATATAAATTGATCCTTGCTGCAACATAACATTTCTGAGATGCACCTCACAAATTATGAGATCTCTGACCATTCTAAGAGCGCGGCTTGATTTCTAGAACCGGAAAACCAGGTGTGAATCATGATGAGTTCTGATCTGGACTCAGAAGGTTAGAGTTAATTTATATCTCTGACCCCTTATACTCGAATTTAACTCATTCATTGAGACTGAGTTAAAATTGCCGTTATCTATATTCAGGTACAATCACCTAAATTTGACAATTCGGACTATTTCCCGCGGGCAATAATTCATTTAAGAGCAGGCTGTGTTAGAATCATAGAATTTCTACAGTGTGGAATCAGGCCATTTAGCCCATCCAGCCCATACTGACCTTTCGAAGATCATCTGACTCAGGCCCACACCGCCAACCTGAAATTCTAAGCAGTTAGCTTGCATCGATGTACACACACTGATGCCACATTAGGTAAGAACCTTGCTAAACCATTCACAAACTGAAAAAATCGTTGCTGTGCATTCACATCTATTGATTGCTGCATCTCTGCTCCAGCTCTTACCTTACCAGGATCTGGGTGATTTCCTTTTGCTATCAGTACATGGTCCATATACTTGACCCTTGGCATCTCCGACTGCCTCTCTTTCTCCTTCACCTTCAGGTGTAGCTGTCGAGTTTTCTGTAGCAGTAGCACCAGACTCTGCTCATGATCTGCACAAGCTTCTTGCATGGTGCCTCCACATCTAGAAACCAGCAGATTATCCACAGTAGCTTCCACTTCTGAGCCAGTTCTGTTTCTTTTCGATTAACTCTGTTGCCACATTTGCCACTGAGTGGAAAATAAAATCCAATTGTTGGCTGGCCAACAGAAGACAGCGAGTGGTAGTAGAAGGAAAATATTCTGCCTGGAAGTCAGTGGTGAGTGGAGTTCCACAGGGCTCTGTCCTTGGGCCTCTACTGTTTGTAATTTTTATTAATGACTTGGACGAGGGAATTGAAGGATGGGTCAGCAAGTTTGCAGACGACACAAAGGTCGGAGGTGTCGTTGACAGTGTAGAGGGCTGTTGTAGGCTGCAGCGGGACATTGACAGGATGCAGAGATGGGCTGAGAGGTGGCAGATGGAGTTCAACCTGGATAAATGCGAGGTGATGCATTTTGGAAGGTCGAATTTGAAAGCTGAGTACAGGATTAAGGATAGGATTCTTGGCAGCGTGGAGGAACAGAGGGATCTTGGTGTGCAGATACATAGATCCCTTAAAATGGCCACCCAAGTGGACAGGGTTGTTAAGAAAGCATATGGTGTTTTGGCTTTCATTAACAGGGGGATTGAGTTTAAGAGTCGTGAGATCTTGTTGCAGCTCTATAAAACTTTGGTTAGACCGCACTTGGAATACTGCGTCCTGTTCTGGGCGCCCAATTATAGGAAAGATGTGGATGCTTTGGAGAGGGTTCAGAGGAGGTTTACCAGGATGCTGCCTGGACTGGAGGGCTTATCTTATGAAGAGAGGTTGACTGAGCTCGGTCTCTTTTCATTGGAGAAAAGGAGGAGGAGAGGGGACCTAATTGAGGTATACAAGATAATGAGAGGCATAGATAGAGTTGATAGCCAGAGACTATTTCCCAGGGCAGAAATGGCTAGCACGAGGGGTCATAGTTTCAAGCTGGTTGGTGGAAAGTATAGAGGGGATGTCAGAGGCAGGTTCTTTACGCAGAGAGTTGTGAGAGCATGGAATGCGTTGCCAGCAGCAGTTGTGGAAGCAAGGTCATTGGGGTCATTTAAGAGACTGCTGGACATGTATATGGTCACAGAAATTTGAGGGTGCATACATGAGGATCAATGGTCGGCACAACATTGTGGGCTGAAGGGCCTGTTCTGTGCTGTACTGTTCTATGTTCTATGTTCTATGTTCTAATTCTGTCTGTCATATCTCGTTTCATTATTACAGCAGCAAGGATTCAAAAAGGCATAGCCATCTTGATTTAAAATTTCTAAGTTACCAGAGTTGATTTCCCCCTCCAGCTCTTTGCTGTTTCTTTCAGTACCTGACTTTTGTACTGTGTTGACAACATTTACAACTGTACCCCTTTGTCACCATGTTTGAAAAGGTCAGTGCTAGCGGCTGCCACAAACCGCACACAAAGACAGGGGCAGACATAGGGGTGTCACGTGGCTACAGCAATCCGTCCATTGTACAGCCAGGGAGAAGTCACCTCACACAGGCAGGATACGACCATCAGTCTCCGAAGTTCACTGTTCTCCAGCAGCAGAAATGGATCAACAATAATGATTACCACAGCAACAGCACTCTCCACTCTTTTCAAAATAAAACTCAAACCTGTTGGACATCTCTTGTAGAGGTGCTGTAACAAAAACAAAGTCAAAAGCTCGACAGAAATAACAGGACTGCGGCGAGAACTTGTCAAAATTACCAAGAGGAAAATGAGATGCTGCAGATTCATTGGAACACTGCTGGATCTGTTGCACGGCAGGTTCTGCTGCAGGGTTCCAATGAGATGGCCTGCTGTAGTGCTGGCTCTGTTGCATTGCTGGGTCCAATGAAACTGAATGCACGCTAAAGGTACAGTACCTTAATTCTTTCTTAGGCACTTTACAGTCTTCAGAACTCAACATTGAGATCAACAATGCCAAAGCATGACCTCTGTCCTTTATGTTGAATACAACCACACCCACCACCCCACCCTCCAGCCCCTCCCCAGACCCACCCGATTTACTTGTGTCTTGCTGGTTTTGTTCTCAGTTTTTTTTGTTAATGGGATGAGGGCCTCGCTGACTAGGCAGTATTTATTACCCATCAATATTGTGCAAAGGGCAGTTCAGAGTCAAACACATTGCTGTGGGTCTGGAGTTACATGTAGACTGGACGAGGTGAGGATGGCAGTTTCCTTCTCTAAAGGACGTTAATGAACCAGATGGGTTTTTCATGAATATCGATAATGGATTCATGGCCATCATTAAATTCTTAATTCAGTTAAATATCTGGAACTTAAATTCCACCATCTTCTGTGGCGGGATTCAAACCCAGAGCATTATATGGATCTCTGGATTATTTGTCCAGTGATAATAGCTGAGCGGACACATTTCTCCTTTTCAAGCCTCCGTTTACACCCATTTTACATTCTAATCACTGCTCTACCACCCACAGCACACTCTTCGTCTTTTGTTGTGGGCACCCTCACTGTCTGCTCCACCTGCTCCCCCTCTCTATCAAAGTCAATATTTCCCATCCTCTTTCAGTTCTGAAGGAGAGTTACACTGAACTTGACAGCTTAACTCTGTTTCTCCTTCCTCAGGTGCTCCCAGACCTGCTGAGTTGCCCCAGCAATTTTGGGTTGATACTTCAGATCCCCAGCGTCCACAGTTCTTTGTTGCTATCTTGGCTTACTTTTATCTGTAGTCTGAAATGGCAATGCCATTACATCAAAGCATCCCAAAGCAAGTACACTGACTGTGGTGGTTCAAGAAGGAAGCCTCAACAATACCTTGGAGGAATTTTCACAAAATGTTCTGATAATTTTTAACCCCAAATTGCAAACACAGAGTTGCCTTTGATGTGAGCCAATGAACTTCTAGCGAGCTCAGGCAAGGTTGAAAATGGCAATTATTCCAGCATCTTGCATGGTATCATTCATGTATCTCATGCTTAGTGCATCTGCTTTGCTGTGTTGCAGAGATATTGAAGTTAACACTGAGCTGTAAAATAATCGTCTCGTGTTCTATATTTCTGTGATTCTGGAGGAAACTGAAGTGTGAACAATGTAGAATGTATATCCCAGGAAGCAATTTACTGCAATTCAGCAGATATTTAGAATCTATAGGTCATGCACTCTCCTTAGGGACACCCAACTTCAAATCTGTAGCTTGCACCCTTGGATAGGCTCGATTTCTCATGGGAAGCACTGGGCAACTCAAGGTGAAACCTCACGTTCTGGGGGGAGAAAAAACCCTGCCTAAGGATCAATCTATTTCTTAAATAAGAGATAACACAGTGTGGAGCTGGATGAACACAGGCCAAGCAGCATCTTAGGAGGAGGAAAGCCGATGTTTTGGGTCTGGACCCTTCATCAGAACCCGAAATGTCAGCTCTTGTGCTCCTGGGATGCGGCTTGGCCTGCTGTGTTCATCCAGCTCCACACTTTGTTATCTTGGATTCTCCAGCATCTGCAGTTCCCATTATCTCTGATAGCTGTTAGCACACAGGATTTCTCAGCAATTGGCCAATCTGGAATCCCATCTAACAACATCATACCATGAATTGGACAGTGTGAATTTAGGATGTACTAAAATACTTTAATAGTCTATAAAGTGTTTCTGAAGGTAATTCCTCTAATGGAGGAAACACAGCAGCCACTCCTACATGATGATAATTAAATGAATTCCCATCTCTCCTCTTTGATTGCTGAGGTAGATATTGACCAGGATACAGAGAATTAACTTTGCTGTTTTAAGATTGCGGTGTTTGATCTTTAATACCCACCTCAGAGGACAGCCAAGTTTTCAGTGTAACTGAGTATTTAGGTGTCCAGTAGAAAGCTTGGAACATTTACAGGACAAAGAACAACCCTGCAGCATGTCAGCTAAACATGATGTGTGTAGGCCAAGATAACAAAGTGTGGAGCTGAATGAACACAGCAGGCCAAGCAGCACCTTAGGAGCACAAAAGCTGACGTTTTGGGCCGAGACCCTTCATCAGAAAAATCTACTTCTTTAACTTTTTTTAATGTATATCTGTTCAAATGATTTACAACACACTTTCCTTCCAGCTTCACCTGTTAATAGTTCACATTTTAAGAGTTTGTTCCATCCAAAGAGAGAATATGTCTCCATTTGCATTTATTATTTCAGCAGCTAACCTGTCTGACTGATGATAATTGGGTGTAGCAGTTTGTCAGAGGAATTATTGTGCCTTCACTTTCTTTCTCTAACTCGTTTCTGATGTAATGGTGTTGCTGTGGGCAATGCTGCAGCCGTTACCTGTGACAGGTAAGGGGCTTGGGGATAGTGCAGCTGCCTTCACTTTATTAGAAGCACTGTCCTAAGTCTCTGGGCTCATAATCATTTAGCTCAGTCTAAGGATAGATGAAACATGAATTCAAATCCATCGGGGGCAACTGGTGAGGTTAACTGTAGACAATTAAATAAATCTGAACTTGGGAGAAAAAGACAGCATTGCCAACAATTTGGTGGATGTTAATGCCCTCTGTTGTAGTGAGTGGTACTTAATGAGAACAAGGGAGGATCCATCACCTTCCTCCACTAATTCCATGGAAGGAAGCTCTATGAATGCCCTTCTTGCCCTGTAACCTGTTAATGCCTACCTCAGTTGTTATTAACTAATGCTGGATCCAGGGAGAGCACAAAGAGAGTCTATGGAGGGGTTACTTGCAATTTGCTAATGGTAATGGTGATGGTCAGGGTGAGGGAGGTACTCAGGGCTTGATTGGGAGGAAATAGTTGACCCTGCAGTCCATCCCCCATGCCCTTGCTATCTACCCTTCTCCATTCCTCCAGCTTGAACCTTCTCCTGCCATTACTCACACAGGGCCTGGCATCTAGTGACAATACTAGGCTATCTGACGCTTGCAATTTCTGCAGAAACCACCACATTGCCCAGGTGTTGCTGTTGTCCCATAGAGTTCACAGCCCCAGGCCTTCTGCCCTGGGGTCCTTAATCCTGGGAAGAGCCCCCAGTGTCTAGTTAAGTGCCTGATTGGAATGTAAAGTGGTAAGCCTTCCTTAAAATAGGTGACATATGGGTTCAAAATAGCTCTCCAGCTGGTGGGAGAGTTCCTAATCGGTTTCATTAAATTTGTCCCTCCTCATGTTCATCCCGATCACTTTTAGGGAAGGAAATCTGCAGTCATTGCACAGGTTAAACTGCTTGTTGGTTCCTAACAATGCAGTTGGCACTTAACAGCCCTCTGAAATGGCCATGCAAGTCACTGGGTTCTACAGGGACGGGTGGCAAATGCTGACCTTGTGATTCAATGACCCACATTCTGAGAAGTGCAACTGGAGAAAAGTGACTCCAGTCCTCTGGGAATCAATGCCCAATCAAGCGACACCCCCAAGTAAGTAGAATAACAGGTCGGTCACTTTGTATGTCTTTGCCAATAAAGCCATTGGTAGAACATTGTCCATATGATTCATTGTAGGGTCCCCATCCTGTGCTTTTCCAGCAAGCAACAATGACAGAATCATTCAACATTTGCAGATCAGAAAGAGGCCACTCAGCTGACCTTATCCGTGCTGGCTCCCCGTCAGGGCAACTCACCTAGATCCACATTCAGGCCTTCCCCTGCTTTAGCCCTGCAAGTTTTCTTTTATTCATTCATGAAATGACAGCACTGCTGGCCAGGCAGCATTTATTACTCATCCCTAATTGCCCAGAGGGCAGTTTAGAGTCAACCACATTGCTGTGGGTCTGGAGTCACAAGTAGACCAGGCCAGGTAAGGATGGCAGTTTTCTTCCTTGACGGACATTAGTGAACCAGATGGGTTTTTCCAACAATCGACAATGGATTCATGGCCATCATTAGACTGTTAATTCCAGATTGCTATTGAATTCAAGTTCCACCGTCGGCCCTGGCGGTCCCCAGAACATCTCTGGATTAACAGTCCAGCAATAATACCACTAAGCCACTCCCTCCCCCTTACTCCTTTCCAAATCCCTTTCTGAGCACTTGAATTACCACTCACGGCAGTGATCATAGAATCCCTGCAGTGCAGAAAGGAGCTGATCGGCCCCTTGATACTGCTCCTATTCTCTGAATAGCATCCCACCTAGACCCACCCCGCTGACCCTATCGCTGTAACCCACTGCTAATCCACCAAACTTGCACATCCCCAGATACTATGGGGCAATTTGGCCTGACCAATCCATCTAACCTGCATTTCTTTGGACTGTGGAAGGAAACCCAAGCACACACACGGAGAATGGGTGTGCATGTTTGCACAATGTTGAATCAAACCTTGGCCCTTGGTGCTATGAGGCAACAATAGTAGCCACTGGCCTACCTTGCAGTCCTAGAGAAGGAGGATTGAAAGACAGCACAGAATGGGGCCATTTGCAGATTTCTGTGGTGCTGATGGACAGGAAAAGAGAGTGAGGGTGTGACTTGCTTGCCGATCAGTTTATCTGGGACAACATAACCGGAGTAGGCCAAGCCAAACGTAGACATTCATGGGATTCCCTAGAGACATGGTTCTCAACCCCGAATGCAATCAACAATCATATAGAATTGGACCCCATATTACAATCGCGTACAGAACAAAACTGGAAAAGACAATACTGACCATAACGGAGCTGACACAAGTGGAGTGGGACAAAGTCGCTTCATCGGAGGTCTCACTGATGATGTTACCTAGCATGGTGACGAAGCATCAGAACGAGAACAAGCCAGCTTGGTGAGCAGGTCAACGACCACAACCCGAGCTATAGATCCTCGCCAAAACTTTTAAAAAGGGGAAAAGAGGGCGCAGAGAACAGAAGTACGGTCTGGTTCAGGGCACTGCACTTTCGAAAGCACACATAGGCTTTAGAGAGGGTTCGGGAATGGTTCCGGGGTAAGGTACTTCACGTGACATGATATGTTGAAGAAGCTGTGGCTGTTCTTCTCAGAGATGAGAAAGTCAAGAGGAGATTTGATCAAGGTGCTCAACACTCTGTGGGGACTGGGCAGAGCGGAAAGGCAGAAACAGAGGGTGGTGCTGTTGAAAATCAAGGAGTACGGATTGAAAACATAAATGGCAAAAAGCATTGGGGTAAATTTTTTTGGTGCAGCTTTTGGTTAGGAAGTAGATTGCTCCACCTGAGAATGTAGCTGAGACAGTTTCAATGGGAAAAGGGAATTGGATAATTTTCTGAAGGGTGAAATTTTGGGGAAAGCAGGAGGGAGTGGGTGCATGATGGGTGAATGGCCTCCTTTGCTCTACACCCATCCAGTAACCTGGAGTCCGAGCTAATCTTATTTTGAATAATCTTATTATCCAGCTCATTTGCCAATTGATATTTCTCCTGACGCATGTTTCTCTGGAAATACCATTTACGTGTGAAATGTATGTTAGAATGTTTTCTCAAGTGAATGAGGAACTGAGGAACACTGAAGGACCAGAGTACAGGGCGGTTTCCTCTCTGCGTCTGCCAAAGCTAAACTGGAAGAACCGAGGAAACGCGATTCCCTAATTCCCCGCATTTAGATCCCACATCACCAGCGCTACAGCAAATTGATTTTTAATTAGCATGGCAGCAATGACAGCGCAGTCATAACTGCAGGCAACTCTGTGCAATCCAAACCCATCCAGTAACTCTTCCTATATCACTGAGACAGCTCTCGAGATGGAAGGTTGGATAAGAAGATTATCTATTTAATGTAGAACATGTTCTGATATTTCTAGTAAGCCTCTGTTCTTCTAGTAGAGCTCTTGGATACATCTTTTGGCACTTTCAAATGTTTTTCTAGATTATCACTTCTAGCCAGGAATTTGACAAAGATTGTCAAACATTTTGAGAGGTGTTTGAGCTTCCTTGGCCCTGCTGTCCAAGCAAAGGATCGATTTCAGTGTTTCCTCATGCCCTTAGTCAGTGGGAGAGAATTCACTCTTCCACAGGATTGAGTATTTAAAGATCCCACAAGAGACACTAATGGAGGGGCCAAACCTGTTTTGCACTTGAGGGAAATTCTTTCCAAGTTCTCAACCCCTGTAACACGTGCCAAGGGGAAACAAAATGGGAAACACTGCATTGGAGAGACTTGCGGTTTGGCTAAGCTTTCACATGAAAAGAGTGAAATCTGAGACTATAATGAGGAAGAAAATCTCCTCTCAATGGTGGTCTTTTCATGAGGGGCTCTTGGGGATTTAGAGAGTTGGATATCAACTGGAACAAAGAAATTTCTACATAGGCTTTCGTAGCCTCAAGACTGCCTCGAGCCATTAACAGCCAATGAAGTCTGAAATATAGTCATCGATGTGATGCAGGAAACATGACATCTAATTCATGTACAGGATATATCCACAGCCAGCTATTGCCTAATGGTGAGATAATCCGGGGGCTTGAATTTCCAGGCCCTGGTTGAAGGAATAATGTCAGTCAATGCATCAATGACTTCCACAGTGACATTTGGTGGTCTCATTGCCCATCCCTTAATTAAGAACCAGAAAAGTCAAACGAAAGACTGATTAAATTAGGATTTACTTTTCACACTTTAACATATTTTCTTCACAGCTAACTCAATACGTTATTCACGCTCACTTTTAGGTTGTCATATTTCCCCTGGCATCTAAATTAATTGAGCCAAACTATATTTAATCCATTATCCATTATGCAGCCATGTGTGAGATCTGTATTTATAGGCACGACATCATGAAGCAGATGCTGAAAATCTGCCTCTGCCCAACACCAAGTTGGATTGTATCAGGAGGGAATTTGGTTCCATTTAAGGTTTGAAATTGTACTTATTGGGGGATAGGATCATTCCTAAGCAACTAAATCTTGCATGTGATTCAAAATCTGAGGGCAATTGCTTTGGGTGCAGAGAGAGAGAAGTGTGGGATATTCCAATGGGGGATGAAACAGAAAGATTTCTTATGAAATGATTCTTCTATTGGAGATGACATGCAGCAAGTTATGTAACAGAAGAGTACCACAGTATAAAACAGACCATCATTCCATGTTTCCTCTACATTGGGGAAACCAAGTGGAGGCTTGGGGACCACTTTGCAGAACACCTCTGCTCGGTTCGCAACAAACAACTGCACCTCCCAGTCGCGAACCGTTTTAACTCCCCCTCCCATTCCTCAGACAACATATCCATCCTGAGCCTCCTGCAGTGCCACAATGATGCCACCCAAAGGTTGCAGGAACAGCAACTCATATTCCGCTTGGGAATCCTGCAGCCCAATAGTATCAATGTAGACTTCACAAGCTTCAAAATCTCCCCTTCCCACACTGCATCCCAAAGCCAGCCCAGCTCATCCCCGCCTCCCTAACCTGTTCTTCCTCTCACCCATCCCTTCCTCCCACCTCAAGCCGCACCTCCATTTCCTATCTACCACCTCATCCTGCCTCCTTGACCTGTCCATCTTCCCTGGACTGACCTATCCCCTCCCTACCTCCTCACCTATACTCGCCTCTCCACCTATCTTCTCTCCTATCCATCTTCGGTCCGCCTCCCCCTCTCTCCCTATTTATTCCAGTTCCCTCTCCCCATCCCCCTCTCTGATGAAGAGTCTAGGTCCGAAACGTCAGCTTTTGTGCTCCTGAGATGCTGCTTGGCCTGCTGTGTTCATCCAGCTCCACACTTTGTTATCTTGGATTCTCCAGCATCTGCAGTTCCCATTATCACATCATTCTATGTTGGTGTCTTTCTCTGCATGAGTCAAACTATTCTTAAAATGAATCTCCACACAACCTTCAATGTTCCTCCCTCTCAAGCAACAACCCATGGTCTAGATGAATTGAAGTCAGTCTGTCATTTAAAAACCAAAAGAATTGTGGATGCTGTAAATCAGGAACAAAAACAAAGTTGCTGGAAAAGCTCAGCAGGTCTGGCAGCATCTGTGGAGGAGAAAACAGAGTTAATGTTTTGGGTCCGGTGACCGTTCCTCAGAACTGATTAAATTATCAGTTTAAGTTATCTTCCAAAAAACATCATTTCCCTTGGTGCCATAGTGGGCTTCAGGAAACACTGTCTCAAATTCCACAGACACCCCAACAGCAATTTTCAATCAAACTGATCACCGTTTGCAATGATAATCCTAACAAAAAAGTAAAAGAGAAGTTTAGGAGAAAGTTCTTTAGATAAAAAGATGGTCATAAAGGAAACATGCTCAACACAGCAATGTGGATTTTTTTCTTCAAGCAAGGAACTAGACTATGCAAGTTTAGCATTTCTATAGCACCTTTTATCACCGCAGGTCTTTTCAAAGCACCAAACATGCTTTAGATGGTTAGTTAATGTTGTAATTTAAGAGATATGATTTGTCACCCATTTGTAAACTGCAAGCTTCCACTAACAGCAGTTAAACAAGTGACCGGATCATCTGTTTTATGTTCTTTAACAAAACTTGGAGATAAAAACAAAATGCTGGAGAAACTCAGCAACCAGAGCAGCGTCTGTGGAGAGAAAAGGAATTAATATTTCTGGCCAATAACCTTTCATTAGGACAGTGCTGATAAAAGATTAATGAGCTGAAAAATTAATTTTTCCTTTTTATTATTACTCAGAATTGCATTAAATTTGTCACGCTTTACAAAACTATTAGAACTGTCTCATTACATACATTGCAAAGGAAGATTCATCCACTTTTCCTCCACAATAACCTGACAGATACTCAAACTTCAGTGAAGAAACACCTCAACTCCAAACAAGATCTTCATGCATTGCTGGCACAGCTATAATCAGCTTCATATTGGCAACTTCCTGTATTTGCATGTTGCTATTTTCTTGCGTTATATCTCTCTCCAAGTTACTTAAAGCAAGCTGTAATCTCAGCTCATTTATTATTTAACATGGGTTTCTTAAACTCAGGTCTTCAAAAGCCTGTTTGATCTTCTCTGACACCCTCCATAGCTTTCTGGTATTGGATTGTTCTTCTCACTCACTTCTAAACACCTTATGACTTCTCCTCAGCCCTCACTGCTTGGACCCTGCTAATGACACAACCCCTGCAGTTACGGACTTCTTTCTGAATGAACCTGTCTCTGTCTCTGTCACTCTCTCTCTGTCTCTCTCTCTTTCTTCCATCCTCTCTGTATTGTAAAATTTAAATCAGTAAACCCTTCTGCACTTATTTCATGAGGTGCCTTGCTGGTTGTGTTGCTGGAAGTGTTTGACTTCTTGTAAATATTATTCGAGCTCAAATGTTGAAAATAACTATCCAAACCATAAAACACGTCAGGTTGTCACAGAAATTTGGAAACTAATATCCACTTTTCCTTTACATTAGAAATGCCTGAAAAAGTCTCATTCAAAATATGGCATTCAATCTGTGCCCCGTCCATTGGTACAGGGCTGGAAGTGTCAACACAGCTTTTGCATCTGGCTAAGCCTCAATTGCAGAATGGGGCTTGAACCCACAACCTTCTGACTCCGAAGCAATGTGCCAAAGCAGGCATGTATCTCATGCCTCTGGCAAGCCTAATCAATAGTTACAAACTCCAGCATGTAATTCTACTTCATTTATTGACATACTTGACTTCTGCTGCAAACGTGTGGAGTTGCTCACGGCAATTTAAAAATAAGATCTGAGAGCTCTGAATTGCTGTTAGCTGGCCAGATCTAAAGCACAGATTGTTCTCATATCTCAAGAGGGATGATTGTTTATCGTTGATAACCTGTGAAAGGTTATGAAGCTACACAAATTAAGACCAGTGTTTAATTAATTATTAGAGCAAGCTACTTTTCTGCAATGTCAGTAAACTTTCTTTACTTGGGAATACATCTACAGGCATCCAAAAGACAAAAATTCCTTTGCAAATGGCCCATTATTTGCTTTTCCAAAGATAAAGAAATTCTATAAAGTCACGTGGAATGGATCATTACAATGGCTCATGCACAGATTACTGCCTGTGTGCTCCATAAATTTCGTTCATTTTGTTCCTAACATTTCTCTTTTTGGTTTGGCGCAATATGCAAGCAGATAGATTAGGAGAAGGAATACGCCATTTGGCCTCTCGCCTGCTCTGCTATCCAATAAGCTCATGGCTGTTCTGATTTTGGGCCCAATTTCACATTTTTGCCTCCTGCCATTAATCTTTGGCTCCCTTGACTAACAAAAGAGTCAAAGATTATTGACAGGAGTCAAGAATGTGAAATGAGAAGAAAGAATTGATCTACCTCCACCTTAGAAATATTAGACCATAAGGCAGAATTAGGTCATTTGACCCACTGAATCTGCTCTGCTGTTCAATCATAGCTGATATGTTTCTCAACCCCACTCTCTTGCCCTTCTGTCCATTATCCTTGATTCCCCTTACTAATCAAGAACTTATCTCTCTATTTTAAACATGCTCAAAGATTTGACCTCCACAGTCCTCTGTGCCAATGAGTTCCACTGATTCACCATCCTCTGGCTGAAGAAATTCCTCCTCATCTCAGTTCTAACGGATCATCCCTTCTCTCTGAGGCTGTACTGACAGGTCTTAGTCTCTCTCTCACTAGTCATAGAATCATTAAGTCATGCAGCGCAGAATCAGATTTTTCAGCCCAACTCATCTATGCTGATCAGGCTTCCTAAACTAAAATAGTCCTATTTTGCCTGCATTTGCTCGTATCCTTCTAAACCTTTCCTAAACATGTACCTGTCCAAACTGCTTTTACACATAACTAGTAGAAACATCTTCCCCATGTCCACTCTATCCAGGCCTCTGCATATTCTGTAATTTTCAATCAGATCCTTCCTTCTGATTGATTTGATTTATTTATTGTCACATGTGCCTAAATACAGTGAAACGCTTTGTTTGTGAGCGGTACAGGCAGGTCATACATAGTATGTGGGGACACACAGATCACAGGCTGAGAAAAACTTGGGCTGAGTGAGATATACAGATTACACGGCACAGGATGTGCACTAGGCAAGATCAACATTGTTTAAAGTTAGAGAGTCCATTAATAAGCCTAATAACGGCAGGGAAGAAGCTGTTCCTGAGCCTGCAGGTGCGTGTGTTCAGGCTTCTGTATCTTCTGCCAGATGGAAGAGGTTGTAGGAGGCCATTACCTGGGTGGGATGGTTCTTTGATGATGTTTGCAGCCTTTCCACAGCAGCGAGTCCTTGGATGGAAGGTTGGCTTCCGTGAAGTTCTGGGCTGTGCACACCGCTTTCTTGAGTTGCCATGCCAGGCCGTTATGCACCTGGACAGTGTGCTTTCAATGGGGCATCTGTAGAAGTTAGTGAGTGTCCTTACGGACATGCCAAATTTCCTGAGCTGCCTTAGGAAGAAGAGACATTGTTGTGCCTTCTTGGTCATCACATCTACGTGGGAAGTCCAGGACAGGTCATCAATTATTGTCACTCCCAGGAACTTGAAGCTCTCAACCTTAGCTCTGTTGATATAGATGGAGGCATGTCCTCCTCCCTTTTTCCTGAAGTCAATGATTAGTTCTTTGGTTTTGTCAATGTTCAGAGAGATGTTGATCTCATGGCACAATGTCACCAAGCCCTCTATCTCCTTGCTGTATTCTGACTTGTTTGATGTCTGCCCTACCGTGGTGGTGTCATCAGTGAACTTGTAGATGGTGTAGATGCAGATTTTGGCTACATGGTTGTGGGTGTACAGGGAATACAGTAGGGGGCTGAGGACGCATTCTTGGGGTGCTCCAGTGTTGAATGTTATCGTGGAGGAGGTACAGTTATCTATCTTCACAGATTGCAGCCTATGGGTCAGGAAGCCGAGGATCCAGATGCAGAGGGTGGAGCTGAGACCTGGATCTTGGATTTTTGAGATTGGTCTGGAGGGGATAATGATGTTGAAGACAGGGCTGTAATCGATAAGCAGGAGTCTGATTATAGCTATCCTTCTTGTCCACATGTTCCAGGGACAAGTGTAGAGGTAGTGCCAGCAGTGGACTTGTTATGTCAGTAAGCAAATTTCATGGGATTAAGGCAGGGTGGGAGACTAGAGTTGATGTGGTCATCATATCAGTCTTATCCTTTTTAGACTCCATTTGAGTGCAAACCCACTGTTCTCAACTGCTCCTTATATGACAAGCTCTTCATCCTTGGGATCATTCTTATAAATCTCCTCTGGACCCTTCCAAGGCCAGCACATTCTTCCTTAGATACAGGGCTCAAAACTACTCACAATGTTCCATTTTTTTTTGAAGGAGGGTCTCGACCTGAAATATCAGCTTTCCTACTCCTCTGATGCTGCTTGGCCTGCTGTGTTCATCCAGCTCCACACCTTGTTTTATCACAATATTCCAAATGTGTCTGACCAGTGCCTTGGACACCCTCAGAAGTGCATGACTGCTGTTTTTAATCTAGTCCTCTCAAAATGAATGCCAACATTGCGTTTGCCTTACTGCTAACAAACCTGCAAGCTAACCTTAAGAGAATCCCGAACTAGAATTCCTAAATCCCTTTCTGCTTCATATTTCTAAAGCCTTTCCTTTTCTTGAAATCTGCTACCAACCTGAATTTCCCAGTCCACCTGCATACTAAAGTCACTCGTGTAATAGTGTCTTTCTTACATACCTTTTATATCCCATGATTTATTTTCTGCCTGACATCTTGACTATTGCTGGGGGACCTGTACTTAATTCCCACCAAGGTCATTGCTCGTTTGGGTTTCCTCAAATCTACCCACACAGATTCTACACCATCTAACCATATATCGCTTCTTGCCATTGTTTTAGTTTTATTTCATACTAGCGGGGCAGCCCCAACTGTCTGGCCATCTGCCTATCCTTTTGATGGGATATGTATCATTGGATATATAGTTCCCAGCCCTGATTCCCTTACAGTCACATCTCTGTGATACCTACCACACTGTACCCACCAGTTTCAATCTGTGCTAAAAGCGCATTTACCTCGTTTTGTATATAGTGTACATTTAAATACAACACCCTCAGTCTGCATTGACATCCCCCATTTCTCACAGTTGTCCCCTTATTTGCTGTGCATGAAGTTAACTTCTAGACTCTTTCCATAGTCTCAGTCCTGTTACTTGTTCTGGAAATAGTGGAAATTCTGGAATAGTGTAGGGGGATGGGCTTAGATTAGTTCACTGGTCAGTGCAACATAGAGGGCCGAAGGGCCTGTTCTGCGCTGTATTGTGCTATGTTCTGTGTTCTAAATGTATAACCCCTCCTGAGCCCTTGAGCTGCTTTAACTTGTTTAAAGTTCTTGTGACTACCCTAATTAGCCCCTCCGCTGAGTTCCTGGACCCAGCTTGGTTCAGGTGGAGCGTGCCCCGATAGTGAAGTTTCCTCCTGACCCAATACTGATGCCAATGTCCCACAAAATAGACTTCCTTCTTCCCACATCACTCCTTTAGCTACATGTTTACTTCCCTAGTCGTCTTGTTCTATGCTAATTTATGCATGCCTCAGGTAATGATCCAGAGATTACAACCTTTGAGGCCCTTTTTCTGGTGTTGTTCCTAATTCTTGACATTGCCCAAAACCAGTCCAACCTGTCTCTGCCTCCCTAACCGGTTCTTCCTCTCACCCATCCCTTGCTCCCACCCCAAGCCATACCCCCAGCTACCTACTAACCTCATCCCACCTCCTTGACCTGTCCGTCTTCCCTGGACTGACCTATCCCCTCCCTACCTCCCCACCTACACCCTCTCCACCTATCTTCTTTACTCTCCATCTTCGGTCCGCCTCCCCCTCTCTCCCTATTTATTCCAGTTCCCTCCCCCCATCCCCCTCTCTGATGAAGGGTCTAGGCCCGAAACGTCAGCTTTTGTGCTCCTGAGATGCTGCTTGGCCTGCTGTGTTCATCCAGCCTCACATTTTATTATCTTGGAATTCTCCAGCATCTGCAGTTCCCATTATCACCAAACAGGGCCTGTTGTCTACTCTTGCCTGTGTTGTTGGTGCCAACCATGGAGCACAACAATTGGATCCTCTCCATCCCCCTGCAGTTTCCATCGGAACTGACCTGATACATTCTTCACCTTTCTTCTAGGCAGGCAACACAATGCAGGACTCTTGATCCTGATCACAAAGGATGCTATCTGTCCCCTGAATTATACAATCCCCTGTTACTATCACTTTCTCATTGACTACTGAATAACCCCTGATCCATTGTTCTCTGGGGAAAGGAATTCCAAACTCTCTCGACCCCTCTGAGAGCGATTCCTGCTTAAATGGGAGACCTCTTACTTTCAAACTGTCCTCATTTGCTTTAATCTCCCTCCAAGGAGAAATGAACTTTGGCTGTCTATCCTTTCAGAATCTAATAGATACTTCCTAATCAATCTGTACAAATGTAATGACACACCTCTGGAGCATGTAGGACTTGAACCCAGACCTCCTGGCTCATAGGCAGGGACACTACCATTGCACCGCAAGAGCCTATCCTCAGAATCTTGTATGTTAATTTTAATAAGGTCACCTCCCATTCTTCCCTCAACTCCAATGCATGCAGGCTCAACCCGGACACCCTGTCTTTGTAAAATAACCTCTGTTATGCCAGTATCAGTCCCATGAATCCTTATTGATCATGAGCAAATCTCACTGATTTGCTCCAATCTCCATCTCTAAGGTCAGGGACCTCCTCAGAGTTGCTCCTACCCCATCACCCATTGCTACGCTGTAAGCACAACATAAGCAGGAATGGACCTGGATGTCATTGAGTCACTTCGGAAGGATGACGAGGGGAGAAGATGTGTTTGGCGCAGTTGGGAATGATGGCAGATGGTCTGTCAGATATGGAAGATGGTGAGATGGAAGATGATGAAATATGAAACCCTATAGTAGTTCAGGGAGGGAGGGAAAGGGGAGGGAGCCGAGGTGTGGAAAATAGGACGGGTATGGTCAATGACACAGCAAAGGAGTGGGGCCATCAGTTGAGGAGAGTGCAATACATTTGCAGCACTTTCACATCATCAGAACATACATGACAGACATGAAGAAAGTGGGAGAATGGAGCCATCCTTATATAAGTCTGTACTTAAGTATGCTCGCACTTTGTAAAGCATGTTACCATGGTAGTAATACTCCTTAAATTCAGTTCAGGTTGGCGTGAGGGTACCAATATCCTTTCTATTGATTTAAACCTTTCCAATATAATGGACCTGGACTCTTTAGATAGTGAACAGCAGATTTACTTCTCAGTTGATCTGCCCTGATGATTATCTTATATCAGTTCTCCTGAATAAATATCTTTGTGCATCAAGGAGACAAAGAGTGGACTGATAACAACTGAGGGCAAGTATTCCCAAGGCAAACCCCGGGAAAAACAGCAATTAAAACTGAGCTCCCTGATGCCTTGTAGAATCAACACATATTATACGGTTTTGTAATTAGTATTGCAATGAAGATTGTCATGAATTATGTCAAACTGGACGCTTCTCAGACTATTTCATATTTACTGCGCTGATTGGGTTCAGAGTAGACACTCTGAATTCCTTCCATTCAATCTCTATGCTACATTTGTTTAGGGGGAACATCCTTGAGGTATAAATGTTGCTTAAATCTGCCATTTTTGTCATCGATTCCCAACTCTGAATTTTATACTCTCGTATAAATCAGATGCTTGTCCTTGATATATTCTCTGGTGATTATGTCCCTGACTTTATACCATGTGTGACAAAGACGTCGTTGTCACACAGAGGCACAGTGGCCCTGGTTAAGAAGATAAGAACAAGGAACAGGATTAGGCCATTCAGCCCCCCGAGCCGCTTTCATCATTCAATATGATCATCGCTGATCTCATCTCAGCCTCAAGTCCACTTTCCTGCCCACCCCTCATAAACCTTTGTGCGCTCATCCAGCATCCTCTTGAGAGCTGTTTAAATTAAAATTCAAATAAAACAACTGTTTTAATTCAAGACCAAAATAAAGAAACTCGTCTTTTCGTAGAGGTCTACAAATCTTTTGCATTTTCTCCATGGAAAGGTGGTGCAAGCAAGGTCTTTACATTTTTTAAATGGAGAGATAAACAGATGCAAGCAAAGATGTAATGATTATAATGAGGGTAGCCAGCTGGACCACACACAATATGAATTTCCTGATTAGGGCTGTTAATTTGGTCCAATCAGGGAGCCTTGGCTGACAGACACAAACAGGAGTAACAGAGGTTCTGCTCACTCTGCTGGAGCTGGATCAGTGTCAAGGACTCTTCACCTGTAAATAAAGGATGATTCGGTGACAGTATACCAGCCTCTGTGGTCAGAGATAATGGGAACTGCAGATGCTGGAGAATCCAAGATAACAAAGTGTGGAGCTGGATGAACACAGCAGGCCAAGCAGCATCTCAGGAGCACAAAAGCTGATGCTTCGGGCCTAGACCCTTCAGCAGAGAGCTTACTACAAGAGAGTTGCAGTGGGAGAGAGATTCCCCGAGGTTGGTCCGGGCCTAGGCCCGAAATGTCAGCTTTTGTGCTCCTGAGATGCTGCTTGGCCTGCTGTGTTCATCCAGCTTCACACTTTGTTACCAGCCTCTGTGGAGCTATTTCAAAGGGGTGAAACCTTATCGGGGTAGTTGGGAATGTGGAGTCATTGTTGTTGAAAGTTTGGAGTGATTGGGCTTGTATACTCTTGAGTTTAGAAGGATGAGAGGGGATCTGATTGAGACGTATAAGATTATTAAGGGATTGGACACTCTGGAGGCAGGAAGCATGTTTCCGCTGATGGGTGAGTCCAGAACCAGAGGACACAGTTTAAAAATAAGGGGTAGGCTTAGAACAGAGTTGAAGAAAATCCTCTTCACCCAGAGAGTGGTGCATATGTTCAATGCTCTGGCCCAGAAGGCAGTGGAGGCCAACTCTCTGGATACTTCAAGAAAGAGATGGATAGAGCTCTTAAAGATAGTGGGATCAAGAGTTATGGGGATAAGGCAGGAACAGGATACTGATTGTGGATGATCAGCCATGATCATAATGAATGGTGGTGCTGGCTCGAAGGGCTGAATGACCTACTGCAGCACCTAATGTCTATTGTCTATTGTCTATTAGGTCAACCTTGATCGTATTGAATGGTGGAGCAGGCTCGAGGGGCTGAATGGCCTATTGCTGCTTCTGACTTATATCAAGACAATTACTCTGAATGATGCTTCATAGTAACGGGTTCCAAATTCTGACCACTCTTTAGGGAAATACACTTCTCTTAAATTTCCTGTGGATTTATTCATAGGTATCTTACATTTGCACCCAATTGTTTTGGACTCCCTGCCACATTAGCCAGGAGATTGGATTTACGATTAGTGGTTTCTTGGATGACACATTAAATAGAGAGTTTCCTGTGCTCTCCATTGAAGGTAAAAGACTTCATAGAAATAGTTTGAAGAAGAACAGTGAACTTTTCCCATTATTTATCCCCAAAATGATAGCATTATTAAAAGAAACAGATTATCTGGTTGTTACCACATTTGCTATTTGCGGGAGTTGGCTGCTCATGTTCTTATGTCTCATCCAAAAGATGTCACATTCAGAATGCAGCACTCCCTCAGATTTTACAGACTCAACCGCTCAGAAACAGACCGCTCGGCCCAACTGCTCCATGCTTCAGCTTGTATGTGAGACAAGCAAACTCTGAATCCATCTGAGATAATAAAGTGTGGAGCTGGATGAACACAGCAGGCCAAGCAGCATCTCAGGAGCAGAAAAGCTGATGTTTCGGGCCTAGACCCTTCATCAGAGAGGGGGATGGGGAGAGGGTCTCATCCTGCCTCCTTGACCTGTCCGTCCTCCCTGGACTGACATATCCCCTCCCCACCTATACTCTCCTCTCCACCTATCTTCTCCTCTCTCAATCTTCGGTCCGCCTCCCCCTCTCTCCCTATTTATTTGAGAACCCTCTCCCCATCCCCCTCTCTGATGGAGGGTCTCGGCCTGAAACGTCAGCTTTTCTGCTCCTGAGATGCTGCTTGGCCTGCTGTGTTCATCCAGCTTCACACTTTGTTATCTCAGATTCTCCAGCGTCTGCAGTTTCCATTATCTCTGAATCCATCTACTTCATTCCAGCACAAGTCTCTGAAGTGAGATTTAAACCCCAGTTTTCTGGCTCAGAGGTACAAGTGCCCCTTCTACTTAAGATACACTTGACAGATAACAGAGGGACTAAAGGAAAGCAATGCCATTCTGTGCTTATCCCAAGCCTGTCTCTACGATACTGCAAGATACTTTCACAGGAGCAAAACTTATCATTGATTTACATAGATACTTAAGATCAAGAAATGGCCATTGCAGTAGATTTTGATGATTATCTTCAAAGGGTAAGGTGAGGTTGTGAGGTGGACAGATTTGGGGAAGGAATCTGGATTTAAGGTTCAATAAAGTCAGGAGGTATGGGATACAGGGTGATTTGGCTGTCTGGATTCAGAATTGGTTGGCTGAGAGGAGGCAGAGAGTGGTTGTAGATGGTAAGTATTCTGCCTGGAGGTCAGTGCTGAGAGGTGTCCCGCAGGGCTCTGTTCTTGGGCCTCTGCTCTTTGTAGTTTTTATAAATGACTTGGATGAGGAGGTTGAGGGGTGGGTTAGTGTGTTTGCTGATGACACAATGGTTGGAGGTGCCGTTGATAGTATTGAGGGCTATTGCGGGCTTCAGTGAGACTTTGACAGTATGCAGAGCTGGGCTGAGAAATGGCAGATGGAGTTCAACCTGGATAAATGCGAAGTGATGCATTTTGGAAGGTCGAACTTAAATGCTGAATATTGGATTAAAGACAGGATTCTCGGCAGTGTGGAGGAATAATGCGATCTTGGTGTTCAAGTGCATAGCTCCCTCAAAGTTTCCACCCAGGTAGATAAGGATGTTAAGAAAGCATATGGTGTTTTGGCTTTCATTAACAGGAGGATCGAGTTTAAGAGCCGTGAGGTTATGCTGCAGCTCTACAAAACCCTGGTGAGACCACACTTGGAATATTGTGTCGAGTTCTGGTTGCCCTATTATAGGAAAGATGTGGAGGCTTTGGAGAGGTTGCAAAGGAGGTTTACCAGGATGCTGCCTGGACTGTCCAAGATAATAAAGTGTGAAGCTGGATGAACACAGCAGGCCAAGCAGCATCTCAGGAGCACAAAAACTGACGTTTCGGGCCTAGACCCTTCATCAGAGAGGGGGATGGGGTGAGGGTTCTGGAATAAATAGGGAGAGAGGAGGAGGCGGATTGAAGATGGAGAGAAAAGAAGTACCACCTATCTTCTTTACTCTCCATCTTCGGTCCGCCTCCCCCTCTCTCCCTATTTATTCCAGTTCCCTCTCCCCATCCCCCTCTCTGATGAAGGGTCTAGGCCCGAAACATCAGCTTTTGTGCTCCTGAGATGCTGCTTGGCCTGCTGTGTTCATCCAGCTCCACACTTTATTATCTTGGATTCTCCAGCATCTGCAGTTCCCATTATCTCTGCTGCCTGGACTGGATGGCTTGTCTTATGAGGAGAGGTTGACTGAGCTCGGACTTTTCTCTCTGCAGAGAAGGAGGAAGAGAGGTGACCTGATCGAGGCTTACAAGGTAATGAGAGGCATGGATAGAGTCGATAGCCGGAGACTTTTCCCCAGGGCAGTTTTGACTGCCACGAGGGGTCATAGTTTTAAGGTGTTAGGAGGAAGGTATAGAGGAGATGTCAGAAGGAGGTTCTTCACCCAGAGAGTTGTGAGCGCATGGAATAGTTTACCAGTGGTAGCCGTGGAAGCGGAGTCATTAGTGACATTTAAGCGACTGCTGGACATGCACATGGGCAGCAGTGAATTGAGGGGAATGTAGGTTAGGTTATTTTATTTTTGGATTAGGATTATTCCACGGCACAACATCGTGGCCGAAGCGCCTGTACTGTGCAGTACTTTTCTATATTCTATGTTCTATGAATGGATCATGCAATTTAGTTGATGTTTTGCAGAAGGATGAGAGCTGCAGGGTTGGGTGAGGCAGCTCTTTGGGGATTTAGGATGGTGGTTCACATGGAACTGAGACTGATTGAGCGTGAATGTCTATACTCCTGTTGTGATCTCTCCCAATATGTTTCACACCAGGTATCCTGGCCACTAACACTCGCTTTACACCCCAACTGCACAGTAAAGGGTAAATTATCATTTTACTTGGAGGCCAGCATCACCTGTACAGCTTGTGCAGAAAGTTGCAAAACCCAGAATTTAGCAATGCTGAATTCTGCCAAGTAGTAAGACTTATTTACGCTTTCCCATCTGGGCTCCAATTACCCAATTTTTTTTTGTGTTCAGCAAGGCGAAGGGGAGCTGTGTTAGTTTATAAACTCCCAGGGGAAGAGGTGAGAAGCACATCACAGCCTTGTATGGCAAAGAGAAAAAGAAAATCAATGCTTTCAATTTGTGACAAGGCGAATACGAGAAGTTTATTTTTATTTAAGTGTAACTTTATACTCGCGACATGCTCAAGCTGAAAAGCTGCAGGGAAACTGTGTACCGCTCCGGTTAGTCCATCCTGACTCAGTCCCTCCTTTGATTTGGATAGCCACATGTCTAATCTCAAGGTCAACAGGGGCGCCTTATGTTAGAACTGCAGGTAGGTGGTTTTACGATACAGACCAACAGCGATCTAAGCGATGGCAGGAACAGGCTTGAGGAGGAATGAATAGCCTTCTCTTTTTGTCCGTTTGGGTCTGGATTTTAACTCTTCTATCCCCCAAGACTGCTCTTGGAAGAAACTGAATGAGGGAGGGTCAGTCAAAATGGAGAGGCATTGGGCAGTTTGAAGTGGATTTCCAGGCTGCCTCCTCAATTGCCCCCTCCCTGGGAATGGGGGCTGTCTGCTCTAGATTTCCAGCCCAGCCCGACTCCATAGACCAAAAGACTAATGTCTAGGCAGCCATTTTTTTAAAGATAGGGTTCACAAAGCTGGGAATTGTCCTGTCTCTGTGTCCTTGAGATTGAGATCTCAAAGCTCTCGAATTCCCTGCTAAACCTCTTCGCATTCCTTCTTTAAGATTCTCACTAAAGCCTCGCCTCTTTGGTAGAGTTTCCGTCACCTGTCATAGTCTCTCCTGCTGTGGGTCTGTGCCAGCCTAACTGAACTGTGCAGTGTTCCTCCTCTGAGCCAGGAGGTAGTCTCGAAACAGTTCACACTGTAGAGTAGGAGTTAGGTTCGGGAGGACATTGTGGAATGTTACGGGTCGGCTAACAGCTTGGAGCCGTAAAGTTGAATAGATTGGGAGTGGATGACAATTAGCCTGTTCAATAATGGAAAGTTCCAAGGCAGAAGCTTACAGCCCTGAGTAGACATTACCTTCAAATTGAATGGTAGTTGCTGACAGTGGTAACCCAGCAGCTTGTGCAAGTGAAACAATAACCTACATTTATATGGCATACTTAATACAGTAAAATGCCCCAAAGCACCTTAAAAGACCAAGATGCTCTCAAAAGGATATTCACCTAAGGAAGCCTTCACACTGATTGCAGCACAACTCTTACCTGCTCAGCCACAAACACACTCATTACTGGCTAACTGTCTACAATGGGAGCCATATTTTACCCTCCCTGTCTTCAGGGCACACAGCAATATGTAAAGACTATCTCTGTCTCAGGTGAGATTGGAAGGGGTACAGTTTTCTGTTATGGTTGGATATTGTCGGTGAAGTTTCAACATGTCACAGCCTACATCAGACTGCCCCACCCAGTCAAACATTGTTGTATGCACTAACAGCAACAACTTGTATTTATACAGTGCCTTCAACATAGTAAAGTATTCCAGGTTGCATCAAAGGAGCATTATCAATCATAATTTGATACTGGACCATGTGAAGAGATGGCCAAAAGCTTAGACAAAGATGTAGGATTATCTCAAAGAAGGACAAAGAGAATGAGAGGTTTTGGAATGTTGGATTTGGGAGAAGTTTTGGAACATTGGAATTAGGAGCAGGATTTGGTCATCCCATCCTTTGGATCTATTCTGCCATTTGATAAGAATCATGGGTGTTCACTCATATCCTCACAATTCTCCTGTCTATCAAAAATCTCTCAAACTCTGCCTGAAATAAATTTAGTGATCCAGTCTCCACTTTCTTGTGGAGAACGGAATTTCACAGACTAATGACCTCGGAGGAAAACGATTCTCTTCACCTCCATCTTAAATCTCCCCCACAAGAGGAAGCATCTCCTGTTGTGTACCCAATCCAAATTTCTCAAAATCTCATCGGTTTCAGTCAAATGATCTCTCGCTCCCCTGACCTTCACTGAGTATAAGCCCGACTTTCTCAAGCTTCCTTCATAAAATAAGCTCACCGTCGCAGGAATAAGTTGAGAGCAACTATTTGGATAAAAATGATGTGTAAGGGTATGAGGATAAACCAGGAGATTTCCACTGGGTAATGATGCTCATTTAATGAGCTAGTGCCAGTAAGATGGGTCAACTGGCCTCCTGCACCATAAAACTCTGTGAATCTTCCCCAAAATGTTTCTAAATAAATCACATCCCTTTTTCCTAAATAAAGGGACAGAAGTGCATACAATGCTCCTGATATGGTCTCTCCAAAGACCTGTATAGGAAAACCTCACAACTTTTATATTTCATTCCTCTGGCAATAAACATGAATGGAGGCTTCAGGAGCGAGTTGCAGAAAATAAGGCCAGAGGCCAGGCAACCTTAGAATGAGGAGTGTAAAGATCTTAGAGGGTGTTGGGGCAGGAAGTTTTGTATGTTTTGAGGATTCGAGTACAGAAGCAGGGATGTCTTGCTGCAATTATACAGGGCCTTAGTGTGCAGCTTTGGTTTCCTTATCTGAGGAAAGGTTTATTGGTTATGGAGTGAGTGAAACAAAGGATTCCCAGACTGATTCCTGGGATGTCAAGACCGATGTATGAAGAGAGACCGATTAGTCAGGACTGTATTCACTGAAGTTTAGATGAACAAGAGTGGATATCACAGAAACCTGTAAAATTCTAACAGGACTAGACAAGGGAAATACAGAAAGCATATTCCTGATAATCAGGGGATACGGGACAAGGGTCACAGATAAGGATATGGTGTAGGCCATTCAGAACGGAGACAGGGAGAAATGTTTTCACCTGGAGAGTGGTGAGCCTGTGGAATTTTCTTCCATGGAAAACAGTTGAGGTCAACATGTTGAATGTTTTTGTAGGCACATTTATTCGAGCTAAAGAGATCAAAGGATATGGGGAGAAAGCAGGAAGAGGAGACTGAGTTGAGTGGTCAGCCAAGATCATAAAGACTGGTGGAACAAATTTGAGGGCCAAATGGCCTACTCCCACTCCTATTTTCTATGCTGCTATGTTTGCTTTATTGAAACAGGAAAGATAACTGAATTTTCAATAGGTTTGAACAATATCCTATTGTAAATGAAGGAAATGTTTACAGCGTTGTAGAAGCATGCAGAGACTGTAAAAGCCATGAGGATTCTCTCTCTGAGTCACTGCCTAATGCTGTGAATGTGCTGGTGTTGGACTGGGATGGACTAGGTCAGAAATCACACGACACCAGTTTATAGTCCAACAGGTTTATTTGAAAACAGTTGTTAGTGAGAGAGGTAGTATCAGACACAGAATTGATATGTAAATGATCAAATATTTCAGAACCCTCTCACGCTCCCCCATTTCTGACAAAGGGTCTGGGCCTGAAACGTCAGCTTTTGCGCTCCTAAGATGCTGCTTGGCCTGCTGTGTTCATCCAGCTCCACACTTTGTTACCTATGTTAGGAATGAGGCCTTGTTTAGAATCTGGCTAGGACTCAGAATGGTTTTATTTCTAAAGTGGGAATTTATAAAATGCCACATTGACTGGCTGTCTATAATTTGTGTGCTTTTTGAACAAAATAGAATGTATCAGCAAATACAGATTCACCACATAGATTCACGTGCGTGTATGTATATGTGAGGGAGAGAGAGGGAGAGAGAGAGTGTGTGTGTGTGTGTGTGTGTGTGTGGGAGAGTAGGAGTATTTGTGTGTGTGTCGGAGAGTAGGAGTGTTTGTGTGTGTGTGGGTGTGTGTGTGTGGTGTGTGTGTGTGTGTGTGTGTGTGTGTGTGTGTGTGTGTGTGTGTGTGTGTGTGTGTGAGAGAGACAGTAGGACTGTGTGTTTGTGCGCTTGATAGGCAGTGTTTGTATGAGAGAGGATGTGTGTAAGAGTGTGTGTTTCTGTGAGAATGTGTTTGTGTGTGGGTGAGTGAGTCTTTTACATTCATACACACGTATATATACACTCACTCTCACTCACTCACTCGCTCACACACACAAACACATTCTCACAGAAACACGCATTCTTACACACATCCTCTCACACAAACACTGCCTCTCTCTCTCTCTTCCTCTCTCTCTCTTCGTCACAGTCATGTACATGGTCGTGAATCTATGGGGTGAATCTGTATTTGCTAATACGTTCTATTTTGTTCAAAAAGCACACATTATAGACAGTCAGTCAATGTGGCATTTTATAAATTCCTACTTTAGAAATAAAATCATTCTGAATCCAAACCAAAACACAAACAGATTCTAAACAAGGCCTCACACCTAACATGCGTTGTCTGACCTAAAATGTCACCTCTTTTTTACACTGATAAAACAGTGACTTGAAAGGAATTTGGGGATTTACACACACACACATATATATATATATATATATATATATGACCATCTGGAAGAGCATGGCTTGATCAAATACAGTCAACACGGCTTTGTGAGGGGTAGGTCATGCCTTACAAACCTTATCGAGTTTTTTGAGGATGTGACTAGAAAAGTTGATGAGGGTCGAGCTGTGGATGTGGTGTATATGGACTTCAGTAAGGCATTTGATAAGGTTCCCCATGGTAGGCTCATTCAGAAGGTCAGAAGGAATGGGATACAGGGGAACTTAGCTGCTTGGATACAGAATTGGCTGGCCAACAGAAGACAGCGAGTGGTAGTAGAAGGAAAATATTCTGCCTGGAAGTCAGTGGTGAGTGGAGTTCCACAGGGCTCTGTCCTTGGGCCTCTACTGTTTGTAATTTTTATCAATGACTTGGACGAGGGAATTGAAGGATGGGTCAGCAAGTTTGCAGATGACACAAAGGTCGGAGGTGTCGTTGACAGTGTAGAGGGCTGTTGTAGGCTGCAGCGGGACATTGACAGGATGCAGAGATGGGCTGAGAGGTGGCAGATGGAGTTCAACCTGGATAAATGCGAGGTGATGCATTTTGGAAGGTCGAATTTGAAAGCTGAGTACAGGATTAAGGATAGGATTCTTGGCAGCGTGGAGGAACAGAGGGATCTTGGTGTGCAGATACATAGATCCCTTAAAATGGCCACCCAAGTGGACAGGGTTGTTAAGAAAGCATATGGTGTTTTGGCTTTCATTAACAGGGGGATTGAGTTTAAGAGTCGTGAGATCTTGTTGCAGCTCTATAAAACTTTGGTTAGACCGCACTTGGAATACTGCGTCCAGTTCTGGGCGCCCAATTATAGGAAAGATGTGGATGCTTTGGAGAGGGTTCAGAGGAGGTTTACCAGGATGCTGCCTGGACTGGAGGGCTTATCTTATGAAGAGAGGTTGACTGAGCTCGGTCTCTTTTCATTGGAGAAAAGGAGGAGGAGAGGGGACCTAATTGAGGTATACAAGATAATGAGAGGCATAGATAGAGTTGATAGCCAGAGACTATTTCCCAGGGCAGAAATGGCTAGCACGAGGGGTCATAGTTTCAAGCTGGTTGGTGGAAAGTATAGAGGGGATGTCAGAGGCAGGTTCTTTACGCAGAGAGTTGTGAGAGCATGGAATGCGTTGCCAGCAGCAGTTGTGGAAGCAAGGTCATTGGGGTCATTTAAGAGACTGCTGGACATGTATATGGTCACAGAAATTTGAGGGTGCATACATGAGGATCAATGGTCGGCACAACATTGTGGGCTGAAGGGCCTGTTCTGTGCTGTACTGTTCTATGTTCTATGTTCTATGTTCTATATTAATCAATTGAAACCTATTGGACTACAACTTGGTATTGTGTGATTTCTGACACTGTCTAATGTGACTTCTTATAGCATCACAATGAGATGTGTTCCTCATGCTAATCCAGTCATGAATCGTTTCAAACCCTTTTGTGAAAAGTGAAGGTCATGGGGACTGAGAAGGGATTTGAAACCTATGATTATTTAAAGTTGTAAAGCCGCCTCATGCTCTCACGAGGAGTTCGAACAGTTCATCCACTTCACCAACACCTTCCACCCCAAACTTAAGTTTACCTGGATCATCTCTGATACCTCTCTCTCATTCCTGGACCTCTCTGTTTTCATCTCTGGAAACCACCTGGAAACCGATATCCATTTCAAACCCACCAATTCCTACAGCTACCTAGAATACACCTCCTCCCGCCCACCTTCCTGCAAAAATGCCATCCTGGATTCCCAATTCCTTCGTCCCTGCTGCATCTGCTCCCAGGATGAAGCATTCCACTCCCATACATCTCAGATGTCCTCATTTTTCAAGGACCTCAACTTCCCCTCCTCAGTGGTCGAGAACACCCTCGACAGTGTCTCCCAAATTTCCCACAACTCATCCCTCACACACCCTCTCAGCGATTACAGCTAAAACAGAATCCCCCTCGTCCTCACATACCACCCCACCAACCTCCGGATCCAACACATCATCCTCTGACACTTCCGCCATCTGCAATCCGTCCCCACTGCCAAAGGCATTTTTCCCTCCCCACCCTTATCTGCTTTCCAGAGGGACCACTCTTTCCATGACTCCCTTGTCCGCTCCACACTCCCCACTAGCCCCATCACCCTCGGCACTTTTCCCTGCAACCGCAGGAAGTGTTACACCTCGCCCCACACCTCCTCCCTCACCCCCATCCCAGGCCCCAAGAAGACCTTCCACATCAAACAGATGTTCACCTGCACATCTGCCAATGTGGTATACTGTATCCACTGTTCCTGTTGTGGCCTCTTCTACACCGAGGAGACCAAGCAGAGGCTTGGGGACTGCTTTGCAGAACACCTACGATCAGTTCACACTAAACAACTGCATCTCCTAGTCACGAACCATTTTAACTCCCCCTCCCACTCCATCCCGGGCCTCCTGCAGTGCCACAACGATGCCACTCAAAGGTTGCAGAAACAGCACCTCATGTTCCACTTGGGAACCCTGTAGCCTAATGGCATCAATGTGGACTTCACAAGCTTCAAAATCTCCCCTCCCCCTACTGCATCCCAAAACCAGCCCAGCTTGTCCCTGCCTCCCTAACATGTCCTTCCTACCACCTATTCCCTCCTCCTAAATCAAGCCCCACCCCTATCTCCTACCTACCAGTCTCATCCTGTACCCTTGACCTGTCTGTCCTCCCTGGACTGACCTATCTCCTCCCTACCTCCCCACCTACACTCATCTTTACTGGCTCCATTCTTCTCTCCTTGACCTGCCTGTCCCCTCTCCATCTATCTTCTCCTTTTTCCATCTTCTATCTGCCTCCCGCTTTCTCCCTATTTATTTCAGAACCTCGTTCCCCTCCCCCATTTCTGAAGAAGGGTCTAGACCCGAAACATCAGCCTTCCTGCTCCTCTGACGCTGCCTGACCTGCTGTGTTCATCCAGCTCCACACCTTGTTACCTCAAAGTCAGAGTTACTTCACTGGGGGGCAGTGCAGATCAGTGAGCAGAAGGCAGAAGGCGAATGGGACCTGAAGTGAGTTTGTCGACAGCCTGCTGCCTTTTGGATGAGCTCAGGCCTGTGGAGGGTAGAAGCTGGGTGGTCGGCAGTGGAGCTGTCAGGTGGAGATGGCATGAAGGAGAGTTTCAGAAGCAGGTAAAGGGAGGCAGGACTGATCTTACTGGGGCAGAATGAAAAAGCCTCCGTGTTGGGGAAAATATGTAGTCAGAAACTCACACCAGGGAAAACTGTAATACCTACAGTCACAACCAATGAAGTTGAACCTCCAATCCATGCCAGTGAGGAGAGAGTCAGTAACTGGAGATCAGAATTTGTGGGGGTGGCAGGTGATATTGAAGATGATGACTTCAATCCTCCCTGGATTTAACAAGTGGAATTTTACTCATCCCAGTTCTGGATTGCAGACAAGCCCTGAATTAGAGGAGAGAAAGGAAGGTTCAATACCTGACTCAAGTTGATGATGAGAGATATAGAGTTGTACAGCTTGGAAACAGACCCTTCAGCCCACTTGTCCATGCTGACAAGATACTCTAAATTAATCTAGTCCCATTTGTCATGGACGGAGTTTTGAATTATTCTTTTTAATTCATTCATAGGATGCAGTATTACTGGCTCAGCCAGTATTTATTGCCTGTCCCTAATTGCCCAGAAGGCAATTAAGAGTCAATCATATCACTGTTGGCCTGGAATCACATGTCGGCCTGACAAGGAGGGGATGGCAGATTTCCTTCTCTATAGGGCATTAGTGACCTAGATGGGTCTTTTTGCCCCCCTGACAATTAACAAGGATTTCATGGTCATCACTAGACTCTAAATTCCAGATTATTGCTGAATTCACATTCCATCATCTGCTATGGTAGGATTTGAACCCCGGTCCCCAGAACCTGTGTCTCTGGATTAACAGTCCAGCGACAATACCATTAGGCCATTGCCTCCCCATAATGCACAGATGCTAGATTTTTTAAAATCAACCTGCTCAGAGACATTATTACACACCTCTGGAGAGCAGGTAGGACTGGAGCTCCTGGTCTAGAGGTAGGGATGCTACCACAGCAGCACAAGAGGCCGGTGTATATATTATGTATTCAGTCACATAATTAAACTCTAAGTCTGTAGTCAAAGCTATCTAACAGGAAAGGAGCTAATTGGTGAGTGTCCTTTCACAGGTATAAGGCTATACCTGTTTGGATCACATGTAAAAGATCCTCCCATTAAAGAAAGACAATAAGCACTTGAGAGCTACAATCAACAAACACACACTCCGCAAAGCCAATAGTGATTAGTTTCCAGCTGATTAAGCCTGTGGTGGCCGAGCCCTTTGGTAAGCCAAATTGGGAATGGTTATGGCAGCTACGGTTGTATCTTTATAACGAACATGGAATAGATATTTTAAGTTGTTGATGGGACAGGGCTAGAAGAGTGTATGAGAAATGGATTAATTTTGTCCTAACAGAGGGTCAACATAGCCTAGGATGGGCTGAATCACCTCTGTCCTATAAATACCAATGGTTGTAAAATTCTAACAATTCCCACAGTGACCTAAATGACACAGAACACTTGGTTGGTGCAGTGATAACTAGTTGTTATGGACAAGTTGCCCAGAGACCCAAGCTTTAGGTGTTTTAGGGAGATGAGTTTTAATCCCACTGTGGCAGATGGTGAAATTTGAATTCAATATAAATCTGGAATAAAGAACTCATCTAATGATGTCCATGTAATCACTGCCAATTATTTTAAAACCCTCACCAGTGATGCCTATAACCTATAAACAATTTTGTTTAGAAAATGGGGCGATCTAGGTGTGGTCTGTCTGGCACCATGGGTAGGCACTGAAGTTTCTCCTTGTAGCTTGTGGGATATCAGACTGTTAGAATGGGAATGTCATCAAACATTGAGGTTATGGGGTCCAAGTGGGTCCTGTAATATTGCATAATTGAATAAAATACAGTCATTTGAGGAGCTCAAATTTGGTGACGTGACTATAAAATTATCTGGATTGTCATTTAGACCTACCCTTGCTTCACTCAAGTCCTTAGACATTGCTACAGTGCAACAGAATGGACTAGGGTTTATACACCCGCTTATGGTCGGCTAGATGATGGGGTGGGGAGGATACATTTGATCCAGTGGGTGGCCGTACCTCTACATACCTGCCCCAGCCTGTCCAAGATCTCATGAGGATGTGGGTGGCAGTCTTCCCACTCAGGGGCCTACAGCTGGCCTTAAGGCCCTCATTCCCACACCCCACCCTGAGTGTGTTGAGGCCCATGCCATGAGGAAGTCTGGAAACTGGAAAGGGTTGGGGCTGGGGTGGGGTGGACATTTTGGGATCATCAGAGGTACCTCACACACACCCCTTCCCGGGTCATCAACCCCCCTGCCTCCATCCTCATGAGATCTTGGATGGGCTGGGGCAGGTATGTAGAGGTATGGCCACCCACTGGATCAAATATGCCCTCCCCACCCCATCATCTTTAAGTAAACCCCTCACTGCTCCACTATGTGATCCTGGGCTTAGCTGGAACTCCTTGGTGCATTGGGCTTGAAATCCCATCAGTGGCCACTGCTTTGCTTTTTCTTTTAAACTTACTCATGAGACGTGGGCATCGCTGGCTGGCCTCAGCATTTATTGCCTGCCCTTAGTTGCCCCTTGAGAAGGTGGTTGTGAGCTGCCTTCTTGAACTGCTGCAGTCCACATGCTGTAGGTAGAACCAAAATGACCTTGGGGAGGGAATGCCAGGATTTTGACCCAGAGACAGTGAAGGAATGGTGACATATTTCCGAGTCAGGATGGTGAGTGACTTGGAGGAGATCTTTCAGTGGGTGGTGTTCCCATAAATCTGCTGTCTTTGATCTTCTCGGAGCAAGTGGTCATAAGTTTGGTAGGGCTTTCTAAGGATCTAAAGTATTGCTGGGACTACAGACAGCTAGAATCATAGCATCCCTACAGTGCAGAGACCATTCAGCCAATCAAGTCCACACTGACCCTTCGATTAGCATTCCACCTAGAGTCAGCCCCCTACCCTATCTCTGTAACCAGGCATTTCCCATGGCTAACCCATCTAGCCTGAACGTCCCTGGACTCTACCGATCAATTGAGCATGGCCAATCCACCTAACCTGTACATCTTTGGATTGTGGGAGGAAACTGGAGCACCTGGAGAAAACCCTTACCAATACAGGGAGAATGCGCAAACTCCACACACACAGTCACCCAAAGATGGAATCAAACACAGGTTCCTGGCACTGTGAGGTGGAAGGGCTAACCACTAAGCCACTGTGCCACTCTGATTATGCTACTGGTTAAGCAGATTGGCCAGCAGCTTCCTAAGTTAGGACTTCATCCCAAAGAAAGGGTGGAATTCTCAATTTAAATTTAGTGGCACTGTTCCTAGTGTGGAATTTTTGTGAGGATGCTATTGACATGAGAGGAAGGCTGCATGCTTCTTGGGGACTGTAGAATCGAACTTGATGGCGTTAATCAATCCTTATTACCTTATACAGTCATTGTTTTTCAGCAAGAAAAGAGGCCCTTTGGTCCATTATGAGTTTGCATTCTAGTGACCAGCATCAAATCCAGTGGGTAACCATTGAGCTAACAGGTGGATGGTTGGAATCTTCTGCCCTCCACGTTCCTCCTCCCGGGTAATTTTGGTTGTGGATGGGATAATTTAATCAAATAGCCAAAGTAGAACATAGGACATAGAACATTACAGCACAGTACAGGCCCTTCAGTCTTCGATGTTGTGTCGACCTGTCGTACCGATCTGAAGCCCATCTAACCTACACTATTCCATGTGCATCCATATGCTTGTCCAATGACAACTTAAATGTACTTAAAGTTGGCGAATCTACTACCGTTGCAGGCAAAGCATTCCATTCCCTTACTAATCTCTGAGTAAAGAAACTACCTCTGACATCTGTCCTATATCTTTCACCCCTCAATTTAAAGCTATGCCCCTCATGCTTGCCGTCACCATCCTAGGAAAAAGGGTCTCCCTATCCACCCTATCTAACCCTCTGATTATTTTATATGTCTCAAAGGGCAGGAATTCTGCAGTTTTCCTACTTCCATCACAGTTAAAGATATGGACTGCCTTCCCACCAATTGCCAATTGAGGCCTGAATGTGTGGACAATGAATGCCCACATTCTGCCTCTGCTGGTACTGATCCGGGTGGGAGATGGTTTGCTATATCGGACAAATGGTAAGCCAACCGTGACCTGTTTGGTTGTCGGCTCCCTCATTGAATGACACTCAGTGGCTGATTGAGGAAGGAAGGGGGAGGCCATTGAGAGGCAAGAACTCCATCCTGTATGGTGACCTCTGGCCTCAAGACCCCTGAAATTACCCCCAACTCACCGTCACATCACCAACCCACCATCGCTTACCTGTGCCTTGGCCTGTACTTGGAGTCTAGCTTCAAAATGATGCTGTTCATAGAATCCTACAGTGTGGAGGCAGGCTATTTGACCAATCACATTCACACCAACCCTCCGAACAGCATCCCACTCAGATCCACACCCACACCCACACCCCCAGCCCTACATTCCCCATAGGCTAATCCACTCAGCCTGCACATCCCTGGACTGTAGGAGGAACCCAGAGCACCCCGAGGATGCCCAGGCAGACATGGGAAGAATGTGCAAACTCCACTCAGACAGTTGCCTGAGGATGGATTGAACCTGGGTTCCTGGTGCTGTGAGGCTGCAGTGCTAACTAAGCCACCATAACACCCAGTTCAGCAGTGCGCTTTGGCATTCTCTTGGGTTGCATTCCTCAGAGCAGTTTAGATTGAGCGGGGAGATGATTGAGCTGTATATAATCATAAAGGGCATAGATAAAGTAGACAGGAGGAGCTGTTTCCCCTGGTGGAGGGATTAATGATCGAGGGAAATGGATTTAAGGTCAGGGGTGGGAGGTTTAGAGAGGATGTGAAGAAAATCTCCTTCACCCACAAGGTGGTGGAAATCTTGGAACTCACTGCTGTAAGGATGGGAGTTGCAGAAACCCTCAAAATGTTCAAGTATTTAGATGTGTGCTTGTAACGCCAAGGCATACAAGGCTATGGGCCAAGTGTTGGGAAATAGATTAGAGTAGTTAGGTGATTGTTTTTGACAAGCACAAACTCGAAGGGCTGAAGGGCCTTTTCCTGTACTATTGATCTCTCTGAGTCTGCGACGGTAAGCAGACATGAGGTCTGTTTGGATGGAAGGTGGAGGCAATTTTTGTTGAACCTAGCATCCCCACCATTTTTAAAATCTGAAAACATCTCCTGTAATTGCATCTTACTTGATAATTATGATCCTGCGCTGAACTAACAGTGGCTTATTTTTGTTAGACCCACCCATTTAATTGGCTTCTCACCTTGTGGGTGGTAATGTGTTATAACTCGAACAAATGTGAAAAAAAAATGATTTAATTGCAGCTGCTAATTGAATAATGAGTTCTTCATCCCTGCAAACTAACTGTGGTGAAATGAAAACGCATTAAATTATCACTGCAGGACCACCTACCCCCACCCCTCACCGCCCACCGCCCCACCCACCCCAGTTTCTTCGGTTTTTTTTTCTTTGTATCTTCCAAGGTATTGAGATTCTTGGCATTGCTAAACAGCACTTATCTCTGATGCAGAAAGCTGTGTGTTCCACTACAGAGGCTTGAGAACTTATTCCAGGCTGACATGCTAATACTGCACTGAGGGTGTGTTGCGCTGTCCATGGTGCTGAAATCAGTGTTAGAGCTGGGGGTAGGTTTAGGCTCCATCCTCTGTTTCAATGGGCTGTAAAGCTGTCTTCTGCCTGATTTTCAGGCTAGGATCCATCAAGTCTCCCGAAAGCAAAAGAGCCCTTAACCGTCTCCGAAACCCTTTTCCTGGCACTTATACTCTCCCTTCCAGAACTGAGATGGAGTTCACTTTCCACTCCTCCGGCCTCTTTACTCAATGGATCACCATTGCTATTCCCACCACCTCCCACATGATGGCACCACTGAACACATCTTCCCTTCCCCTCTGTGGCCCCTTTGTCCTGAATCCCCTCATTCACTATTCTGTCACCCGCTGCACCTCACCTACCTCCCATGGCATCTCCCCATGCAGCTGCAGGAGGTGTAAGACCTGCACTTTTATCTCCTCCCTACCCTCTGTCCAAGGCCTCACAACACCTCTTCCAGATGAAGCAGTCTGAAGGTGTACTTCCTTCAGATTACCTGCAGCTCACAATGTCGTTGGGGAAGGCCAAATGCAGATTGGGTGACTGGCAAAGCTGCAGGAGCTGTAACTCATTTTCCAATCCCTTGCCTCAGTTTGGAGTGCAATAATTTCAGAGCATGAACTCTGTCCTCTATTTCATTTCATTTGTCCCTATCCCCCCATACTTCAGCACATCTCACCCATGTTCTGCTGTTATTGCCTCCTCTTGTACCTATCTCAGTCCTCTAGATTGGTCTATGACAGCTCCAACCTCCCTCATGCTCTAATCTTCCCTTCTGCTCCATTTGGCCCTTTGTACAGTTTTCTACAGCATGAAACCCATCTCTTTTCCACCCCTATCAAATCCAAAATCAGACTCAAAATGTTAACTCTATTTCTCTACAGATGCTGAGTTTTTAATCATAGATCATAAAATCCCTACAGTGTGGAAACAGGACCTTCGTCCCAACAAGTACACACTGAACCTCAGAGCATCCCACCCAGACCCATCCCCTTAAAACCCACCTCATCTACACTTCCCGAATACTACAGGCAATTTAGCACGGCCAATCCACCTAACTTGTGCATCTTTGGACTGTGGGAGGAAACCAGAACACCGGAGGAAACCCACGCAGACACGGGGAGAATGTGCAAACTCCAGACAGTCAGCTGAGGTAGAATCGAACACAGGTCCCTGGCGCAGTGAGGCAGCAGTGCTAACCACGGTTTCCCTATGACTTAGTTGTAATAGGCTAAAGTAACAAGCCACTGAGTTGTCTCCAACTGCGAAGGGGAATGATTGCAGTTGTTTACAGAAAGGACCACACCACACTTAAGACAAAATCAGAAGTCGCACGACACCACATTGTAGCCCAGGTTATTTAAAATCACGAGCTTTCAGAGCACTGCTCCTTCATTGTGTGACTTCTGACTTTGTCCATCCCAGTTCACCAGTGGCAGCTCTATATCATCTTTAGGACACCTAGGGATTGTCAATAGACTTTATCTTGCCAGAGACACCCATCTCTCAGGATGAATGTTCAAAAAAGGTCGATCCTAAATTCCATCAGAGACTGAACATAGTGTCAAAGCGTTGGCAAGACTGTTCCATGTTAGTTTTTGAATGGTTGGGGGGACAGAATCGGGCAGGTGGAGTTGAAATCAAATGTTGCAGTACCACTTGTTACCAAGGTTTCTCCAGAACACCTGCCTTTGATGAGTTATCTCGACACAAAAACTGGCCGACTCTCCCCTTCCCCAACGCAACACTGCAATGCACCTCCTATAAGTGCAGTTGATAACTGGGGCTGCTCTAACCCCAGTCATTGGCAAAATCCAGAGACTGTCAAGGAGTGTGCATTGTAACAGATCCCGGGGTTGTTTGAAATGGACTTTTGTTGATGCATAAACCCTGGAATGGCTTTTGTTTGCTTCTCTCACTCCTTTCTCAGAAAGGAAGGAAACCATTCTTAAATTCCACAGTCTGGAAGATAGTGAGTGAGGGAAAAGTGGCACTGAAGACTTAATTCATGCCACTGTCCATGGTCTGTGTGAGTGATGCTGCTGCTGGGTGTGAGTACAAGCTGTGCCCCATCAGGATCTGTCTTGCTGCTTTTCTAACTGTTTTCACACCTTTGCTATGAGGTGACACTTCAACTTGCAACTGAAAATCTCACACCTGGGATGTGTTCAAGGTTGGCAGCTCTGGGTGAAAAGGAGGCTGGAATGAACAGAACAGAAATCAAAACGATGATTATATAAAAGATCTCGTTAGCAGTGAAGGAAAAGCAGGTCAGGCTGGATGGGCTGAAGACCACATCAGTGCGATCTCAGTGACTCTATGGGATGGCTCCCTGACATGTGCCACTGATGGAACCAGCACTAGATCATTTCTTCACTGATATGGGCAGCTAGTATCAGTCACAAGAAGCCCTGTTAACATCAATTCTCCTGACCAACTAGCAATTGGACAGTGGTGGAGTAGCTCCTGCTACTTTGAGACACATCTCGTGGGCAGGGTCAGCAGTTGCCACTGAGTAGTGGAACATCCAAAATGGGAGGCCCCTCTGACTCCAAATTTCCCCCTTACCTCCCCTTGTTGAGACACCCTCTGAACTGCATCAGCAGTTGTCTGTCTGTCCCAATGGGGGATGCCAAGGCTCCAGAGTTGTCTGCCCTCTGATTAGGTTGGCACCATCGACACTCTACTCGCTATTCTTAAATGGGACAGCTGATCCAGGGGTGACTCTGGACGATCACTTTGACAATGCATATCCAGCCAGGTCGCAGCCCAGGAGGAGCTAAATTTCATGTCAACATCGGAAAAATTCAGTCCAACACTAGTGGCCTTTCCATAGGCATTACAACTCATCTTTCAATTCATCTGTGGGATGTGGGCATCATTGGCTGGCCCAGAATTTCTTGCCGTTTCCTAGTTGCTCTTGAGAAGATGGTGGTGAAATGCCTTCTTGAACTGGTGCAGTCTTCCTGCTGTGGGTTAACCCACAATGCCCTTAGGGAGAGAATTCCAGGATTTTAACCCAGTGATGATGAAAGAACAGCGATATGTTTCCAAGTCTGGAGGGTGAATGGCTTGGAGGGGAAATTGAAGGTGGTGATGTTCCCATATATCAGCTGCCCTTGTCCTTTGAGATGGAAGTGGTCATGTGTTTGGAAGGTGCTGTCTGAGGATCTTCGGTGAATTTCTGCAGAGCATCTTGTAGATGGTACACACAGACCGTCAGTGGTGGAGGAAGTGAATATTTCTGGATGTAGTTCCAATCAAGTGAGCTTTTTTGTCTTCCTAAGTGTCATGTGTGACTCCAACCACCAGAGAGTTTGCCCCTGATACCCATTGATTCCAGTTTTGCCAGGGCTCTTTGATGCCACACCCGGTTGAGTGCAGCCTCCCAATTCTGATGGTGATGATGATTGAAGAATGATTTGCAACCATTAAGAATTATATCCTGGGTAGTTTAATGTTTTGGATTGACATTAAACAAAAATAAAAGGATGGATACATGTATGAGAGAATGTGATTAGGTACTAGACCAGAATTTAAGATGAAAGCTACTGTGCTGACAGTTTTTAGTTTAAAGAATTAGTGTTTGAAAGCTCTGTATGTGTATATTTATAGCTCTGTATGTATTTATAAATGTACTGGCCTGGCTCCTGGACCTCAGTCTTGTGATAAAAATCAATTGTAAGTATGCACAGAATACAGAAACAATAAAAAAAACGGGGTTTGCATCAAAAATCATGATTTATTTTAAACTAGTAACACTTCTGCTTTTAATTTTATTCATATTTCAGTACTTCATATTTATTTACTAAGTCTCTGATTTTACCCATTATGCTATATCTCACCCTAAATTTCTTGTTCTATCCATAAATTGTACATATTTGTAATGTTTTGTTTCTAAATAGAATTATTGATATAAACTGGATAACAATGAAATTAAGCCAGCAATTTGGAAGTATAAGATAATTAATCCTGACAGTTACACTATCATCCTTCATGGAATCCCTACAGTGTGGGAGCAGGCCATTCCACTGATGGAGTCCACACTGACACTCTGAAGAGCATCCTACCCAGGCCTGGCCTATCCTTTCCATGTAACCTTGCGTTTCCCATGACGATTACATCTAGCCTGCAGTCTATGGGCAATTTAGTGTGGCCAATCCACTCAACCTGCACAGCTTTGTGGGAAGAAACCAGAATACTCAGAAAACCCACGCAGACACAGGAAGAACATGCAAACTCTACACAGACAGAGGCAGGAATCAAACCCAGGTCCTTGGTGCTGTGAGGCAGCAGTGTTAACCACTGAGCCACCGTGCTACCCTTGGTTCAGTGGCTTGTAGCCATTTGCCTCTAAGTCCCCTTTCTGGGATTTAAGTGCAAAATTAATACAGACATGCCAATCCAGTAATGAGGGCATGCTATGCTGTCAGAGATGTTTTCTTTTAGGGTGAGATAGTTAAACTGTTCACTTAGTTGAGCATAAAGGATCCCATGGAACCTGGCAAAAAAACCCCAGCGATTTCTATCCCAGTGTCTTGGCCAGTAATTACATCCCAGGACATCCCTAAATGATTATATGATTTTGTTTAGATTGCTGCTTAAGATAGTTTGCTATGTAAAAATTGGTAATCCATATTACAACAGTGACTGCAGTTCAATGAGCACTGTATTGATTGTAAAGCACAAGAGGGTGTCTTTCTTTTTATTATTGTCATGGTGACTGGGGATTTAAAAATGATCAATTTAAAAATTGTCCTGTTGTCAGCTGCTGGAAAGGCCCAGAAAGCATGACTTTGAAAAGGAAAATTTCACCAGGAATGAGTGCTGATCTGTGGAATGCATTACCAGATGATTGCTGTTGCAAAGAATGAAACCTTTTGTAAGCTATAAATATTGAAATACGCAATATGATATATGCCTAATGACAATGAAATGTAAATTAAATGAAGAATGCCAATTTGGATAAATGGGGCAATTAAAATGGTAATGGGATGGAGATGGTACAAAAAGAAAGGGCTGCAATCTATATTTGGGTAGCTAACCGATGTCCAATTCACAGCCTTCAAAGCCTTCCATCCAACATTCTTCCTTGTGATTCTTTAACCACCAGCCTCATTCCACTTCCAAACAGAAAGTCATCTGGTCCTTTTCCAAAGAAGAAAAGTACCATAGTTTTCAGTTTCACCAATGCCCTTACGAATCTATCAAATGATTCTAGCACTTTAAGAGAAGGATTGTGCTTTTCATGACCTCAGGAAGTCCTGAAGCATCCTACAAGCAAAACAAATGCACTTTCTTTATGAAACAACCTAGACTCATAGAGTCATGCAGCACAGAAAGAGGCCCTTCGGTCCAGCCAGTCCATGCCACCCATAATCCCAAACTAAACTAGCTGCACCTGCCTGCTCTTGGACCATATCCATCTAAACCATTCTCATTCATGAACTTATCCAAACGTCTTTTAACTGTTATAACTCTACCCGCATCCACTACTTCCCCAGGAAGTTCATTCCACACATGAGCCGCTGTCTTTCTAAAAAAACTTTAAAAATGCTTCTTTCTTAAAGAACAAAGGCTTGAGGAAGGGTTATCTCATCAGTTGCAGACAGTCAGGAATGTGTGGGGCCATTTGATTTTCCTGCAATGGGTTCAGGAGAAGGTGTTCTTGCTGCTGGGGACAACTTCCTTACCAGATCTTCACTCAATATCAAAGCCAGTGGCTGCATGCCCTGAGTAAAGCATCTCCAGGAAACACAGTCTACAGAAATAAAACATAGAACATAGAACATTCAGCACAGTACAGGCCCTTCGGCCCTCGATGTTGTGCCGACCTGTCATACCGATCTGAAGCCCATCTAACCTACACTATTCCATGTACGTCCATATGCTTATCCAAAACAAAAACCCAAAGAACTGCGGATGCTGAAAATCAGAAGCAAAAACAGTAATTGCTGGAAAAACTGAGCAGGTCCGGCAGCAAAAGTGGAGAGAAAGCAGAGTCAATGTTTTGGGTCCAATGACAACTCTTTTTGGCCGCTGCCAGACCGACTAAGATTTTCCAGCAAATTCTGTTTTTGTTTCTGGTTGTTTGTGCCTCCCAGAGGTGATGGTTGTTGTGAAACACAGTGAGCAATTTCTTTCTTCAAAGAGTCTTCGAGATGTTTGCATAGTGTTGTTATCTGGCGGTCAGCTCTCTGTACAATATGGATGTTTGGGCAGGCAATAATCATCCCTCCAGATACCATTACCTGCCTAATGTTATCAGAGATAATGGGAACTGCAGATGCTGGAGATTCCAAGATAATAAAATGTGAGGCTGGATGAACACAGCAGGCCCAGCAGCATCTCAGGAGCACAAAAGCTGACGTTTTGGGCCTAGACCCTTCATCAGAGAGCAGAGGCCCGAAACGTCAGCTTTTGTGCTCCTGAGATGCTGCTTGGCCTGCTGTGTTCATCCAGCCTCACATTTTATTAACCTGCCTAATGTTGTTGGCTTTGCAGGAGGACAGTCTTGGTGCTGGTGGTAACAGTGATATCCAACATTTGTGATATTATTTTGTTAGCTCATCTTGAGGCCGCTGAGGAGTCAGTGCTGATAGAGGTGCAGTAGAAGGGGTAAACAATAGGTATATTACAGGTGTACAAGGCCTGGTGACTCCACACTGTACAGGAAGGCTGTGCCAGCTCATACACCTGCGTACACTTTGCCTCTGTACTCTGAGGCTGTGGTCACTCCAAACTTATTTGTCGGATTCCCCGAATAATACGCTTTCAATAGTTTGTTGCCCACTTCTTTGTGTATGCTGGCTTCAGGCGAAAGGGCGCTCCCGAAATAAGTATACTGCTTAAAGATAAGACACTGTGGATGCTGGGGTTCTAAAACAAACATAGGAAATGTTGGAGAAACTCAGGAGGCCTGGCTGCATCTGTGGAGAGAGGAAGAGAGTTAACGTTTCAAATCTGTTATGATACTGAGTGTCATAGAACATGACACAGGCATACATGTCAGAAATGTTCTTCGGATCATAGAGTCCGTGCTGACCTTTCTACATTGATCCCACTTTCCAGCACGTGGCCTGTAACCTTGAATCTTATGACCCTTTAAGTGCTCATCCACATTTTTATTTAAAGGTATGAGGCTTCCTGCCTCAACTCTGCACCCAGGCAGTGCATTTCAGACCCAAAATGCCTGACCTTCACTTTAAAATGATGCTCCCTCATTATTGACCCTTCAACTAAGGTGAATAGAAGCGAAGAACTGGTCAGAACTGACATGAAATGTTAAGTCTGTTTCTCTGTTCGCACATATGCTGAGCTCCTTTAGTGATCTCTGCATTTGTATTTAGGTATGCTGTTTGATGGTCTCCTCACTGACCTTGCGAGGTGCTCTATGTCCATGTTGCAGTGCAGATTGAAGGAAGACTTCAGTTTTCTTTCAACTGATTTTTAGTCCAAAGTGCTGTGTTGCCTCAGGCGCATGTGTAGCAACACATTACAACTGTGACTAACTGCGGCAGGGAGAGAAAATCACAGATGAGATTATCTTGTGTCTTTGTATGAGAGCGAAGATGCCTAAGGTCAAAAAGGTCACAATCTACCCAGAAGGATATGTAACTCCCTCAAGAATTTCCATTACCAGCTGTAGCATCTTGCTGAAAGAGATAGTGAATAAGGTCAGGGTCAGAGCTAGTATAGGTCTCTGCTACAAGCCATCGGAGATCTGGAGGGCTCTTGAGCGTTGGTTGACAGGCCCATACTGACTTCACTGACCAGGAATCTGGGAGGGCCACCTGAAGTTTTTAAGGATTTTCTGAAGTTCATCTCTGCTCACAATGTGGAATACTTTGGTGAGGTTTATGAAAGTGATGCACAGTCCCTTGGTTTTGCTTATTACACTTGTTTTTGTTCTAGCACAAATAACATGTTTATGAATCACAGGATCATATGATGCAGAAGAGGCCCTTCAGCCCATTTGATTGTGCACCAACATGTGTGGAAGACCTGACCTTCAACCTCATCCCACTTACCAGCACTTGGCCCACAGCCCTGAATGTTATGACGTGCCAAGTGCCTCATCCAGGCCCTTCTTAAAGGATGTGAGGCAATTCGCCTGTATCACCCTCCCAGGCAGCACATTGCACATCATCACCACCCTCTGGGTAAAAGGTTTTATCTCACTTCCCCCCGAACCTTCTGCCCCTCACCTTGAACCCGTGTCCCATTGTGACTGACCCTTCAACTAAAGGGAGCAGCTGCTCCTTATCCATTCCATTCACACCCCTCGTCATCTTGTACACCTCAGCCAGATCGCTCTTCAGTCTTCTTTGCTCCAACAAAAATAATCCAAGCCTGGCCAACATTTGCTCATAACTTAAATGGTCTATCTCAGGCAGCAGCCTGATGAATCTCCTGTGCACCCAGTACAGTGCAATCACAGTGCTCCTGCAATATGGTGACCAGGACTGCACATGGTACCCCAGCTGTGGCCTAACCAAAGTTCTCTGCAACTCCAATATGACTTCTCAGCTTTTGTAAAGTATGCCTTGATTGATGAAGGCAAGTGTCCCTCCCATATACCTTTCTTACCATCCTATTAACACGCCCTTCCACCTTCAAAGATCTATGGACAAACATGCCAAGGTCCCTTTGTTTCACACCATTCCTTGAATACATTCTTGACAAATTACCCCTTCCAGAGATTGCTGGTAATGCTGAAACACAATATCTAGCTGTTCAACAACAAGATCCCACATGTGACAATGACCATCATAATAGTTTTTAGTGATGCAGGTGCATAGTATCATAGAATCCCTACAGGGTGGAAGCAGACCATTCTTTGAAGGGCATCCCAACCAGACCCAGACCCCCAATCCTATCCCTGTAGTCCTGCAGTTCTCATGGCTAATCCACCCAGCCTGCCCATCTTTGGACTGTGGGAGGAAACTGGAGCACCTGGAGGAAACCCATGCAGAACATGGGAAGAAGCTCCAACACAGACAGTTGCCTGAGGGTGGAATTGAACCCGGGCCCTTGACGCTTGTGAGGCAGTAGTGCTAACTTTGAGCTACCGTACCAGCCAAAATATGTAAACAATTTACTTTTGTGTTGTTATAACTTTTTAAAATTTAACCTATTTTCCTAATCAACCTATTCAGAGGTGCTATTATACACCTCTAGGGCAGGTGGATCTTGAACTCTGATTTCTTAGTCCAGGGGTAGGGACAGTACCACTGTTCCATAAGAGGGCCACCCCCTTACTTGAAAGTCAAATAATGGTGATTGTGTCCCTAACAATTCCTAACAGTATACAGTGCCACTTGGTATGAACTGATTGCCCACTTTAATGTTGCTACGGCTGGTTTTCGTATGGGATGTCGAGGATGTGGGGCTCATTATGAGCCCACTCAGTCTGTACTTCGATGGATGGCCCTACAACTACCAGGGTGAGTCCCAAAGGCCAATCTGTCTGAGCACGGCCAACTCAGTGCCAACTGAGGACATCAATTCAGGCCTCGTTCACCACTCACAGGGCCCACCAACACACCAGGTCCTCAATGCCTTCAAATAAAATAATCGGACAAATTTAATATGAAGATCGGTAGGAAAACAAGTTGTGGGGGGTCACAAAGAGTCTGCAAAGGGATTGAGATAGGGTAAATGAGAGCGCAAACATTGAAATGAAGATCTTGTGGAGAACTTGAGGTTGCCCCCCCCCCAGGACAAATGGAAAAGCACAATATTATTTATATAGAAAGTGGCTGCAGTAAGCACATATTATATGTCCTTGCACATGAACAACAAAAGTTTATCATGCAGATGGAACAAGTCATTAGGAAGGAAAAAGGAATATTGGCCTTTAGTGCAAGGAGAATGGAGTGTAAAGGGAGGGGAGTCTTGCTAAGACTGTACAGGACATTGGTCAGTCCGATGGAATTGGTGAAACATGGAATACTGTTAGAGTTCTGACAGATGAAGGGATATACCCACATTGGAAGCAAGTCAGAGAAGGTTAACAAAACTGATTCCCCAGGATGAGGGAGGTGTTTATGAGGAATGATTGTGTCTACTATCATAGGAGTTGAGAAGGAGAGGTGATCTTATTGAAATGTATAACATTATGTCATGAGGGCGGTAGATAAGGTGAAACACGATGGTCTTTCCCCCAGTGTGGACGAGCTTAAAAATATACCTTCTAGTTTTGAGGAGAGAGGAGCAAGATTTAAAAAGAACACCAGCAGCAACTATTTTTACACGGATAGTGGTTCAGGCAAGGAATGAACTGCCAGAGGAAGTGGTGAATGTGGGTACAGTTACAGTGTTTAAAAGACATTTGGCTAAGTACATGAATAGAAACGGCTTGGAGGGATATGGCAAGTGGGATTAGTTTAGTTTTGGATTATGTTTGGAGTGTTTGGACTGAAGGGCCTGTTTCCGTGCTGTGTGACTCAATGGATCTATAACAGGCTGGTGACGGCATCAAGCCCCGTACAGGTCATGCGCAAGCTAGATCTGTAGGAGGTGATGTGCTCTCTGTACTGAGTGAGGCTTGATGTTTTCCTAATGGTTTGGCTCCTTATCACAGTAAGCATCAAGATTTCAGTGGGTGGGAGAACTCACTTCCAATTCTGTTCTGGCCACATTCTCAATGTGTTTCATGGGCTTTGTGTTTCCACAGATACAACGGTCCGAACCTAGTGTTAAAGTATGACAGAACCACGAAGCGGCTGCAGAACATCGCTGTTGATGAGCACAGTTCTCCTTACTACTCATTGCGCGATCGACAAGGCAATGCTATAGGCGTAGCGGCCTGCGATATCGATGGTGATGGACAAGAAGAAATATACTTTCTCAACACTAATAATGCCTTTTCAGGTACACAGGGACTGATAGACACATCTTGTTTGCCTTCCAATTGCCAGTTTGTCAGGCCAAGCAGTAATAAACAGAATAATGGGTCAGTTGCAGCAAATAACCTCTATCAAAGTATGGGAATTCGGTGCTACTCGTAGGATTGGAAAGCAAGGCCAGTAAGGAACTTAATAATATGGAGGCTAAAGACCAGGTTCCCAACAGTGGGATGAAACTATGGCACAAAGTCCTTGTAAGTTTGATAGGGAGTTGATCTTCCCATTGGGAAATATGAAGCAGCATGCTCATTAAGAAGCTATTTTTGATGGAATAAGCACATATTTGAGATCGAGAATTGTGAGCTGTCACTTTCACGGCTGTAAGTCAGTGGCGTGAGGACACGTGAAACAGTCCACTTCTGTAGGTGGAATGACTAACCGCAGCTTTTTCCTCTTTGGGGAAGCATTGGCCAATGAATCAACATTTGTGATTGGGTGGCATGGGGAAAAGGGCGTGGGTGATGGACCAAGGGAGGGAGGAAACAGCGGCGAGCAGGGACCACGAGGCATGGAGGGAAGGGAAATGGGACAGTGAGGGAGTACATGGAGGAATCGGACAGTGATGGAGAGCTAGGATTGGGGCTATACAGGGCATGATGTGGAATGGGGTGGTATGGAACAGTGTTGGGGAATGGGGCGGTGATGGGAAATGGGGGGGATTGGGGCAGTGAGGGGAATGGGGCAGTGATGGGGAACTGGGGGCAAATGGGGCAATGATATGGCAGTGATGGAGTACGCAGGGGTACAGGTGTGAGGAGTCTGACAGAGGGAGAAAAGGTGCATGAGGCTTGGAGACAAGACAAGTGTGTGGAGTAAGCAAGGGAATTGTGATAGAGTTGTTGGGTGGTGGAAGGTCTTTCCAGACAAGAATAGTCAGAGAGAGATGATCCAAAAGGGTGCAGTGTTACTAGTGTCAATGGGGAGGTTGGGGGAGGTTGAACAAAGATATTGGGCAGTAGTGGCAGGGGGACATGTGGAGGGCATGTGTGAAGTAAAGTCCCAGAATCAAGCAGCATTAGTGGAACTCTTATCGGGAAGGGTTAAGATCAGGGTAGGCCAGAGGTGGATGATGGTGGTAGGTTTAAACTGGAGAGAGGTCAAGTGGATGGTGATGGTTATAGGGTCTTTGTGGGGCAGAGTCATAGGGGAAGCTTGAGGCTCCCCGACTACTGCCTGTGGCATTGGGGGGTGGGTGGAACGAATAGAAAGCAAGGCCAGGGTGACTGAGACACGACGGTGATAGTGAGTCAGTCAATCGTGACAGAAGGAGGTTAGATTGTTGATAGATGTGGGGAGGCAATGGCCTAGTGGTAATAGCGTTGGACTGATAATTCAGAGACTGAGATAATGTTCTGGGGACCAGGGTTCAAATCCTATCATGGCAAATGGTGAAATTTGAATTCGACAAACGTCTGGAATTATGAGTTTAACAATGACCATGAATCCAAATTGTTGGGAAAAACCCATCTGGTTCACTAATGCCCTTTAGGGAAGGAAACTGCCATCCTTACCTGGTGTGGCCTACATGTGACTCTGGGTCCGCAGCAATGTGGTTGACTCTAACTGCCCTCTGGGCAATTAGGGATGGGCAATGAATGTTGCCTAGCCAGTGACACCCTCATCCTGTGAATGAATAGAAACGTTCAGTGCTAATGGTGCCTGGGCAGGAAGGGATGCCCATCCAAGAGATTCTTTGGCTATGATCAGATAATTAAGAATGGACCCTGGTGAGAACAAGCCCAATGAGCTGGATGGAGTGATATTGGAGGAGGATGCTGTGGTGACCATGACAGTGCCATAAACAGAGGGACAATTTACTTTCCTCAGGCACACAGAATGTCACTTGTGGCTCAGATAAAAGCCATTTGGTGGCTGGGTGGGGAGACCCTTGATTGAAACATTCCAGGAAAGAAAGGAATGGATTTGGGAGACAGAGACACATTGACAGGCTTTGTTGTGGAAAGGGTGTTTGGAGATGGGATGGTCTTTTGTAAATACAGTAACATCAAAGCTTGATTAACTTTGAAGTGTGGAGTGATACTAGCGTCTTAACAGGAGAGAACCATTAGCAATTTGGGCTAGCATGGAACAAAGGATGAGGGGGTTGAATGGTCAGTACTTTACTGGGAGTAGGATTTAAAGAACAAAAAGTGGGTCTTCTGGACAAATCAAGCTCTGATAGTGAATGGGGTGAGATTCGAGAGAAACTAGGGAGACATGAGTTCAGGGCTAGGGCAGGGTGAGTTTTAGAAAAAGTCACAATGACAGAATTGCTGTGCTGCAGAGAGACCATTCATCCCACTGTGTCTACACTAGCTCTCTGAGTAACTTTGACTTCATGTCCTGTAATTTTTCCATAACCCCATATGTTACTTACTTCAAAATAACCTCTAGTACTCTCTTGACTGCTGCAATTGAACCTGCCTCTACCACACTTCTAAGTAGTGTCTTCCAGATGCTAATACTCACTGAGTGAAAAAGGTTGCTCTCACCCTTGCTTTGCTTCTTTCGCAGAACACTTTAAAACTGTATCTTTTATTAGAGCAGGATCGGTTGCTCCTGATCTACTGTGTCCAGATTCCATCATGATTCTGAAAACTTCTATCAAATCTCCTCTTAGCTTTCTCCTCTTCCGGGAAGACAATCCTAACTTCTCTCATCTTTCTGAATAGCTAAATTCCCTCTTCCCTTGAGCCATTCTCAGAAACCTCTTCTACACTGTCTCTAATGTGCTTACATCCTTCCAATAGAGCAGTACCCAGTACTCCAGCTGATGTCTAAGCAGTATCTTATGCAAGTTCAACATAACCGCGTTGCTCTTGTAATCTATTCCCCGATGAATGAAGCTTGGAATTCCTTATACTTTATCTACAGCTTCATCTAATTGTCCTGCTACCTTTCATGACGTATTTGGTCCAAAAGACCCTTTAGAATAGTACCTCTTATTTTATGCTGCCTCTTTATGTGCTTTGTAACATAGTTCATTGCTTTACACTTCTCAACACTGAACTTCATCTGCCTCCTATCTGCCCACTCCACCAACTTGCCAATGCTCTTTTCATGTTCTGCACTGTCCTCCTCAAACTTTACAACGCTTCCAATTTTGTGTCATCTATAAACTTTCAAATTGTCTGCTGCATGCCAAGATCCAGATCATTTGTGTATATCAGAAACAAACAAGGCTGCCAATACTGAATACCGCCCCCCCCCCACCCCCACCAGGAGACCACTACAAGCCTTCCCCCAGTCCAACAAATATCTATCACCAGGAGACCACTACAAGCCTTCCCCCAGTCCAACAAATACCTATCACCAGGAGACCACTACAAGCCTTCCCCCCAGTCCAACAAATACCTATCACCCAGACCTCACTTGTTTTGACCCATCAGCAAATTTTGTATCCATTTTGCTACACTCCATGGTCTATAATTTACCTCACAAGTCTGCTGAGTGACACTTCATCAAATGCTTTATAGAAATCTATACATACCACATCAACATCATTATTCTCATTGACCCTCTCTGTTACCTCTTCAAAGTACTTCCACAAGTTAGTTAGACATGATTTCCCTGCACAAATCCAAGCTTACTCTCCAAAATAATTCACTTTTTTTTCCATATGGCTATTAATCTTACCCCGAATAAATTTTTCTAGAAGTTTCTGTATCAGCAAGGTTAAACTGATTGGTTTATAATTGTAATTGCTGGATTTCTGTAGTCAGGGTGGATTGATGGGAAGAGGTGATGTGGCAGCAGCTGATTGGATAACCTTGCTCTTAGTAAGTCGGATACTCATAGGTTCCCTACACCTTTAGTTGGAGGTGAGGAAGGAGGGAATGGATTAAGAAGATGGTTGACCAACAAGTACTGATTATCAGTCAGATCACTAATAGTATTCTGATTGCCATATTTACAGGGAGGACATGGAGGCTGTCGTGAGGGTGCAGAAGAGGTTCACCAAGATGCTGCCCAGATTAGAGGGTATAAGCTACAAGGACAGGCTAAACAAACATTAGGGGTTGTTTATTTTGGAGTGGTGAAGGCTGAGGGGAGACCTGATTGAAGGTTATAAAACTATGAGAAGCATAGATAAGGTTGATGGACAGAATCTTTTTCCCAGAGTTGAAATGTCTAATACTAGAGTGCATTCATTAAATGTGAGAGGGGCAAAGTCCAAAGAAGATGTGAGGGGCAGTTTTCTCACACAGAGAGTGGTAAGTGTCTGGAATGAGCTACCAGGGTATCGATGGAGGCAGATATGATAGGTGCATTCAAAGGGCTTTTAGATAAGCACATGAATAAACAAGGAATGGAGAGATATGGACCATGAGCAGTTTAATTTGGTGTCATGTACAGCACTTCGTTGGCTGAAGGGCCTGTTTCTCTGCTGTATTGTCCCATGCTCTATGTTCTGTTTGGCCGTGGTGGGTAAGATCTATTGTCCACCTGTAGTGATTGGAACCAGGTGCAGGTGGATCTCATTGACTATGAGATTGCTGATTGGCCAGGCTAACAATCCCAATCAAGGATCTAATAGTCAATGAGATCCACCTGGGCCTGGTTCTGATCAGTCCACAGCAATATACTATGAATTCTGTGTCTCTTAGACCTAAGAGTGTGGTGGTGAGGACGAGTAATTTTGTGGGAGATGAAGGCATCAAAGGTGAGTGTGTGATGAGCAAATGTAGACCTGATTTCTCTGGATATTGCTTGGGATGGAGCAGTTTAGTGACAAACAGAGGCTGGAGAATCTCTTGTTGTTTTCTTTACAGCTGGAAAGACTGAGGAGGGGACCTGATAGGGGTATCTAAGGTTATGAGAAAGACCCCATTACTCCCATTCTCTGCCTTTTACCAGTCAGCCAATCCTCTATCCATGCCGGTACCTTGCCCCTAACACCATGCATTCTTATCTTATTTTGTAGCCTCTTGTGTGGTCTCTTGTAGAAGGAACACCTTATAATTGCTCCAACAATGTGCCCCAGCATCAGCCTTGGAAGAGACCCCCTCTCCTGCTTTTGTGCAGCCTATTACCCCTAATGATGCCCCCTGCTGAGACTGATTTCCATTCAGGCTCAATAAGCCTTTCTCCTATCAAAGGGCCCTCATCACCAAGGGTTTATTTCTGAGGCAGTACCTGGGGAAAAGGTGGGAAAAAAATGGGAAGGGGGGGGGTGGGGAGCAAGAGAGCGACACATACACACATCAAACAAGAGACAAAATGAGAGGGAGGGAACCAATAGGCAAGAACCAAAAAGAGAGGGAATTGAGAGGGAGAAAATGCGAGAAGAAATTTGGTGGTCTTTATTGTGTTAAGTGGAGTTCCTAAAAATCAAATCAAATCAAAATGCAATCAATAACATGATTGCAAGGTTTTGGTGAAGTGTAGAGTTGTGAGATTTGTACAGCCTACAAGGAACTGTTGAAAAACTGAGGTGATATCACAATTCTCATGAGCAAAGAATAATAGATTCTTTCAGCTCAGCTTACCTGCAGTCGATAAGGTGGGTTTCTGTTACTCAATTAAATCGCAGTGATAAATTTGAAAAGTCAATATTTCAGCCAATGTGCCCCCTGTGATAGAGATAAAGGCAGGTTATTGAAACTGCCAGGGGACAGCAGTTTGAGAGAGTTACACAACAGATGTAGCCTTGTGTTTCTCAAGAATGAGACTGTGACATTGTCCTTCACATCATAAGACACGAGAGTAAAACTTAGGCAGCTAAATCTGTCATCAGTGCAAACACAACAACAACTTACACTTACATAACATCCCTGTTGTAAAGCTCCCCAATGTATTTCATCAGAGCATCATCAAGAAAAGTTTAACATCAAGTCATTTTAAGGAGGCTTTAGGATAGCTGGAAGGCCAGTGGTAAAGTCACTAGACTAGTAATCCAGATCCCCAGGTTAATGGCAACATTTAAATTCAATTTAAAAAAATGTGTAGTTCTTAGGGTGAAAGGATGTGGGGGAAAAGCAGGAACAGGGTGCTGAGTTGGATGACCAACTGTGATCATATTGAATAATGGGATAGATTTGAAGGACTGCAAAATCGTGAGGGGTATAGATAAGGTTAAACATAGGTGTCTTTCCCTAGGATGGGGGTGTTCAAGACTATGGGGCACATTTTTGTAGCAAGAGGAGACAGATTTAAAATAGATGTGAGGGGCAACATTTTGCATAGGAGGTGGTTGGCGGCTGGAATGAATTTCCTGAGGATGGTGGATGTGCGCAGTTACAACATTTATAGGACATTTTGGATAAGTCTGTGACTGGGAAAGTTTTGCAGGGAAATGGGTCAGGAGCAGGCAGGTGGAACTAGATTAATTTGGAATTATGTTCGGCATGGACTGGTTGAACCCAAGGGTCTGTTTGTGTTGAATGACTCTATGACTGAATGTGCCTACTCCTGCTCCTACTTCCTCTGTTTCAAGAGACTGAAATGAAGTGCTAGTGATGACATTACTGGCATGACAATCATGTAATCACGTTTTGTTTTATAGAGGGGTAAGTAATTGGGGGCACTGCCTTTCAGGTAAAGAACAAGGGTATAAAGAGGCTATAAGGAAAAACCTTTTTCAACTAGGAGATGGTGGGAATCTGGGACTCACTGCCTGAAAGGATGGTAGAGACAGATGCTCTCATTTTAAGAGCTATGTGGATGAGCACTTGAAATGCCATAGCTATAGTCACTACACACAGCAATGCAGTTGACTTTTAACAGCCCTCTGTATAATTGGAGATGGGCAATAAATGCTAGCCTAGCCTGATACACCCATTTCTCATTGACAACTTTTTTTTTGGAAAGCTTGTGTGAAGACTTGGTCAAGCAGGTAGGTTTTAAGGTGAGTATTACTGGAGGTACTAGGTAGGTTTAGGGTGGGAATGGCTTTTGCCTTAGGCAGCTGAAAGCCTGTCCACTTTGCGGTGGAGAGATCAAAAATTGAGGGTTTGGGAGGGGCCAGAATTGGAGGATCGCAGAGAGCTCGGAGGGCTGTCAGGTTGAATGGAAGGGACCACAGGGGGTGTCACTTCAAAGAGAGGCGCAAGAGGAATTGATGCTGTCTAGCTGCGGGGGGAAAAATGAATAGTGTCAGAAGCAAATAAAGAAAGCAGTAAAGAAGCCAGGCATTGAGAAGGGAACTGGAGAAAGGCCGGAGAGTTCCAAGACATTCTGTCTAGGAAGAGAATCGGTATTACAGACAGTCCGAGACACAAGACATTTGAGAGCCTTGGAAAGATTATTACTGCAACCTCCAAATGTCGAGACAACTTGGTGCCAATAACAATTAGGATGCAATGACTTCGATTAGCCACTGTTGTCCAGCAGGAATATTCTCCTTCCCATTAGATTACTTCCTACAGGTGATGATTAGCAGAGTAAGGGACATTTGCCTGATGAATTTGCGGCAAAGAATTTTACACAGCTGTAATGTTGTGAGTGAACAAATTGATTCACTTTGGCCAGAAACTCAGTACGAGCACTTTGCAGTGATTTGGAAATATTATACTTAATTTGACAACATTTTCCATGCTGCTTATTAAATATTCAGTGCTAATCTAATTGTTGAGGTGGTTTTGAGGAATTGTTGAGAGGGGACGACACTATAAATTGTAGTCGGTAGATATGTTCTAGTCTGAGAAGGATTGAGACTTCACAGCCTGGGTTCTAAACTCTGGAATACTCTCCCTAAACCTCTCTGCCATTCTCTCCTCCTTTTAAAACCACAAGAGCAAAAGATGTAGGAGTAGAAGTAGGCTATTCAGCCCATCAAATGTGTTCTGCCATTGAATTAGATCATCCGCACTTTTCTGCCTTTTCCCAACAAGCCTTGATTCCCTTTAGTGATTTAAAACTCTGTTTATCTTAGCCTTGAATGTACTTAATGACTCACCCTCGACAGCCCTCTGTGGTAAAGAATTCCACTGATTCACTACCCTCTGATGGAAGGAATTCCTCCTTATCTCTGTCTTTAATGGCTGACCTTTTGTTCTGAGATTATTCCCTTTGGTCCTAGATTCTCCCACAAGGGGAAACAATATTTCCACATTTACCCATAAGATCCCTGGATTTTTCAGAAAGGTTGCCTCTCATTTTTCGATATTCCAATGAGTACAGGCCCATCTATTCAACCGTACTCCATAAGACAGTTCCTCCATACCTGGTCTCAGTGTAGTGAAACTTCTCTGGACTGCCTTCAATGCCAGTGCAACTTTTCTTGGGTAAGGGGCCCAAAACCAGCCCCCCGTTCACAATATTCCGGCTGTGGTCTGACTAGTGCCTTGTATAGTTTTAGCAAAACCTCCCCATGTTTGTACTCCAATCCCTTTGATATGGCTGCTCACTTGATTGGCACCACTCCCTCCACTGCCAAAACTCAATAGCAGCAGTGTGTACCAGCGACAAGATGCACTGCAGGAATTCACCAAAGGTCCTCAGACAGCACCTTCCAGACCCCATGACCATGTCTAGCTACAAGGGCAGCAGATACACGGGAACACCACCATAGAACACTACAGCGCAGAACAGGCCCTTGGGCCTTCTGTTGCGCTGACCTGTGAAACCAAACTGAAGCCCGTTTTAAACTGTACTATTCCATTATCATCCTTGTGTTTATGCAATGACCATTTAAATGCCCTTAAACTTGGTGAGTCTACTACTGTTGAGGGCAGGGCATTCCATGCCCTAACTACTCTGAGTAAAGAACTTACCTCTGACATCTGTCCTATATCTATCACCCCTCAATTTAAAGCTATGTCCTCTTGTGTTAGCCATCTCCATCTGAGGAAAAAGGCTCTCGCTGTCCACCCTGTCTAATCCTCTGATCATCTTGTATGCCTCTATTAGGTCACTCTTAACCTTCTTCTCTCTGATGGAAAACAGCTTCAAGTCCCTCAGCCTTTCCTCATAAGACCTTCCCTCCATATCAGGCAACATCCTGGTAAATCTCCTCTGCACACTTTCCAATGCTTCCACATCCTTCCTATAATGCGGTGACCAGAACTATATGCAATACTCCAAGTGCGGCCTGCAAATTCCACTCCAAGCCAATCACCATCCTGACTAGGAAGTTTATTATCATTCCTTCCCTGTCGTTGGGTCAAAATCCTGGAATTCCCTGCCTAGGGGCATTGACCCACAATGCAGTACATGGACTGCAACTGTTCACGGAGGCAGCTCACTACTATCTTCTCAGTAGCAACATGGGAGGGACAATAAATTCTGGCCAGACAGTGATGCCTACATCTCTCGAATGATTTAAAAATAAATAAAGGCCAACATCCCATTTGCCCTCTGTTTTACCAACTGAATTTGGATGCCAGATTTTTATGATTCATGGACATCCCAAATCCCTCTGTTCTGTAGCTTTCTGCAATCTTTCTCTATTTAAGTAATATTCAGTTCCCCTATTCTTCCTGCCAATGTGTTAACTTTACATTATCCACATTATTTTCCATCTGCTAAGCTTCTTCCCACTTGCTTAACCTGTCTAAATCCCTATGCAAACGCTTTGTGTCATTCTCACCACTTGCCTTCCCACCTATTTTGTGTCCTTTGCACACTTAGCTATAGTACATTCGATTTCCTCATCCAAGTAATGAATATATACTTTAAATAATCGTGGCCCCTAGCACTGATTCCTGTGGTACACCACTAGTTACAGGTTGCCATCCCTGAAAGTGCAACCCTGCCCTCCACCAATCCTAACTCTGTTTTATTAGTTAGCCAATCCTCTGTCCATGTTAACATACAACTCCAACATTCTGGACTGTAACCTTTTTCATAGCTTAATGTTTGGTACTTTATTCTCCCTGAAAACTTGAATATATTACACCTACTACTTTCCCTTTATTTATCCCATTTGTTACCTCCTTAAGGATTTGTAATAAATTTGTCAGACAAGATTTCCCTTTCCTAAACCATGTTGCCTCTACTTGATCATATTGTAATTTCCAAACACTCCACCTTTCCATATTTTATCACAGACTCTTAACCCTTTCCCAATAGCAGTCGCTGAGCAAATTGGCCTTTGTTTGCTGTTTCTTTCTCTGCTTCCTTACTTCAATGAAAGTGGTGCGCTGACGGTTTTCCAATCCTCTCAGACTTTTCTAGAATCTAGACCCCCTGTGAAGTTACTACCAATACGCTACAGTGCAAATTGGAGGAGCAGTGTCTCACCTTCAAACTAGGCACTTTACAACCTTCTGGGCTCGATATTGAGTTCAGCAACTTCAAATCACAAACCCATTTATTCACTTTATTTTAGCTTTACATGTCACATCCTCTGTCACCATGTCCTCCTTCCCCTCCCCCACACCCCAGAGGGCCACTCTGTTCTTTCCTGTCTGGCAGTTAGACGTATCATTGTCCTGCCATTCTCAAATCCTGAACACTTGATCTGAACTATCAACATCTTTTCTGCCCCAGCATTCCACCCCCTCCCTCAAATATTGCATAAATGCTGCCCTCTCCAAACTTCAATTCATCTATGAAGGGTCATTCAAGACATGAAACATTAGCTATCTCTCTCTCTCTCTCCATGGATGCTGCCTGACCTGCTGTGATCTCTAGCATCTGCTGTTTTCAGAACAAATTCTGGCATCTGTAGTATTTTGCACTTGCACTACCTCTATTATTAAGGCATTGCCTAAAATTTAACACTTTGACCAAACTTTTATCCACCTATCCTAATATAACCTTATGTGGCTCAACATTTGATAATGCTCCTAAGCTGCACCTTGGGGCAGCTTATTAACTTTGTCTGTTGTTTAAGGCAGTAAGGACAAGAAAGCGTCATCACAAGGTGACTTCTGTACATCAGGATATAAAGGACTCTTCCAAAGAGGAACCAAGCAGTTTGTTTATTTTTGTGCTGTTGACTTAAGCCTCCTAAGTGAAGGGCACAAATCTCAGATGCAGTGTGACGACCTAATAAGTTTTAAATGCAATAAACATTTTGTGAAGTCTGAGCCTCTCTTCAGCCTAAGACATTGTGTGGCCACCCTTCCTTGCATGGCATCAGTAATGTCGACTATTAAGAAAAAGATGGACTGGTGGTAAGAAATCTACACAACCTGTACGAGATGTGTGCCAGCAGCATTGGCACACTGATCAGGAATATCAAAATGCGTTGTGCTTATCAAAGGGCCTGTTGGATCCTACACTTTATGACTGTATTTCTCTCCCACAATTTTTTAGATTCATATAGCACAGAGATAGATCCTTCCATGCTGACCATATATCCTAACTTAATCCAGTACTATTTGCCAGCATTTTGCCCACTTCTCTCTAAACCCTTTCTATTCATAGAACCGTCCAGACGTCTTTTAAATGTTGTAATTGTACCAGCCTCCTCCACTTCCTCTGGCAGCTCATTCTGTACGTGCACCACCCCCCCCCCCCCCCCCCCGGGTGAAAAAATTGCCCCTCAGTTCCCTTTTATATCTTTCCCCTCTCACCTTAAACCTGCACGCACACGCACACGCAGGAGAAGACACCCTGACTATGTACCCTGTACATGCACCTCATCACATTCCTGCCCTGTGTAAGAACACGATGGAGACTGTGTAACAGAAATGAATAGACCCCTCAATCCATGAGCCAAGCTACTTATTTGGAAAGGAATAGGTTCAGGCACCAGAGATACATCAGCATTCTGGCTGCATTGTTGTTGTTATTAGGAGGTGCAAGAACATTCTATGACTATACCTACCTGTAGGCTATTTCTTGGGATTTACAAACTACGAACTGGTTTGGTGATTTCTCAGTTCCAAGTACCAAAGAATTATTGAAAAGTACCTTTATAAACTCCTGAATGATTTGCTGTAAACCAATTTTTGCAGGGAATTTTCTTGCCACATGACCTTTACGCCATTTTGGTACTTCAGCTGTAGTTGGTGGTCTTGCCCTACATTTTCAGACAACATGAATAGCAATAAACATCACACTTTTTATCAGAAAAATAACAACTGAGGCCTAGATGTGTTAGGGTAATCATGACTATATAGGCCATAGGAATCCATCCCAATTTTCAGTGTGTCAGGTGAGTGGTTTTTTTTTTGTGTTTATGGAAGGTGGATGTCACTAGCCAGGCCAGCACTTATGACCCATCCATAATTGCCCCAGAGAGCTGTTGAGAGTCAACCCAAACTTTAGGTTTAAGGTGAGAGGGGAAAGACTTAAAAGGGACCTAAGGCGCAATTCTTTCATATTGAATGAGGTGCTGGGGAAGTGGTGGAGGCTGGTACAATTACAACATTTAAAAGGCATCTGGATAGGTACATGAATAGGAAGGGTTTAGAGAGATAAGGGCCAAATAGGACTAGATTAATTTAGAATATTGGGTTGCCATGGACGAGTTGGACCAATGGGATGGTTTCTCTCCTGTACAACTCTATGACTCAATTAGACCCCCAATTTCTGAATTCTATTGAATTCAGATTCTATCTTCCATGATGGGACTGTGAACTTGTGTCCCCAGAACATTACCTGGGTGTCTGGGAGAGTAGTCTAATGATTATACTACCCGGCCATCACAATTTATGAAGCACGAGAGATTTTCGTGTAGCATTTGGAGACCATTGGGTAGATTTTGACTTAGTGCATGGCAGCCTATTAATGAGCTATTACCCATTTAGCATAATCACGCAGTATATTAAAATCCATCTCATTGTCTCCAGATGACCTACAGCATCACAAACTCTTCGCCTCTTTTTCAATTCCATTAATCTGACTCATTAGTATTCCCCTCAATGAGTCTAATCAACTTAATTTAAACTATCCATTAGCCTGGATCACCCACAATCCATTTTTACAATGCAACCATATTAATATAAAATAGTCACATTGTTCCTATTACACTGTAACACTTTCAAATACCCTGGCTTCTTAAGGGCCAATAGGAATAGCCTCCTCATTATTAAAATGAATGGCCCTTTGCTGTCATATGAATAACCTTTTCTTCCATTTTGTAATATCTTTATAATCGAGAAACTAAAGTTCTTTTTGAAATTGCTGGGATTTTTTTTTAAAGCCGCTGCAATCTTTTCATTCTGGGTTGCTCAGAGCAGATTTCTGATATTTAGAACATCGAACAATACAGCGCAGAACAGGCCCTTCGGCCCTCGATGTTGCACTGACCTGTGAGCTAATCTAAGCCCATCACCCTACACTATCCCATCATCATCCATATGCTTATCCAAGGACTGTTTAAATGCCCCTAATATGGCTGAGTTAACTACATTGGCAGGCAAGGCATTCCGTGCCCTTACCGCTCTTTTTGATTTGAAAATTTGATTTTCAATTCCTGCAGACTCCCAAATTAGTTGATGATAATGCATGAACAAGCAGCAATTGTTCCCATGATGCTTTATCTGCCCATGTTTGGCAGTGTTACCGCACAGATTCTGACTCATATCTCTTCAAGTGTTAGAAAACTTAAAACTATGTGGCATTTCTTGTCGCAACCAATACAGAACAACCTTCAATTGCTCAGATTAATTGTACCATCTATAACCTGCAATCACTGAGGGCCTCTCTTCAGCACCTTCCATACTTTCCATGACCTCTCCCATCTCAAAGGGCAAGGGCAGCGTGTACATGGGAGCCCCACTTCCTGCAGGTGAAGAAGGTGTTTGGTACGGTTGCCTTTATTGGTCAGTGTATAGTAGTTGGGATGCCATGCTGCGGTTGCATGAGACATTGGTTAGGCCACTTTTGGAATATTGCATTGAATTCTGGCCTCCCTGCTACAGGAAAAATGGGAAAAGTGAAAGGGTTCTTCATGGAATTTGCACTTTCTCCCTGTGTCTGAGTGGGTTTCCTCTGGGTGCTCCGGTTTCCTCCCACCGTCCAAAGATGTGCAGGCTAGGTGCGTTGACCATGGGAAATACAGGGAAAGGGTAGAGGCTGAGTCAGGTTAGGATGCTCTTCAGAAGATTGGTGAGGATACGATGGGCCAAATAGCCTGCTTCCACACTGACTTTCTCAACATCATAGAAAGTCTACAATCTGTGGAATTATTTACCAGGGAGGGCTGTCGAAGCTGTGTTACATTTGCATGAAGGAGTTAAAGCTCTTGGGGCTAAAGAGATCAGAGTGTGGCGAGAAAGCAAGCATTTGGATTGGAGAATCAACCATGATCATATTGACTGGCAAGAGCCAACTCGAAGGGCCGAATGGCTGTCTCCTGCTCTTGTCTTCTATGCTGCTACATTCAAGGCTGAAGTAGACAGATTTTTTTTTTATTAATACTGGTATCAGGAGTTATGGGGATTAAAAAAAAACAGGAAAGTGGAGTTGAGGATGACCAGATCAGCCATGATCTCACTGAATGGTGGAACAGATGGGCTGAATGGCCTACAACTGTTCCAAAGTCTTCTGAGTTCTTGAGATTCTGGACTGCACTGTATGAAAAAGGTGGTGGGCCGAATGGAAGAGGTCTTTCAAAAAGCTAGCACAGGCTTGGTGGGCCAAATTGCCTTCATCTATGCTGTGAGTAAATGACACAGCAGTGTCCCAAAAATCTTGACTGCAAGATATATGGCTAAGCCTGAAATAGCTTCCCCTCCCTGCTCTGATCTGTAATTAGGCTAAATTTCTTTATCGGAGACTGGTAAGTAATCGGCTGGGCACCATGTTTTTGATCTCTATTGAGCTTTGGGGAAGAAATTTCTGGATTAACTCAGGATAAAGGCATTGCTGCCCATGTTCCCAACCTTCTAGTATTTCCCTGGAATCTCCAGGAATTAAAGACTAATCTTCAGAACTCTGCATTGATCAATTCCCAGGGAAAAAATCACTAGAGGGCACAAATAATAATTGTCTTCACTTAAGAATTAATCTTCAAACAACTTGGTGATGAATAATAAAACATTATTGATGGGGAAGGAAAAGAAAATCATTTAATTGGGGAGTTTTGCGTTCTAATTGGTCGATATGTCATTTGGTTCTGGTCTTCCTGCCTTAGGAAATATGTTAAACTTGAAAGCGTTCAGAAAAGATTTACAAGGATATTGCTGGGGTGGGAGGGTTTGAGATGTCGGAAGGGGCTGAGCAGGCAGCGGCTATTTTCCCGGAGCATCGGAGGCCGAGGGATGACCTTATAGAATTGTATGAAATCATGAGGGGCATGGTTAGGGTGATTAGTCAAGGTCTTTTCTCCAGGGTAGGGAGTCCAAAACTAGGGGGCACAGGTTTAAGGTGAGAGGGTCAACGTTTTCCTGTAGAGTGTGGTGTGTGCGCGGAATGAGCTACTGGAGGAGGTGTTGGGGGGCTGGCACAATAACATTTAAAAGGCACCTGGATGGGTACATGAATGGGAAAGGTTTTAGAGGGATGTAGGCTAAATGCTGGCAAATGGCACTAGATTAATTTAGGATATTTGGATAGCATGGATGAGTTGGACCAAAGGACCTGTTCCTGTGCTGGTCACCTCTATGACTGTCAGAGGTCCAATGATGTGAGAGAGGGCAGAGCAGATGGAGAGGGGCAATATCTCCAGGAGTACACCCAACCAGTGCTGACAACCCTGGATGCTGGCAATTAATGACCACCTCTCGTTACCTCTGCTCGAGTCTGTGTAGTTTGGCGACTCTCAGGTTGTGAGTTCTTGAATGTGGAGCAAGGACCAATGGAAGAATGCTGATGTAGTTCCAGACAGAATGGAGTGTGACTTGACGTCCTCCTTGATGATAGAGGACACGGGTTCAGAACGTTTTATTGAAGGAGCCTTGGTGAGTTGCTGCAGTGCAGCCTGTAGATGGCACACATTACAGCTCCTGTGTATGAGTGATAATGGGAACTGCAGATGCTGGAGAATCCAAGATAATAAAATGTGAGGCTGGATGAACACAGCAGGCCCAGCAGCATCTCAGGAGCACAAAAGCTGATGTTTCAGGCCTAGACCCCTCCATCGGAGAGGGAACTGGAATGGAGAGGGGGAGGTGGACCGAAGATAGATAGATAGAGAGAAAACAAGATGGGGTAGAGAGGAGAGTATAAGTGAGGAGGTAGGGAGGGAGATAGGTCAGGTCAAGGAGGCGGGATAAGGTGGTAGATAGGAAATGGAGGTGCGGTTTGAGGTGGGAGGAAGGACAGGTTAAGGAAGCAGAGACAGGCTGGGCTGGTTTTGGGATGCAGTGGGGGGGAGGGGACGAACTGGGCTGGTTTTGGGATGCGGTGGGGGAAGGGGAGATTTTGAAGCTGTGAAGTCCACATTGATACCATTGGGCTGCAGGGTTCCCAAGCGGAATATGAGTTGCTGTTCCTGCAACCTTCGGGTGGCATCATTGTGGCACTGCAGGAGGCCCATGATGGACATATCGTCTAAAGAATGGGAGGGGGAGTTAAAACGGTTCGCGACTGGGAGTTGCAGTTGTTAGTTGTGAACCGAGCGGAGGTGTTCTGCAAAGCGGTCCCCAAGCCTCTGCTTGGTTTCCCCAATGTAGAGGAAGCCACACCGGGTATAGTGGATACAGTATACCACATTGGCAGATGTGCAGGTGAACCTCTGCTTAATGTGGAAAGTAATCTTGGGGCCTGGGATAGGGGTGAGGGAGGAGGTGTGGGGGCAGGTGTAGCATTCCCTGCGGTTGCAGGGGAAGGTGGTGGGGTTGGAGGGGTGTGTGGAGCAGACAAGGGAGTCACGGAGAGAGTGGTCTCTCCAGAAGGCAGACAAGGGTGGGGATGGAAAAATAGCTTAGGTGGTGGGGTCGGATTGTAGATGGCGGAGGTGCTGGAGGATGATGCGTTGTATCCGGAGGTTGGTGGGGTGGTACGTGAGAACGAGGGGGATCCTTTGGGGGCGGTTTGTGGCGGGGGTGGGGTGTGAGGAATGTGTTGCGGGAAATGCGGGCGACGCGGTCAAGGGAGTTCTTGACCACTGTAGGGGGAGGGAGTTGCGGTCCTTGAAGAACGTGGACATCTGGGATGTGTGGGAGTGGAATGCCTCATCCTGGGAGCAGATGCAGTGGAGGTAGAGGAATTGGAAATAGGGGATGGAATTTTTGCAGGAGCGTGGGTGGGAGGAGGTGTATTCTAGGTAGCTGTGGGAGTCAGTGGGCTTGAAATGGACATCAGTTTCTAGCTGGTTACCTGAGATGGAGACTGAGAGGTCCAGGAATATGAGAGATGTGTTGAAGATGGCCCACGTGAACTTGAGATTGGGGTGGAAGGTGTTGGTGAAGTGGATGAACTGTTCGAGCTCCTCTGGGGAGCAAGAGGTGGCGCCGATACAGTCATCAATGTTACGGAGGAAGAGGTGGGGTTTGGGGCCAGTGTAGGTGTGGAAGAGGGACTGTTCCACATAACCTACAAAGAGGCAGGCATAGCTGGGGCCCATGCGGGTACCCATGGCCACCCCCTTTGTTTGTAGGAAGTGGGAGGAATCGAAAGAGAAGTTGTTGAGGGTGAGGCTGAGTTCGGCTAGGTGGATGAGGGTGTTGGTGGAGAGGGACTGGTTGGGTCTGCGGGACAGGAAGAAGCGGAGTGCCTTAAGGCCATCTGCATGGGGAATACAAGTGTATAGGTACTGGACGTCCATGGTGAAAATGAAGTGTTGGGGGCTAGGGAATTGGAAGTTCAGGAGGAGGTGGAGGGCATGGGTGGTGTCACAGACGTAGGTGGGGAGTTCCTGGAGCAAAGGGGAGAAAATGGAGTCCAGATAGGTGCAGATGAGTTCGGTGGGGCAGGAACAGGTGGAGACAATAGGTCGACCAGGGCAGGCAGGTTTGTGGATTTTGGGAAGGAGATGGAAACGGGCCGTGCGGGATTGGGGAACAATAAGGTTGGAGGCTGTGGATGGGAGGCCCCCTGAGGTGATGAGGTCATGGATGGTGTTGGAGATGATGGTTTGGTGCTCGGGGGTGGGGTCACGATCAAGGGGCACACCCCCCCCCCCCCCTCCCTCACGCCCATCCCAGGCCCCAAGATGACCTTCCATATCAAGCAGACGTTCACCTGCACATCTGCCAATGTGGTACATTGTATCCGTTGCACCTGGTGTGGCTACCTCTACATTGGGGAAAGCAAGCGGAGGCTTGGGGACTGCTTTGCAGAACACCTCCCCTCGGTTCGCAACAAACAACTGCACCTCCCAGTCACGAACCATTTCAACTCTTTTTCCACCCTCCCCCCCCCCCCCCCCCCCCCCCCCCCCCCCCCCCCCCCCCCCCCCCCAATTCCTCAGACGACATGTCTGTCATGGGCCTCCTGCACTGCCACAATGATGCCACCCGAAGGTTGCAAGAACTGCAACTCATATTCCGCTTGGGAACCCTGCAGCCCAATGGTATCAATGTGGACTTCACCAGCTTCAAAATCTCCCCTTCCCCCCCACTGCATCCCAAAACCAGCCCAGCCTATCTCTGCTTCCCTAACCTGTTCTTCCTCTCACACATCCCTTCCTCCCACCTCAAGCTGCACCTCCATTTCCTACCTACTAACCTCATCCCGCCTCCTTGACCTGTCCCCTCTCTACCTCCCCACCTATACTCTACTCTCCACCTATCTTCTCCTCTACCCATCTTCGGTCGGTGTCCCCTTCTCTCCCTATTTATTCCAGAACCCTCTCCCCATCCCCCTCTCTGATGAAGGATCTAGGCCCGAAACGTCAGCTTTTGTGCTCCTGAGGTGCTGCTTGGCCTGCTGTGTTCATCCAGCCCCACACTTTGTTAGCTCCTGTGTATGAACTGTGTTTAGAAACGAGATCGGGGATTGTCTCTGATCGTCCAACACTAAATAGGGGCACACAGGGAGATTGTCTCCAGGAAAGCAGTATCACAAGACTTGGCACAGCCAGTCAGAACTGTTTCATCAATAACCTGTTTTTGGCTGAGGTTGCGGTCAAAAGATGAATACTACCCAGTATCAACCAGCACCACACTGCTTCCCATGTCTAGGTTTAATCACAGAGGGGAGTCAGGGAGAAATATCTGGCTCGTGCTATTGCTGCCCTGGGAGTGTTTGATGGGTACAGTATAGAGTGAGCTTTACTCTGTATCTAACCCCTGTGCTGTTACTATCCTGGGAGTATTTAATGGGGACAGTTTAGAGGCTTTACCCTGTGTTTGACCCCATGCTGTACTTGGCCTGGGAGTCTTTGGGGACAGTATAGAGCGAGCTTTACTCTGTATCTAACCCTGTGCTATATCTGGCCTGGGAGTGATTTGACATTAAATTGACGAAGAAAGAAGAGTGAAAGTTTCAACTTGCGTTGTTCAGTTTTCCCTTCGCATCTTCTCTTCTAGGCATGAGCACCTACACTGATAAGCTCTTCAAGTTTCGGAATGGAAGGTGGGAAGACATCCTGAGTGATGAGATCAACGTGCACAGAGGAGTTGCCAACCGTTTTGCTGGCCGCTCAGTCGCATGTGTGGATCGGAAGGTAAATAGAATACCACAATAATACATTCCATTCCTGTTTGTGTCCTCTCCCAGATGGAAGTTGCACATGCTCCTTTGCCCCGCTGTATATCCCATTCCAACAGTAACTTGCACTTATAGCTGCTTTAATGCAGTTAAATGTTTTGTGGATCATTATCAAACAAAATTTCATTTCAGAAAGTATTGAGAGGTGAGCGATAACTTGGCCAAAGCTTAGGTTTTAAGGAGGAACATTAGAGAAGAAGAGCACTTCAGGAGGGAAATTCCAGAGTCTGGGGCTTAGTAGGTTGCAGACATGATTGGATGGGCTGAATGACCTGCTTCTGCATACCTATGGTAAATTGGTAGAACAATTAGATTAGTCTCACCGAATGCTAGATTTGGAAGATCACTGAGAGCCTGTCATGTACACGTTTGGGGTGCAGTGATTAATAATGGTTCCAGTTCCAAGTGGCCATAAGAAGGACATAAGAAATAGGGCAGGAATAGGCCATTCGGCCCTCGAGTCTGCTCAGCCATTCAATAAGATCATGGCTGATTGCACGCACCCACTTTCCTGCCTTTTCCTGTGATTTCCCTACGGATTAAGAATTTATCACACTCAGCCTTAGATATACACAAGAACTCGATCACCACAGATCTCCCTGTGACTAGAAGTTCCAAAGACACTCAACCCTCTGAGAGAGAGAATTCTTTCCCCCATCTCAATCTTAAATTGGTGTCCCTTTATTTTGAGACTGTGCCCTCCAGTCCCAGACTCTCCCATAAGGGAAACATCTTCTCAGCATTCACCCCATCAAGCCCCTGCTGGTAGTTTGTTCTGAACATAAAGGACTGTGTGAATGAGACAAGAGTACTGAATGCCTAATTATTCAAGGAGCACAAGTACGCCATTCAATTCATCGAACATCGTCAAAGCAGCATGGGCATGTACCGGCAGTAAATGCCTGCTTCTGTGGTAGGTGCTGGGTGAAGCTCAGATAGCAAAACTGCAGATACTGGAGTCAGGGGCAACGCGGTGTGGACCTGGAAGAACACAGCAGGCCAGGCAGCGTGAGAAGAGCAGGAAAGATGATGTTTGTCTTACCCATGAGGCTAACCTGTGGAAAGGATGAAGCTAATCTGAGAAACTTAGTACTTGTGCAGCTGAGTTCACTTTCACTGACAAAATAGATGATCAAATAGGTGACATTGCCATGGAATTCTCACTAGGCCCAGCCCTTGCTGACATTTCTATTGGTTACCATGGGAAGCATGTCTTTAACTGATGACCTCTAGCTTCCTATGCCTTGCATGTTATGGGCATGTAGATGACCTACTGTAATCTGTAGCTGCATCAAAGAATTCTTTTACAATTCTTTTTTAGTCATTCGTGGGACATGAGTGTCACTGACTGGGCCAGCATTTATTACCCATTCCCAGTTGTCCTTGAGAAGGTGATGGTGAACTGCCGCCTTATACCCCTGCAGCCCATGTATTAGTTGAAAAGTCTGCAATGCATTCTCGACTGAGCAAGTAAAGACTTCAGCGATAACAAGGTGTAGAGCTGGATAAACACAGCAGCATCAGAGGAGCAGGAAGGCTGACATTTCGGGCCAAGACCCTTCTTCAGAAATGCCTTCACTTGTCAGTAAACACATTGGGATTCCGACAGACCCATACGTGACATGATCAGTCTTAGTGGCAGTAAATTTTGTAACATTTTCTCAACTTTTTTTAATTGTTTGTTCCCAATTATTACGCATCAGTCGAGTAAATAGTGAGATTAATAAACAGTTTCCAGGCCCTTCCCACTTCAAGATATAATGATAGCATCGTTGCACCGTGGAAGTTGGCCATTCAGACTGTTCTAACCCTCCAAAAAGCACTCCACACGTAGCATGACTAATCCGCCTAATCTGCGGGAGGAAACCTACACAGACATGGGAAGAACATTACAAACTCTGCACAGTCACCTGAGGCTGGAATTGAACCCCTATCCCTCTGAGCTGGGAGACAGCAGTGCTAACCAATGAGCCACCCTAATAGCTTTGGTAAATGGTGCAATCAGCAACACTTTTGCGACCAGATAACCTAACCTTACGTACAGAGAAATGTCCTCGTGTCTCTTTTAATCTGAACCTTCATTTTGGAGCAGAAGGTATGAAAGCTGGCATAACAAGATGTAGAGCTGGATGAACGCAGCAGGCCAAGCAGCATCAGAAGAGCAGGAAGGCTGACTTTTTGGGCCAAGACCCTTCTTCAGAAATGGGGAAGGGGGTTCTGAAATAAATAGGGTGAGGGGGGAGGTGGATTGAAGATGGATAGAGGAGAAGATGGGTGGATAGGAGACAGACATGTTGAAGAGGCGAGGATGGAGCCAGTAAGGGTGAGTGCAGGTGGGGAGTTAGGGAGGGGATAGGTCAGTCCAGGAAGGACGGACAGGTCAGGGAGGCAGGGTGAGCTTAGTAGGTGGGAGGAAGGACAGGTTAGGGAGGCAGGGATGAGCTGGGCTGGTTTCGGGATGCGGTGGGGGGAGGGGAGATTTTGAAGCTTGTGAAGTCCACATTGATACCATTGGGCCGCAAGGTTCCCAAGCGGAATATGAGATGCTGTTCCTGCAACCTTTGGGTGGCATCATTGTGGCACTGCAGGAGGCCCAGGATGGACATGTCATCTGTGGAACGGGAGGGGAGGTTGAAATGGTTTGCAACTGGTAGGTGCAGTTGTTTAGTGCAAACCGAGCGTAGGTGTTCTGCAAAGCAGTCCCCAAGCCTCTGCTTGGTTTCCCTGATTGTAGAGGAGGCCACAACGGGCACAGCAGATACAGTATACCACAGTGGTGGATGTGCAGATGAACATCTGTTTGAGGAAGGTTTTCTTGGGGCCTGGGATGGGGTGAGGGAGTAGGTGTGGGGGCAGGTGTAGCATTTCCTGCGGTTGCAGGGAAAAGTGCTGGGTGTGGTGGGGCTGGAGGGGAGTGTGGAGCAGACAAGGGAGTCATGGAGAGAGTGGGCTCTCTGCAAAGCAGACAAGGGTGGGGAGGGAAAAATATCTTTGGGGTCGGATTGCAGATGGTGAAAGTGTTGGAGGATGCTGCATTGGATCTCGAGTTTGGTGGGATGGTACATGAGAATGAGGGGGATTCTGTTTTGGCTGTTATTGTGGCGAGGGGGGTGTGAGGGATGAGTTGTGGGAAATGTTGGAGACACGGTTGAGGGTGTTCTCGACCACTGCTGTTGCGGTCCTTGAAAAACGAGGACATCTGAGATGTACAGGAGTGGTATGCCTCCTCCTGGGAGCAGATGTGATGGAGGCGAAGGAATTGGGAATAGGACAAGGTGTAGATCCGGATGAACACAGCAGGCCAAGCAGATAAGAAAGCCCTTCTTTTTGCAAAGTGCAGGGGGAAATCCGAAACTCTTCCTCTCAGAAGGTTGTTGAGATTGTGAAAGCAATGGGGCCCATTGACAGTTTCTGAACAGGAAATCAATAGATTTTTGTTGGGTGAACATCAAATATTCACGTGTCCATTGGTGTCAGATGTTTGGCGGGTGTACAGGGGTGGGAGGCTTTGGTAGGAAGCCAAAGAACCCCGAGTGACTCTACTAGGGGATGGCAAGTTTGATTTTTGAATTCGAGGAGAGTTGCTGAATTGCTAAAACACAAAGGACAACTTATTTTGACAAATGCAAACATTGCATGATAAAACTCAAAGACTTGACATCCTTTTTATTTTTAAATCAATATTGAATAGACAAAGAGGAGATATTTGAACAAAGACTACTCCCACTCGGTTTCGCAACCTCAAACACTGATAATACAGTAATTAAAATCCTAATTCACACAGTTATTGTAACTATGTATGGATTCATCATAATGCAAATTGATATTGCCCTTGTAATTAGTATTAATGAAAATACAAAGCGGTCCTTCACTTTGCGTTGCTAATGCACTGGAAATTAATAAGAATAAGATGGGTTATCATAAATTAGAGGGAGGTGATGGCCTAGTGTATTTTCACTAAACTATTAATCCAGAAACCCAGGAAATGATCAGGGGGCTTAGATTCAAATTCCGCTGTTGCAGAGGGTAGAAATTGAATTCAATTAAAAATCTGGAATTAAGAGTCTAATAATGACCATGAATCCATTGTCGATTGTCAGGAAAAACCCATCTGGTTCACTAATGTCCTTTAGGCAAGGAAACTGCCGCCCTTACCTGGTGTGGCCTACATGTGACTCCAGACCCACAGCAATGTGGCTGGTTCTTTCTCAACTGTACTGTGTGCAATTTGGCATAACCAATAAATACTAGCCAAGCCAGTGATGCCTAAATCCTAAAATAAAAGGAATTATCCGAGGTGAAAGTAATCAGTGTGTTTGTTGGATAAGGCCACATTCAAGCCCCCACCTAATTGGAATCTCAAACTCACCAAAGCTCCTTAGAAACCACCTTCCAAACCCACAACCACTTCCAGCTTGGAGGGCAAGGGCAGCAGACACATGGGAACACTACCACCTTCAAGTCCATTCACCATCTTGACTTGGAAATTTATCACTGTTCCTTCACTGTCACTGGAATTCCCACCCTAACAGCAAGCAGTAAATGCTGGGTCCAGCCAGTAACACCCACATCCCATGAATAAATAAGTCACCTGAGAGGTCCTTTCCCAAAAGACCAAGTACATTTCTTGAGGAGGCCGGTTTCTATGCGGAAGTACAGGCTAGAGAGAGAGCTTTCCACAGATAAACAATTTCCAGGAATAGAGTTGAAATAAATCTCCACACAAAGATGTTCGTAGGAACCTTCTGTTCAAAGATGATAGTGTGATCCATGTTTTATTCTGTCATGGAATCTGTGCTTCATCAGCAAAGCCAATTGTCCTTCCTGGTGGAAACTTGTTGTGATAGTTCAATGGTCACTATTACTAAGAAGATATTGAATTCCAGATTTATTAATTAAATTTAAACTCTACTATCCACCAAGGTGTGACTGGAACTCGTAACTGCAGACAGTTAGCCTGGGCTTCAGGATTATTGGGCAGTGACATTTTCAGAATGTCGCCATCTCCCCTGATAAAATTGTTCACATGTCCGTCGTGGCCACATTTCAGAAGTACACTGTTGGGTGTAAAGAACTTTGGGACATCCTAAGGCTGTGAAAGATGCTATTCAAATGCAAGTTTCTTCCTTTTTTGTTTCTTTTTAATGCCCCTCCTATAAATGAACGTGCCTTTGAAACTGGAGTTCACATTTTAAAAGTATTCAGTCATAACGCAGGGTGTCGCCGGCTGGGTATTTATTACCTGTCCCTACTTGCCCCTTGAAGGTGATGGTGAGCTGTCTTTTTGAGCCACTACAGCCCATGTGCTGTGGGTAGACCCACAATGCCCTTAGGGAGAGAATTCCACGATTTTTGACCCAGCGACACTGAAGGAACAGTGATATTTTCCCAAGTCAGGATAGTGACTGGCTTGAGGGGAACTTGCAAGGGGTGGTGTTCCATGTATCTGCTGCCCTCGTCCTTCTAGATGGATGAGGTTATGGGACGACATGTCAAATAATGAGTTAAGTGTTTTCCCTAATGCCTTTCATGAATCAGGATATCATAAGGTGCTTCACAGCCAATTAGTCAAGTACGTTTGGAAGTGAACTTCATTCTGTAACGTTGGAAACACTGCAGCCACTTTGCAATATTTTATAAAGAGTAACATCATCGTAACTACATAATCGGTTTTAGTGATGTTGATTGAGGGATTAACATTCAGAATACTGGGGAGAGCCTATAAATGAATTTTGTGCATTTAAGATGTTGTCGGGAATGGAGGGTTTGATCTATAAAGATAGACTGGGACTCTCTTTCACTGGAGTGTAGGAGGTTGAGGGGTGACCTTATTGACATTTACAAAATCATAAGGAGCAAAGATAGGGTGAAAGATATGGGCCTCTTTCCTAGGGCGAGGGTATCTTTTAAAAAAAACTAGGGGGCTTTTTAATAAGGTGAGAAAGTTTTTGAAAAAGGACGTGGTTGGGGGTGGGGGGGGGTCACCATTTTTCTGCAGAGAGTGCTTCGTGTGTGGACTGAACCTCCAAAGAAAATGAGGGATGCAGGTACAGTTACAATGTTTAAAAAGGTATTTGTGAAAGTCCTGAATAGGAAGCGCTTGAAGGGATATGGGCCAAATGCAGGCAGGTGGGACTAGTTTAGTTCAGGAACATGGTAAGTGTGGACTGTCTGTTTCCATGCTGTATGACTCTGACTCAATAACTCCATGGTCCTGCATACAGAAACAAAATAAACAAAGAGTTAATCTTCATCTTTTTGTTGGCGCTGGCAGGAAAAGTGACTCAGGACTCCCAAATTTCCTAAATGCAGTGGTAACAATGAGAGGTCATGGCCTACTTTAGTATTCCAGTTCCCAGTACATTTGTCTGGAGAAACAAACAGGAATAACTGGAGAAGCTCAACAGGTTCCAAAGAAGGGTCAATGGACCTGAAACAGTACTTCTGCTTTCTCTCCACAGGTGCTGCCAGACCTGGCTTTCTCCAGCTCTCGCTCGCGCGTTCAAAACATCTGCAGTTTAGATTTGAGACAATGGGAACTGCAGATGCTGGAGAATCCGAGATAACAAAGTGTGTGGCTGGATGAACACAGCAGGCCAAGCAGCATCTCAGGAGCACAAAAGCTGATGTTTCGGGCCTAGACCCTTCATCAGAATCTAGGCCCGAAACGTCAGCTCTTGTGCTCCTAAGATGCTGCTTGGCCTGCTGTGTCCATGCAGTTTTGATTTATTGACTGTTCTAGGGGCATGGAGAATGGTGACATTTGAACTCAGTCAAAAAACTGGAATTAAGGGGTCAGACTTTCGGTCATCAGGTAACCACTGTTGATTAAAGCCCATCTGGTTCAATGATGACCTTTTAGGGAAGAAAATTTTGCCATCCTCACCCAATCCAGCCTCAGTGTGACTCCATGGCAATGTGGTTGACTAATTGAAGCTGCAAGCCATTCAGAGCAAAGTACAGTAAGAGTAAGCTTGCAGGTAACGTAAGAACTGGCTGTGAAAATTTCTATAGGTATGTAAAGAGAAAAAGATTGAAAATTAATGTAGGTCCCCTGCATGTAGAAAAAGTTGAATTTATATTGGGGAGCGAGACATGGCTGACAAACTAATTATGCTGTGTTTCTGTCTTCATAAAGGAAGGCACATATAACATACCAGAAATGATGGGGAACACCAGGTTTGGAGAGATGAAGGAACTAAGGCAAGTCTGTATTTGTAGAGAGATTGTGTGGAGAAATTGATGGGATTGAAGGCCAATAAATTTCCAGGGCCTAATAATCCACATCCCTGAGAACTTAAAGAAGTGGCCCTAGAAGTGGTGGATACACTGGCAGTCATCTTCCAATATTGTTTAGACCCTGGAACAGTTCCTACAATTGGAGAATGTAACCCACTGCCTTTAAAAAAAGGAAGTAAAAACAATGTCAGAACAAATTACAGCAGATGCTGGAATCTTTACCAAAAACAAAAAATGCTGGAGATCAGTCGTTCAGGTAGCATTCATGGAGAGAGAACAAGCTAACGTTTTGAGTCTAGATTACATCATTTTTGATTTTTTTTTTTTAGGTAGAGAGAAAATGGGGAATTATAGACCAATGAGGCTGACATTGGTGTTGGGGAGCCATAGAATCTCTACTGTGTAGAAGCAGGCCACATTGCCTGTAGTGTCCACACCAACCCTCAGAGCATTCCACCCTGATGCACCCCCTACCTTTGTCCAAATAACCCTGCATTTCCCATGGCTAATTCAGCTAACCTGCACGCCTTTCTTCTCTGGGAAGAAACCCTGACAGCCCAAGGCTGGAATCAAACCTAGGTTCTCAGCACTCTGAGCCAGTAGAGCTAACCACTAGCCACCATGCCACCCATTCTGCCAGAAAGATACTAGAATCCATTATCAAGGATTTTATAGCTGATCATTTAGAAAACAGAGGAACAATTAGCATGGATTTACAGAAGAAAAATTCTTGACAAATCGACTGCATTTCTTTTGAGGATGTAACTAAGACTTGATTCGGGGAGACAGTGTGTGAGATTTATTTAGGCTTCGAGAAGGCTTTCAACCAATTTCCACATTGGGATGAATGTGTAAAATTAAAGTGCATAGGACTGGAGGCAGTGTATTGAGACGGACAAAAATGTTGATTAGCAGGCAGGGAACAAAGAGTAAGAATACATGAGTCAGAGATAGTTAGAACTGCCGATGCTGGAGTCCGAGAACACAGCGTGGAGCTGGAGGGACACAGCAGGCCAGGCAGCTTTAGAGGAACAGGAAAGCTGACGCTTTGGGTCAGGACTGAAGAAGGGTCCTGGCCTGAAATATCAACTTTCCTGCTCCTCTGCTGCCTGGCCTGCTGTATTCTTCCAGCTCCATGCTATGTTATCTAAGAATAAATGAGTCTTTTTCTGAATGACAGGCAGTGACTAGTGTGATACCACTAGTGATTGGTCCTGGGGCTCCAACTGTACACAATATATGTTAATGATTTAGATGAGGGAACTAGATGTAATATCTCAACATTTGCAGATGACAAAGCTAGGTGGAAGGGTGAACAGTGAGGAGGACGCAGAGATGTTGCAGTGTGACTTGGACAGGCTTAGTGAGATGGCAGATGCAGTATAATGTAGATAAATGTGAGGTTATCCACCTCAATAGCAAAAATAGGAGGGCATGTTATTGTTTGAATGGCTATAAGTGGAGAGAGGGGAGTCTGCAGCAGGACCTGGGTGTCCTTGTGCACCAGTTGCTGAAGGTAAGCATACAGGTGCAGCAGGTGATAAAGAAGCCAAATGGTACATTGGTCTTTATAGCGAGAGGGTTTGAGTCCAGGGACAAGGATCCTTGCTGCAATTATGCAGGGAATTGGTGAGGCTACACCTGGAATATTGTGTGTGTAGTTTTGGCCTCTTTGTCTGAGGATGGACATTCTTGCTATAGAGGGAGTACAGTGAAGGCTTACCCAATGGATTCTTGGGATGGCAGTGCTGATCTATGATGAGAGATTGAGTCAGTTAGGATTGTATTCACTGGTGTTTAGAAGAAGAGGATGATCTCATAGAAACCCATAAAATTCAAGCAGGTCAGATGCAGGAAGGATGTTCCTGATGGTAGGGGAGTCCATATAGTTTAAAGATAAGGGCTATACCTTTTAGGATTGAGAGGGCGAGAAATTTCTTCACCCAGAGAGTGGTGAGCCTGTGGAAATTACTACCACAGAAAATAGTTGAGGCTAAAACATTGTTTTGAGGAAGGAGGTAGAAATAGTTCTTGTTGCTAAAGGTATCAATGGGATACCGGAAAGGACAGGATCAGGGTATTCAGCACAATGTTCAGCCATGTTCATATTGAATGGTGGAGCAGGCTTGAGGGGTTGACTAGCCTACTCCTGCTCTCTTTCAATGTTTCTCTGAGTTACAAGTGATGAGCTGAGTGGCTTTAGGGGTTAATGAGACCTAGTGGGCAGAGGAACATTTGAGCATAAGCGATAAGAGCAGAAGTAGACCATTCAGACCCTTAAGGTTGATCCTTGGCCTCAACCCCACTTCCTGCCTGCTCTTCATATCCCTTAGTCTTACAAAAGGCTAAAGTTCTATCAATGCCAGTCAGGAGTTCTGTTCTGTAGATGCCATCCTCATTCTATAGGTGCCAATCTTGCACAGACTCAATGTTGGAGCATCCAGATGCAGTCAGGCAGACAATTCCAAAGATTTACAGCCCACCACCTTTGCATGAAAAGTGTTCCCCTCTTCAACATTGAACAGTCTAACTTTAAGTTTCAGACAATATTCCCTAGTCCTAGACACAAGTAGGTTTTACCTCCCATATCTGTTTCTTTTAATACTTCAATCAAAATTGCCGTAAATTCCAGGGAATGCATCCTCGTTCTAGTAATCCCTCACTGTAATTTAACTGATAGAGCCAGGTGTCATTCTGCTAAATCTTCACTGCGCTCTTTAAAAGTCTAAAGCGGTGGCCTTCAGCTCTATTGCAAAGACTGAATACAATACTCCAGTTGTGGTGTTGCACTGGATGCAATGAGAATAATATTAGTCACTGAGCCATCTATGACAGAATAGGCCCCTCAGCACATCAAGTCTGCACTAGTCCTGCTTTTCACTACTTGGCCCACAGCGTTGAATGTCATATTTGTCCCTTTATTAAATGTGCCAAAACCTCCAATGCTTTCTCATTCCCTGTATCAATCTGCTCAAGAACCTCACAGTCCCTCTCCCTAAACTCCAGAGGTTGGTACCCTGTCACCAAATCACCCTATATTTATACCTGGAGAGTTCTTGGCACTGACCCCTCAGAGCCAGTTCTGAGTGAATAGAACCCTTAACACCCCTGTTTTATAATCTGTCAGCCAGGGCTCCCTGATTGGACCAGATTAAATCCTAACCAGGAAACTCAACTCTATTAGGTCCAAGTGGCTGACGTCATTCCAGTCACTGCATTCTGCACCTACATTCTTCTCTTCTCTTCCCCCCCCCCCCCCCCCACCACCAGTGAAGACCAATGTGAAGTACTCAATTAAAACTAATTCAACGTCCCCCGACTGCTCCCACAGACTACCCATACTACGTGAATGGAACACTTCCCCTTGTTATCCTCTTTTCCCCCTTAGCATACTTGCAAAATATCAAGGCAGGATTTGAGGACTGTACTCTGTAGCTGGCTTCAGTTAGCATGTACTGGATATATTTCAACAACTATCAGCAGTAAGATAAAAAGAGAAAGATGCCACCCATTAACCAGCTCGGCAAACCCTAACGAGATAAGCACATAACAGCCTTAAAATTGTCAGTGTCCCAAAAGTGACAGCGACAATTCAAAAGTGAAGGATTAGAGATGTAGGGCATGAAGAAATCATGTTCATTTGGAGAGCTGCTGCAGACTTGATGGGCCAAATGACCTCAGTCTGTGCTGTCACACATGTTATGATTTGGTGATTTTAATTTAGGAGACCTTAAAGTGGTACCCTATGCATTCCATAGGATAACCATCTTGTCTGGAGTTAATTCTGCTGGAGAGTTATATAGTTCATCAACAGAGTTGTCAAGATAGAAATGGAATTGATTCAAAGGAGAGCTTTGAGAATCACTCTTCTTGATTGCGATTTGAACAGGCATTACTGGAGGATAACAACCAGAAATTGGATGACAGATGTGCCTATCTCTGAAAACATTTTTTATAGAGATTCGAGATCTGTCAAGTTGCATAACAGGGTGGTGAAGAATGTGAGGTGCATTTGCTTGATGCCTCGAATATGAATCTCGAGTAATTAGTGCCACAATGTAATGGAGATATCAGCATGATATTGTCTAGAATCTCCGCTGTTGGCACTGAAACAGCTCCCTTCTCCCAGCCTCTTCAAAAAGGCTTGCTAACCCATAGATGCTGTGGCTTGGTGGGACAGCTCATGGCTATCACAGGTGGAGGGAAGCAGGTGACATGCATATGCTGGGAAGGGGAAGAGTTGGGTGGGTCAGTGGGTGGAAGACGTCAACTATAATTGGGAATGCAAGGATTTGTCAAGCACATCTAGCTCTATGATAGCCTCGTTTGTCTGAGCAAAACCTCCATGCTGCCCACTATAGCTGCT